>NC_060279.1:55973707-56334020 GCF_021613505.1 Equus quagga | reverse complement strand
TGCCCGGGCGGAGCTCCGGCGCTTCCCCTCCGGGTCGCAGAACCGGCCTTTGAAAGTTCCCCCCGCCCTGGTCCTCTCCGAGATCTCTGGCAATCCCTAGCCCCACGGGGCGGGCAACGGCAGCTGGGGGTCGCCCCGCCCTCTGGGATTCTCTCCAGGCCTCTCCCGGAGCCGTGAATGCTCAGCGTGGCCCCTCTGCTAACGGCAGGCAGAGAGTTTTGTCTGCTGCCCGGGCGGAGCTCCGGCGCTTCCCCTCCGGGTCGCAGAACCAGCCTTTGAAAATTCCCCCGGCCCCGGTCCTCTCCAAGATCTCCGGCAATCCCTAGTCCCACGGGGCGGGCAACGGCAGCTGGGAAATCTCCGTGCCCTCCGTGTCTCTCTCTGGGACCCTCCAGGCGCCCCGAGCACCAGGCTGGGTCTCCCCGCCAATGGCGGGGAGAGACTCTCCCCGCGGGCTCAGGTGTACAGCTCCAAAGTTTCCCTCTGCATTTAGGAGTAATTGCAGGGGGTTTAGGTAGGGTTCTGGTCACCTGTTTCCACTGTCGCTCCTCTGTTGTGTTCTCGCTCCTGCCCTAGATGTGTGTGGATCCTCTGGGGGCGTCCGTTGGAAGAAAGCCGCTTGCGGGTACTAGGCTGCCCGTCGGGGTCGGAGAGTTTTCACCTATTTCCACATCCTCCTGGAGGAAAGTCCATCCGCCTTCCGATGTATAGTCGTGTGGGTGTCTCAGACGTCCTGAGATGCTGTCTGGATATCCTTTGTCAAGCGATAAGTGTCCAAATAATTGTAGACTCGAAGGGCGAGAGACAAAGAGGACTACTCACGGCACCATCTTGGCTCTTCTCCCCCCATATCTCATTTTAAGAAATAGAGTTCTTCCTCCGGCTTCTAAGAATGACAATAATTAAAACATTTGTTTTAATAATACATCTTTTGTTAATGCAAAAATGTTCCCTTTAGCATAGTAAACGAGCAATATTGTACAATTCTACAGTTGCTATGGGAATCACTAAACTGCCATTTTCTTTTTGTTTATCTTAATGTTCTGAATTAACAGGCGTATCTCACAAGTTGACACACACATACCTGCCCTTAACCAATGCTTTATAAGAGGAAGAATGGCTAATTCAAATAAGGGATGTAGAGGACAGAAATGTCCTATTAAAAATCAAAAGCCAACAATGCATTTATTAATATCAATATATAATTAAATGCAATCATCTTAGAAGAGAATGGACCTTGTGCACTTTCTCAAGGGGAACCAGAATGATTACATCTTCCAGCAGAAAAAAAATGGTATCAAATGATGGACAGATGAGAAAGTCTTGGGGCAGAGGTCATTTATTGTGACCTTTTTCAAGATTGGCTGCAAATCCATCAAACTCTACAGTTGTGGAGCCACTAATGAGTTCCTAATTAGGAATTAGCCAGTCATATTAATAATATGTAATATTCCCGAGCCTGTCAACAGGGAGAAAAAACACTCACTATCCTGAATGTTAGGATTATTGATGTCTGCCCAAATGGGTGACCTTTGCTAGAGTAGATACATTTTCTTCTTGGAAAGGTGGTTCTACTTCCTATAATTATAAGGAATGATGGTCCTGAAAATCCTGAAAGAAATAAATCCTAAAATACCTGAAAGTATTTGCTCCCAGTAAAAGTTTTCTTTCATCCTCTTTTAATTAATCAGTTTACTCTTAATTCTTTCAAAAGATATCCATAGTCATTGTTTAGTGTAAATATATGTATGTGTGTATGTATATATAACTAAAAGGGCAAAAAAAAGGTCAGATTACTTTGTTTTTGTGAAAGCCATTTCATTAAGTTTCAGCGGGGTAAAGCTAACCTGCTGGCAATAGTTTAGAGTGTACGAACTCCTCAAAAGTCAAGCAAACATTAAACAGTGGTGCTTGAACATTAGTGTTAAACTTGGCATTGAGGAAAATTAGAAAAGAAAGAGAGTTGTGTATTTTTCCTTAGGATAACCACATGAAAAAACCTGAAAATTCTGGGTTCATATTCATTCTTCTCACACTTTCCAAAATGGAATATTTCACATAGGCTCTCTGAACAACATTTAACCATTAAAATGTTCATCCCACACAGATATGGCCAAAAAGTATTGGAGACACAGGCTCACTGGGTGGCCTCTCAATGACTAGATTTTACAAAATAGCAAGACATCCAATGACAAAATATTGAAGAAGTTAGGAAGGAAGGAAAAGAAAAAAAGGAAAGAAGGAAGTTGCTTTGGTAACAGACAACAAAAGAAATTCAGTGCGTATCTTGACTTTGTTCAGTTATTGCTCAGAAAAATAAAGAGATGAAGTTAGAAACACAGATAGCAAGGGACGCATCTTTAGAATGACTAACAACTTAGAATTATTAAAGTGAATGTTATTCAATGAATATCTGCAGTAATTATTGCATTCTTTGACCAACTTTGCAAAACACTGTTTTCAAAAGAATTGTTTTGTACATTTATTTTTCTCAAAGTATTTTTAAGTACTCTTCCACACTCTATCTTGAAATATGTTTTTTAATGAAAAATAATGTGGTTTTAGGCGTAATTCTATGAAAGAAAAGCATAATTCACTTGTATTTGCTCAATCAAAATGAGTTCCTAATGGAAAAAAATAAGCGCCCAACTGTCAGGAGTAAATGCCAATCCAAGCAGGAGGAGAATCTGGAGGAGCTTCTAGTCTAATCGTGAACGTGATGATTAAATTCTCCCCACACATGGAAGAGGCTTTACGATGCTCCATGAACTCCCGTAGGAACTAATGTCTCAGATTCTCCAAGTGCTTCTTATAGGACTTAGCTCTAATTCCTGGATCCATCCAGTATGTGCTGGTTTTGTCATGGTCACAGGCCGTTCTGAACAGAACTTTCATTTCATTTTGCTTTACGATCTTTTTTTGGAGGAAGATTAGCCCTGAGCTAACTGCTGCCAATCCTCCTCTTTTTGCTGAGGAAGACTGGCCCTGAGCTAGCATCCGTGCCCGTCTTCCTCTACTTTATATGTGGGATGCCCATCACAGCATGGCGTGCCAAGCGGTGCCATGCCCTCACCCGGGATCTGAACTGGTGAGCCCCGGGCTGCCGAAGTGGAACGCGCACACTTAACCACTGCACCACCAGGACGACCCCTGCTTTATGATCTTGATCTCTTTCAGTTTTTTCAAATGTAAAATGAGAATAAAAACAGTCATGCTCAAAGTGGCTGGCACATAGTGAGGCCTTAACACAGGCATAAAAATATAATTACATTATGAGTGTCACTCCTCTTTCAAGTGCGCCTTTCCTTTCTGAGTCTTCCCTGTTGCAGACTGTAGTCTCAAACTCCACTTTGGCCTTTCTTCCTCACTCACTTTATTTCAAGGTTTCCTGAGTTCCTGATCCTTTATCAATGCTGGAAATCTGCTTTGCTCTCCTCTTGCTCCACACCCACGTACTTCTCAGGCAAGCCTACTCTGATACATCATATCTTAGGAAGAAAATATTATAATAATGTGAAGAAAGGCTTTGCAAAGGAGACATTTCCTGGATACCCTCTTCATACTGATTTCACACACAGACACACACACACACGGCTTTATTAAATTTATTTCACGGACACAACTTTGTTCCATATGTAGTATAAATCTGGGTCATAGTTTTGACACTTTAGTCTGAAGGAAACATGCAGAGGTATGATGTTTGAATTTAATAGGGAGTTGTTACTACACAATTTGAGTGACTGCTTTTATGCAATACCAATAAGAATTGAACATTTTTTATTTTTTTAATAAGCATGTAATACAAATGTTTGACTTGCAGTTGGAATAAAGACCTACTCTTTATTGATACTTGACCTGTCAGTACACAGGCAGAAAACAGATGGCACATTCCAATTTGGTAATTTGAGAAGTGTTTCATAAAATGTCTATTGCAAACGTCTGGGCAGATGTAGGGACACAAAAAGGTATGGTGCTAGGGAGCTACAGGGAGGATAAAGTGGGGACGTAGTCCATTACTATCCTCAGGCTTAAAAGCAGGAGTTGGGAGCCATCCCACAATCCAGAATGAGACAACCATTGGACAGGACTACATAACTTCAGCTATAGACTTGGTCTGGGGAAGCAGCAGACCCAGGGGACACAAAAGCAAGGAGCAGGAGAAATGAATACTTGACCTCACCCTGCTCCTTTCCTCCTCTCTCCAGCTAGTGCCCCCTTTGGCTAAGCCCAACCCGAAGGCAGAGGCCAAGAGAGCCCTTGTGGAGAAGACAGAGAATGGATCTGAAGGAACAAATGGAGGCTAAATGGGTGCAATTCTAATTAATTTTAGTTGAAAAAATTTTTCCAGAAACAACAATATTAAACACATTACTTTAAAATTTTAAAGGATTAGTAAAACCTGATGCCATTTAAAGGTGATAAGAAGAAAAAGAAAAATGTAATCACTCCTTTGAGTGACGTTGCATTAGACTATAACTATAAATGAAAATAAAATAAAAATATACATATACATAATCAGTTCATTGAACAAATTAGGAAAGAAATTTAAAACATTGATTGGAATATGTATTGAACATTAAATGTGGTAAAAATGCACTTGTATTTTTTAAAAATTTTATATTAAATTAAAACATATGAACACACTTAGTATGACACTATCTTGATACTAGCCTTTCAAAATTCTGGGGATTTGTAGAGTATGTGGGGTATAGTTTGTTTTGTTATCCAGTAGAGTTGTTAAATTAATTCTAAGATGATACTGTTCTCTGGCTGCAGGAGACAGAATGCTGATCAGCTCCCATCTTATATTTCATTCACACTGGCTGCTTCATATTCGTGGACAAGTGGGTTAGGGTGGGAATTAGATCAGATCCAAAGTGTATTAAACCTGGAAAGTATCAATTTACTCTTTTTTTTAATTTTTTTTAATTTTATTTTTTCCTTTTTCTCCCCAAAGCCCCCTGGTACATAGCTATATATTCTTCGTTGTGGGTCCTTCTAGTTGTGGCATGTGGGACGCTGCCTCAGCGTGGTTTGAAGAGCAGTGCCATGTCCGTGCCCAGGATTCAAACCAACGAAACACTGGGCCGCCTGCAGTGGAGCACTCGAACTTAACCACCCAGCCTCGGGGCCAGCCCAGTATCAATTTACTCTTTAACAAATTTAGAACCCAGGTTAATATCACTCTAGGTTCAAATCATGAAGTGCTTATACGAGAATCTAGCTTCTGGGGGCTATAATGCAAATTACTTTCAGAAAATAAAAACCTTTCAATGCTCATTATTGTTTAAATTAATACTATCACCAAATACGCATGTTAATAATAGTAATGCCAGACTCTTCGATATCTTTAAAGCAAGATCACCGTACTCACAGTTAATGTGAATGTAAGTGAATGAGCAACAATGTATCCAATAGCTGTCACATGATTTTCAAACATGTCTTCCAGTTAGGGACCCTGGAGTGTGATTGGATCTTTTTTCTAATTTTATTCCAATTACTGTTTTTATTTTTTTGTGAGGAAGATTCACCCTGAGCTAACGTCTGTTGCCAATCCTCCTCTTTTTTTGCCTTAGGAAGATTGGCCCTGAGCTAACATCTGTGCCAGTCTTCCTCTACTTTGTATGTGGGTCACTGCCACAGCATGGCTGATGAATGAAGTAGGTCCACACCTGGGATCTGAACCAGCGACCTGGGCTGCCAAAGTGGAGCACATAGATCTTTAAATGTTCGGCCATGGGGCTGGCCCCTATTCCATTTGTTTTTAAACATAGAACTGAGGAATGAACCCAAATGACTAAGGAAAAATAAAATATAGATTAGGTTCTTTTATATCAAAACAGCAAAACACCAAAAAGGAAGTTGAGAGAATCCCACTCCTTATTCTCTAAGCCACAGGTGAGCTTTCCTGACCTCGTGCAACTCTCTGTCTTGCACCAAGGGGAATGTAAACTTCGGGAAGCCAGGAAGAATAAAAAATAAATACAAATAAATAAATTTTAAAAAAAAGGAAAATAAATATAGGAATCCCTTATTCATGTAACAGAGATTGCAGTTATTACAAACAGGCAGCCGTGCCCTAATGAGAGAAGAGGTTATGATGCATTCCACCCACGTCCACAAGACAGGTTGCCCAGGGCTAGTGGCATAACATTCTGAGATAATGTGGTGACCGGGTCTGGGAAGCTAGCTGCTGCTTTACCTGGGAATAAATGTGTGGACCTTCTTTTCCCCAGTGTTTCCAAGCACTGACATTGAAGTGAGGGCAAACGTGATTCTGAAAGGGTAGAGGTTTGAAAGAGCTTCTCTCGGTCATTTGTCAAGAGCGGAGGGAATGTAGGGGGAGTAGAAGAGAGCAGAGGGACAGAAAAAGATGGAAAAAAAAGCAGACACCACTGTGATTATTTTTGGTTTGACAAAACTGTTTATATAAATAATCTTAGAAATGTACTGAGAAAGGCCCCCAAAAACCATTTAGTGCGGAAGATATCCTTCAACACACACACAAAATAACAATCAACCATGACGGACACTAATATTGTCCCATTGTATGTGCTCATTTATGTTGGATTCACAGTGACAGTTTGTTGAGCACTCAGACAGGCACTGGGTGGATATGGTTATTGTACTCATTCTACAGTTGAGGGAACCCTAACGCAGAGAGGTTAGGTGACTTTGCCCAAGTTACACAGCTGCTAATTGGCAGGGCTGAAACATAAACCTAGAGAAATTGTGTTCTTAACCCAATACTATGCTGCTTTTATTTATGAATGAATGAATGAAGACATTAATGATTGAATCAAGAGATGAAGCACCAACAAAGCACTAATAAAGTCTTGTCTGCAGCACTAATAAAGATCTGTCTGCAGCATTAATAAAGACTTGTTGAATAAAGACAACTTATATTCCTTGATTGCTTAGGGTGATTGACAAGGTTGGTGTTAAGCCGTAAATGTTGAAAAAGAAAGATAATGTGCTTATCTTCTGGAAAAAATGAGAATGGCAACTATTTATTTATTTCACAGCTGTTGTGCACTAGGTATTCTGTGTAGACCATTAAGACACGTCACCATCTCTTAGTCGTAAGCCATCTTCTGATTTTCAGGTGAAGAAACTGAGGTACACAGATGTGAAGTAACTCTCCTCAGAACATACAGTTTGATGGAGACGGATATCTAGTCAAGCTTTAATAAATTCCAAAGCCTTTGTGCATTTGTTCTAAGATACCTCGGATCCAATGTACTGACGGTGTGGTACCTGGAGAGAGGGAGACGAGCCAAGTGGAATCAATTTGTGTGTCTCCTTGGGAAATGATCAAAGTACTCAGGAAGGGGGCAGAACTTGAACTTCTAAGGTGACCACCATGTAATAACTTGGCACTTCCAGTCTTGGGGGTGAGGAGAGAGTGTCAAAAATAAGAATCAAATTCATTTTTAAAGTCATTGAAAGCTCCCAAAGTTCAACGCAGAAGTTCTGTGTTTGGCTTCAGGGTCAGCAATTTCACAGAGCAGGCATGTCACCACAGATCCATTTCACTATTTCCCTGCCTCACTCACTTTTCCCCTTAAAGGAAGTGATTTAATAAGTGATTGTTCTGTGGAGACCTAAATATTCTCTTTTTGCATTTTATGTACTAAAATCTCATAATTGTGACTGATGTTGAGAGATTTTTACTTCTCAGATAAGAGACCTGGCAAAGTGTGTTTTTCCTTTTCCAGTGAAACAAACAAAGGATAGAAAAGTAGTTTGACATTGGCAACAAGTTGAAGAGAATCATTTCTCCTCCTTAACCAAGCTTAAAAAAATTAATCTCAGACACTTTGTCCAATAGTTCATTGAAGGTCCACATGCCTTTGTGGACCTTCCTCTGAGGAGGACTGCCACTGCGGGAGTGTTGCAGAGACTGCCGTGGTCGGGATTGTCTCCACGCATTGCAAGCTTGGTCAAAGAGCGTTCTTGTTCCGGTTAGGAAGGTCTTATTTCCTTGTGCCCATTCCCCATCCATATATAGGCAGCCTTCCTGTTTTTGTGTTCTATCTTTCTCAAGGCACCAAGAGCAAGAATATATCAGAACTCTGTGCTAGATACTCACAAGAGGGATGGAAAGTTAATTTCCACCCTCAAAGAAATGTCAAAGTTATTCAAGAGTGTTGGTGTCAAACTTACATAGGACTGATAGATGGGAGACACTGGTTTGTAGCAGACAGTGATCAAAATGGTAGAGTAGTAGTAATCATAGTAGTAGAAGTATAATAGTAGTAGTAATAGAAGTAGTGATAGATAGACAATGTTTAAGTGCTTACACTGTGGTTTTACGTACATTCACATATTTAATGCTCTCTCTATGAAAGGAGTCGTTCACTTGTGGTGGCCAAGAAAATGTGTCTTGCAGACTTCCAACTGCAGGGAGCTCCAAGTTCTGTCCTTTGAATTTCACCACCACCTTTGTGCTAGGGCCACATCTGCTATGGGTTGCTCCCTGTCAGTGATTGAGTGAATCAGGAAAACGAAGGAGGACATACTCCTGGGAGACCCAGGACGCCTGGGACAGCCAACCTTAGCTTGAGGACTGCTTCATGGCCTGGCTGGGTCTTCCTTAGATTGCATAGCCGTCTATAACTCTCCCACCCAATCTGAACTCCCTCATTCGTTATGTTTCCATCACATCTTATGGCCTCCCAGTCTTTTCTGCCTCCTTTCCTATTTCTCCTCACAAAGGCATTTTCTGTGATAAAAATCCTTGCCCATTTTATCCAGTCTCAGGTCATGCTTCTCAGAAGACCTGCACCAAAACATTATTCTTATTATTTTATTCAGAGAGAAAAAGAAAAAAGAAAGAGAGCAAGAGAGAGACTGTTTCAATAATGCTTGTCCAAGGCCACATATCAATTAAGATACAGGAACAGTATGTACTCGTAGGTTTGTGATTTCAGAACCCAGTTTAATAACTACTACACAACCTGAGAAAGTTATAATAGGAAGGGAACCAGACAGAAGAACTATTCAAATCCTGTGCCAGCTAAACTCTATTTGCATCAAGACTAGGGAGAAAACTTACGCTTGATAAGAAAAAAAGAATGGTAGGTGACTTCACCTTAAATGGTTCCTGCCAAAACTGGAGATCCATGTCTTTGCAGGTACATCCTTAAATTTTATATTTGCCTATTTCCACTATGAATCCTGCACCTATTTATGTTCCCACACTTATATATACTTTCTTTGGGAATTATACACTGGAAATTACTGAAATAGAGTGAACGCTTTCTTATAACAATGATAAGAAGTTTGTACTAAACCGCTACATTAATGTTTTGTAAGTTGAGTAAACCACCTTTGCCTCATCCCACCAAATGACTTATATTGTATATGGTGGGACTAGTTGAGAGGGGTTACGTATGTGTGGGGTCAGTTAAGTGTAGAATCATTTGAGTCAGCCACTTGCCATGACACAGATTGTTTTCCATCTATTCCTCTAAGTCCCTAAGCTTAACCTAATGTGGCCTGAGTCAAATGAGAATGGGCCCATCTTGCTTATTCCGTCCTCAGATAATGAAATTTTCACCATTTTTGCCAGAACTAATTAACTCCCTCCCTCTCCTCCTCCATCCCTCTCATTTTCTCTCTCTCTCTCTCTAACAGCCATACATATTACAGTCTTGTACATGATCATGGGAGATACAGTGAACAAAGTGTCTCAAAATAAGGTCACTGATAATTTAGCATTTTAACACACAATCAACTTTTTTTTAGTATTTTTAGTCTACCAAGTTTTGAAACTCTAAAAACACCCAGTTTATCTTATAACTCTTCAGTTTTTCCCTATCAATGAGACAAAGAAAGGCGTTTGGACCCTTAGGCGAGATTTATTGTTTTTAAGTTATCTTCCAGTACTTTCTTTCTATAAAAGCACCTCAGAAGATAGAGTTCAGCACAATGACAATATAGCTGTGAGAAAACCACTCTTGTGTTGAAAGTTGCCCCAAATCATAGAATGTTATTCACTACTCTGTGAGAAGTATAACCTAAAGAGATTTTTTTAAAAAGCATTTAATTCTTCAAGGTCAAGATGTATAAAATTTCCAAGCTCGCCCTTTCTTTTCAAAGGTCAAGAGGTTAGGTGATTTGGTCAGACTTTATCTCACTAATTAAGCCCAAATGCCCTCAACCTCTCGCCATACTATCTTCCATTCTTCACCTCTCTTTGGAGCCGAGCCGGATATGTATCCAGATCTCTTTGTAAAATTCCCTCTCACTTGGCTCCATCAATTATGTTTGAATGACTCTTCATTCCACTCTAAGCACACTGAGAGGAATGCCATTTTGAAGCAAGCAATATCTTAGATCTATTTGAGTCATTTGTGCATTTCACCTTTCTGGTGACCCTACCCACATCTCCTGTGCACCTTCCCTTTTTTCGTTGACAAATCTTTACAATCATTTATTTGGGAAGAATAAATATGTTCACTGACCTCTTTGAACTGTCAGATATTACTTCTAACACTTGTACAGATCTATGTTAGTATATTGATGGGAGGAAAAAAGGATACTGTATGGTGGCTTGCTAGATACTTTCAAAGAAGATTAAAAGATTCACAGAAAAAAAAAAATCAGCTTTACTCCCCTGCAGTTCCCCTCTTACAGATTCTATAACCCTTAATGAAAAGAAAGATGCGATGTAATTTGTCATTGATAATGTTTCGTAGAAACTCCGTAAATCTGAGTATTTGTCGTATTAGCGTAAGTACATAAATGACTACTGATTAAACTATTTACTGTGTAAGTATAATGTGATACAGGAGAGTCTGCTAGCCTCGTTCAGAGAGTCACTGGTCAACTGTTTAGAGTCAAATATCCCTAAGGATAGAAATAATGTGTATGTTCAGTGAGTCAACTTAGGGGAAGAGTAAAAGAGAGGCTGACTTTTTTTTTTCCAACAATTTTACTTGTATGGAGATGTTTTTTCCTCTAAATGTTCACTGTCCAATTTTCATTTTAAAAGTCTTGTAGTAAGTCAGCATACTTTATATTAATTGGATCATATAAGTGAATAGTCTCTGTACTGAAGTGTTTTAGTCGAAGACGTTTTCTGGGAGTAGCCTAAGTGATTTTCACTCCTGGTAGCTGAAGTGATGGAGATAGTTGATGCAGTTCCCTCACACTTGCAAATTTACAAGTGGTTAAAACTGCACATTGGAATTGAGAATTAATTGCCCTAAAACCAGCCTGGGTATCTCAATGAACTGCAGGCCCTCTCCTCTTCTCTTACTGATGCTTGCCTCTTTTTTCTCCCTTCTCTTCCTCTTTCTTTCACTTTTACTTTCTCCTGACTTCTCCTGTTTTGACAGTCCAACATGAATTCTGGTGCCAAAAAGACATATCAGAGATCCGCTGTCCTCTGCCAAGTGGCTCTTGAATTAGCCAGCCAACTGTACAGAGAAGGATGGAAATTGTGGCATATAAATATATTCACCGTGATCTGCTTCTCTGACCCTGGGCTAAGATTCAGACAAATTCCCACAAAAAGGAAGTATAGACAAGGTCTATTGAGCAAACACAAATCTCATGTAAAAGTCACTTCACCGGGACTCCTGGTGGCATGGTGACTAAATTCAGGCGCCCCACTTTGGAGGCTTTCTCAGGTTTGGATCCCAGGCATACACATACATACTGCTCATCGTGCCATGCTGTGGCAGCTCCCATGTGCAAAGTAGAGGAAGATTGGCACAGATTTTAGCTCGGGAAAAATCTTCCTCACCAAAAAAAAAAAAAAAAAAAAAACCAACCTCAAAAGAATGAAATTCACTTCACCTGGGACCTTGTCAATATTAATATTTCAAGTCTTCTTACTTAAAATAGCAACATAACGAAATATAACATACAAAATTTCCTGTGTAATTCTCGGCATTCAGAAATGGGATACTCATCTTTTTATCTACTTTTAAACTTTTAAAACTACTTATTACCTACTCCTTATTCCTCACCCTCAATTAGTCTTCCTTGCATCTATTCATCATTTCCTTAAACGGTACTACAGGCAAGAAAATAATAAACTACCATATGACTTATATTATTAGGGTTACTTAAGACTGGAAGGAGTCTGGTTTTCAAAGAAACTCTACAAAGTAGAAATTCTACTTTCCTAGATAATTAGCTGTTTCAAATAAAGTATAGATAGTTTAATAACCTGAAATATGTTAAAAATAAACATTTTATAAATTATACAATTGTTTTAAGTCAATTGAGCTCAGTTTTATAAAAGATAAAGACCAAAAAATGATAATAATAACCAGCGGTCTACTGGGAGAAGTTCCTTGATAGAAGGACAAGAAGTGCAATTTGCATCATGACTCCCCCAGGAAGGTCTCATTGAATTTTAGACCCAAGGGGTCAAAATGGACCAAAAATATCAATTCCCTGCATGCCAGTGGCCTAGACCAGAGAGTTTTGAGAAGTCTAAAGGCTCTGTATTGTCTTTCCCAAGGTAATTGGAAAGATAAGCAACCAGGAAATCACAGAATGAGCATAAGCCAAGATCCAAGAGGTCTGAGGGAAGCTGAATCAGAATGCAAAGGGATAAAAAAAAAAAAAGAAAAGCATGAATTAGGATATCACTTTTCAACTATAAATACTGCTACATTACATAATAATCTTATTCGTCAAAACCCTCTAATGTAGAAATAATTATCTCTGTTTTAAAAATGAAGGAATACCTAATAAAAAAATAGAGTAAAACTTAAGTTCACACAGCTACCGATGTAGATCAATTCTGTCTCCTTTAAGCTGGAGAATGTGGTTAAATATTTGTGTTACTCTTATATACAGCCTTGGACTTAGTAGGTGCTTAATAAATGCCTAAGTCATAGGGTTAATCTTACTATATGACAAAAATTGTGGTATGAGTAATATACCTTATCTCACGTAACCACCCAATTAGATTTATTACTCTCTTTCTATAGAAGAGGAAGCCCAGTTTAGAAAGGTTAAATACATTGTTCAAGGCCACATAGCTAGCAAGTAGCAGAGGTGGAATTTGAACTCAAACAGTCTGATTCCAAAACTCGTGGTATTAACCATTATACTCTATTATCTCCTAGAAAGTCTTCCAACTTCATGGTCTTTAAGCCTGCACTGTCCAATAAAAGACAACGGGAGCCACATATGCAACTTCAGATTTTCTAGAAACCACATTAAAATGGTAAACAGAGAGAGCTAAAATTAATGTTAATAATTTATCTAACTTAGACCTAAAATAATATCAATTCTATATTACCAATATAAAATATTAATGAGATATTATGTTTTCCTATTTTTGGACCGTCTTTGAAATCAAATGTGTATTTTATGCTTATATCCCATCTCACTTGGGACTAGCCACATGTGGAGTGCTCAATAGCTACCTGTAATTAGTGGACCGTATTTGACGAGTAAGTCTAAACTTAGTGTGTGCTTGTGTGTGTGTTTTAAGAGCGAGTCAGTTCTTTCCTCATGTATTAACTTTAAAGTCCCAGGATTTGGTAATTATGTTTTTACATGCTTGTAAGACAGCTAGAGTCAATAAGGCGTTTTCGTTTCTGTGAGTATGAGTGGTTTCATACCCATAAAATCTTGTAAACAGTGTTTTCTTGATGCCCCATTTCTGCAGTGTTTTAACAGCACACAACCAGAGGTATCTTCAGAGTGGTTCTTGTGTCCCGTTTTCACAGTGATGGCTTTTCTCAGTGAATCCCATATTGGATTAAGACCAGAAAAAATTTGGGACCTGATGATAACCTTTAGTAAGAAGTATTCTCCATGCAGCTCTCTATCAAACCAACTGCAAGTTTTCTGTTTTAAAATGACTTTGGTCTTTGGGAAGACACTTACTAAAATTTGTGAAATGATGACATTAGGGGATATTGGATGAAGGCTACATAGTAAACACTCTATTGCCTTTGCAACAAGTGGGCCTTTTAGTTTTTTAAGAAAGAATTTGAAGTTTCATGACAACTTCAGAATGATAAAAGCTGTGCCTATTACACCATCTGCCAAAATGGGCTAAGCAAGCAAATAAATGAAAACTGAGAAAATTATTAATGAAACATGATTTTCAAAATTTGAACTAAATGCCTCTCTCAAATCTTTCTTCAACAAATTACTAAGTAATGCAAAATATTTTAATTACTAATATATTTAAATATATATATATTTTTAATTAAGCACTGCTAATACAAGTGCAGTTCCTCTAGAGGGGACTACAAGCTTGGAACATAGAGGCTTTTAAACCACCTAGAAGTTTCTTGCACATCTCATATGTGGCCAGTAGCTGGGAGGTTATAGTTTGTATTGTTTTTTCTACTTTATTCTTTAATGCTTGGTCACGAAGTCTTTCTTCTTATCAACTATGTAACATACTAAGCAATGGCTTTACAATGGTCAGGATAGAGACATAAACCTTATTCTCATGGAATTTGGAATCTTGATGGGAAAAAAACCTTGAAAATTATTACACAAATTACCACACCAAAAAAAGACTTCAAATGATTACACAAATAATTACAAACTGAGTTAAGTGTTTTGAAGGGAAAGCAATGCATTTTAAGAAGAGTTTATACCAATGAAATCTGACCAGGAATAAAGACTTTAGAAAAATTTCCCCAAAGAACTGACATGTGAGCAGACATGAATAACGAATACATAGGGATTGACTAGGCAGTAGAGAAAAGGATAGAGAGAGGTAAGAGAGAAGTAATTCCAAACAGAAACCAGAGGCCTGAGTAGCAGAGTCTCGGGTTGAAGATGTGTGAAGATCGGGGAGAAGAACAATGTAAGAAAAGTGGAAAGTGATGCGACATGAAAGCTGGAGATTGAGAAGGCTGTCAGACTGTACATGGAGAGCCTCGGAAAATATTAAGATTTTTAACTTCCTTGTAAAATCAATAAATATATTAAAGTTTTTCTCTTCTTTCTTCTTTCTTTCTCTTTTTCCTTTTTTTTTTTTTTTGGTATCTGATGTGCCTATGAATTTGACTATCTGTCCTGACAAAAAGGACTTTCATTAAAAATTAATTAAATGCAGGGGCTGACCTGGTGATGCAGCGGTTAAGTGCGCACGTTTTGCATTGGCAGCCCGGGGTTCGCTGGTTCTGATCCATGGCACTACTTGGCAAGCCATGCTGTGGTAGGTGTCCCACATATAAAGTAGGGGAAGATGGGCATGGATGTTAACTCAGGGCCTGTCTTCCCCAGCAAAAAGAGGAGGATTGGCAGCAGATGTTAGCTCAGGGCTAATCATCCTCGAAAAAGAAAAATTAATTAAACGCATATCCTCATAAGTCTGAGGTAAGGGTCCTTGATTCATTCATCTATTCATCTTATGTAGCAAATACTGGAATGTAAGACATGATGCTGAGAAGTGGCAATAGAACCTTGAAGAAGACAAAGCACTGAGATGGCCTGAAGTGACTTGTATAAAGGGGTATTTTGCTCCCTTTGAACATTGTGTGATGGTGGGAAGAGAGGCATGTTACCGTAATAAAGAGGTCCCAAGAATTTATCAACAATCAGCTTTCTCTTTCCTCCCAAATGAGGACAAAGCCCTTTATGATGCACAGAAGGTAGATTTCCCTTTCAAGTTTTGTTACATAAGCAAAACAGTAATATTTTCTAATATTTGACTCTTTGACTCAATGATACCAATCGCACCAGTTCCTCTCAGAATTTAAAAAAGAAATCTTCCCTCAGTTTGAAGTCACAGCAAGTTTTCGTATTGAAGTTTAAATATTGCTAAACCAGTTAAGTTGTTTTTCTTGCTGTTACCTTCCTAGATTGAACCATAATTTGCAAGAATTGCAAGCTGAAGATGGTGAAAGTGGTGGCATGAGATGGTTTAAACACAAAAGTGTACTGTCATGTTTTAACTTCAAATTCCTTGGTGATATTTGGAAATTTTATGTTTTATTCACCCAAACAGACAATTAAGGGACGTCTGTTTTGTCACAAAACCCACGGAGGTATTCAATGGCATATAGGATGGTCCTCTGTGTTCCAGGAAAGGAGTGATAAAAAGAAAACTTTCCTAAGGAGATGAAGGAAAATGTCAGAGAAGTGGAACATTGCAGCAAATTCTCAAAGGATGAGTATGAATTTGAAATGAGTTCAGGGGATGGGAGCGGTAAAACCTGAAAAGATGTTTCAGCCTTGGCAAACAGCATGGGGGAGAGCACAGATGTGTGAAAGGGCAGGGCCTGTTCCCTATTATGCAAATCTAAGAATTGTGTGCTACCCCTCAATTCAAGGAAACATTTAGTTCCGTAGAAACATATATTTTCTATGGACTACATAGCACTACAGTATGCTTTGAAAAGTTGGAGAACTAAAATCACCGTGAAAGGTTCTAAATGGAAATATTTCTTCTCAAATCACGGAAACATGTCCTACTTGAGCTGTCCAGCAAAAAGAAGGCAGCTTCTAGTGATTTCAGATACTGAAGAGATTCAAGGAAATGTGGGTCAAATGCCTCTAAGAAGACTGGTACATAGTAAGGATTAGATAACCGAAGAATCTATCTCGACCTGAGAACTTGTTATGTTTTAATTTTTAAAGGCAGCTCTTTTTGAGAGAGAGAGAGAGAGAAAGTCTTAAAATATTGTGTTGGTTTTAAATATAAACTTTTTTCCGTTGCTTAAATTTTTAATAATCTCCACAACCCAAAGTGTGTGGGAAGCCAGCAGAAGTAAAGAAGTTCTAGAAATAGATATCTGATGTTGTAACCCACTGTGAAAAACCTTGAAAATGGTACACTTAGAGTTGTAGAAGCATGCTGCCATATTTCATCATTAGAAGAACAATGCAGAACTGGCAAAATAGAGAGAAATTATTTTTTGGAGGCCAGTAACGCACTAAAAGGTTTAATTTGATTTATTCTAGTTCAGATTACTCAATGTGGAAACAATGGTGAATGATATTTTCCCATACGATTTAGTCATTTTAAATAAGAAAATATATAATTTTAGATGCTGTGACAATTTACTGGTAATTATACAAAACATTGAAACACTGCACAGTTAAAATCGAATCATTGAAATCAATTTCATTATGCTCACTCTTGAATGGGAAACATCATTGTTTAAAAATTTGTCCTCTCCACATAAACATTAAGGTAAACAAATTGTGAAAGTCATAGGACTTTATTTTCTTACCTGAAAGGTAGTAATTGGGCTTACGTAAATGAACCAGCTTTACTAAACATAATCAAAATACTCTTTAACATATTTTATGAAACAATCTACTGAAAAGCAGTAAGTATATAGAAGGCCAAATTGTGAAAGGCCTCTATGTGAGGCTAAAGAATCTGGCCTTACAAAACTTCCTTACCATGCTGTTTTATCAGATGCTTATATTTTATAAGACATTAGGTGTTTACTTGTTTCATACGGGGAAATATGCTACATATTCAGAAATATTCTGAAAATCTTGGGGGGAAAATAAGAAACCTCATAGAACAAGCCTCTTCATTTGCAAGACTTATCAAAGTTATTAGGCAGTTGATATTGTCAACGAAAATAATCCATCACTAATGTATAAATGAAAATTTGGGATGACTTTATTCTGAGCCAGATCAGAGGACTAGCTTAGCCCAGGGCCTTCCTTCCCCAGGGAATGAGGGGCACCAAAGAAGTGGGGTTTACAGAGGGTATACCCTCAAAGAGGATATTTCACGTATGATTGAAATATCCCTTCTACAACAATCACAAGACTGCTCTGTCGGCACAGCTACTGATGGACACAGCAGGTAGTAGGTTTCCTGTCTGAGTGGACCCAGCGGGGTTGCAGGTCTATTATCTTGAGCTGGGTGGCCACAGGTGAGCAGCAATCAGTTCCTAGCCTAGGGAAAGATGCTTATCCTTAAGGAAATGCCAGTATGGGGGAAGCTGCACCTTTATCTTGAGGCCATTTGTTCTTGCCTTTGGGACATGGGAAATGCTTAAAGCAGATATACAATGCATGCTCAATGGCCACGTCAGGCCCTTTTGGAAAAACAAAGTCAGGCGAAATTAATTTGACAGCAAATGGCTCCCTCATATACTCCAATATATCCTATTGTTTGCCATTTTTATTTGTTAATATGTATCGTGAATCAACAAAGAGTCAGGAATATAAGACACGACATTTCTCAAACCTGTTTGAGCCCACAACACTTTGTTTTATTATTAGTAACACTATTATTTTTAGAACAGCTATTGTCCTCTCACTTAATAATTGATATTCTCAGAACACAATGTGGAAAATGTTTGAGAGGTGAATATACCAAAATAACACTGACCCAATCCTGGGTATCACCCAATTTACAAATATTTCCTACTGATAGACATCACCAGGTTTAGTTAGAACCATGATTCTAAATTTCATACATCGCTAAGTTTTTCCTAGCTCCATCTTCCCATTCTTCACTGAGTTTGTCATTCTCAGTTCTGAAATTTAATCACAAAACAAAATTGGACGCTTAATGAATGTAATTCCATAAACAATCATTTCTTAAATAAGTGGACCCAGTGAATTGGTTGGCTGGTCTTTTGGTAGGTCAAATCTGTTTGTTTTTCTGCAAATCCCAAGATGACTATATGTAAATTAAATGGTCTTGAGCAATTCAGGTAAATGCTTTAATGCAGTGCATTTCAATTTCTTCATCTCTGAATTTGATGCAGTTTATATATATACTCTTAAAGTTTGTAAAAAAAATGACATGAAATAAGGTACAGAGAAATGCCTATGATAGCTCTTAGCACATAGTAGGCACTCACAATTAGTAGCTAGAATAATGGTGTGTAGAACGTTAAAACAACTAGCTGAAAAAACCTTCCTACTTCTTATTTTTAATAAAGCAAATATTAATGCACGATTTGAGAAAGAGATGTGTGTCAAAAAACTCTTTCAGTTTAAGTTTGGGAAAGTGTTAGAAATAGCAATGAACTTATGCAGGGCTGATGGGTAAAATTAGTTATGTCTGTGTAATTAGGTTGAGAAAGCTAGTATCTATCAAAATATTTCCTCCCATCTCAGCTGAGCATACTGCTACTTTTTTTGCAAACGTACACAGTATATCTGTCATGGAAATTAGCATATTTTCAGTACCTAAAAGAAATAAGGCCAGTGAGAAAGTTTGAAAGGTAATCAGGCTCAGCCTTAAAAAATAATTTTTGAAATGCTTGCCCTCTTTATTTTTGCTAGGTTTTCATTACAATTTGAATGGGTGACTCAAATAAGTGAAAG
This sequence comes from Equus quagga, assembly GCF_021613505.1. Classification (NCBI taxonomy): domain Eukaryota; kingdom Metazoa; phylum Chordata; class Mammalia; order Perissodactyla; family Equidae; genus Equus; species Equus quagga. The sequence goes on along the minus strand of NC_060279.1, from coordinate 56,314,772 downwards.
GATTATAGGTATGTGTTTGTGCGCGGGGAGAAAGAACTTCTGTTTTAGGGAAATTAGCAAAAGGAGATAGATGTTAGAAAGAAAGTAAAACTAAGAAAGAGATCTGAGAGAACAAAGAGAGAATCATTCAGGCTAGAGGATAGAGGTTAAGATGAGTCATGACATGAGGCGAATATTGTCGGTAACTTGGGACACACTTTGATTTGCTAGATGAAAAACTGACAACTGAGAGAGATATGACTCATCCAACGTTCCCCAGTAAGTTCTGAGATCCGTAGTTTGATGGTCAAAGTACAAAGTGTCTGTTCAGTGCCCTGGGTACCAGATAATCTTTGTGCCTTTTCATTGGCTTACCTTCTTCAAGTCTTTAGTCACATATTTTCTTCTTAATGTGACCATAGTGATTTCTCTTCTTCCTTGTTCTAAATTTATCCATAACATTTATAAGCATATGGCATATTATATTTTTTTCTTATTCTAATTGCTTACCTTCCCTCACCAGAATAGAAACTCTATGAAAAATGTATTTCTGTCATCTTTTTCACGGCTATATCCTCACAGTCTAGAAAAATATGTGGCCATTAAATAAATGTGAGCCCAATAAATATTTCTTAATGAATAAATGAAGTGCAAAGAATGAAAATAAGTAGGATCTGGATGGTGGCGGTAGTGGGAGTCAGTTATGGGAGCTGACCAGAAAAGCACAGTAAATAACAGTAAGGTTATTACGCAGATTTACCTCCTTGCCTTCTTCATTGACAAGAGTTTCTAGAGATAAGGTCACCCTACTTCTTCATGGAGCAGAGAGGGAGACACCTTTACAGAGGGAAATTTCATTAACAAATGTAAATGTCTCTCAGAAAGGGTAAGTAAACTCTACTTTTCAGAGTTTCTCTCACATCTGCAGTTTTTAAAAGTAATCAGCCCAAAAGAATCCTCATGCCAAAGAGACACATTTTGGGGTGGCCAATTTCAATCACCCACATGGACAAAATATGGCTACTTCGTACATATAGAAAAAAATCCCAATTAATTAAGAAGGCAAAACCATGATGGAGTCTGTGTGTGTGCCTCTGTGTGTACATGTGAACATCATTTTTTAAAAATATAGAATAATGCTTTTCTGGTTGGAGATTCACTTTCTCTGCATATTATGTTTGCCCTTTCTATACCATCAGCTTCCACAAACAATTTTAGACATAGATGCAACGGAGTAAACGTTCTATGTGGGCAGCAGTCACTTTTGCCTTCTTCTCACTTATAATCAGTACTGGAAACAGGATGTGTACCTAATAATACTAATTGAAAGAATAAATGAAATTTCAAAATCTAGGTCCTGAAAAGGAAAAGGAAGCAAGAACATTAATATCCAGGGACAAATAACTTACTGCGACAGAACTAAATTTAGCTTTCAAAGTCTTTGTGTCCAGGTAAGAAAGGGAACGTAATGGATTACACAATTATAATTTTCCAATACAGAGAGCATGTTCTAAATTCTATAACCTACTATAATCATGCATCATACACTGCACACACACAATAAATATTCCATGAATATCATGAAAGTTCTATACATCCTTTTCAGATCACCTATGTAGCTCATACAACCTGAATATGTTGGTATGCTAGTCAGCAACAAAGTCCCAGCTTTTTAGTTCTGTGAAAGCACCTAGTGCCACCTTATTTTTCTTACCATTCTCCCAGCTAAAATAAGACTCTCTCAGTTAAAATAAGACTCGGCAGTTTCATGTCTGGATTTAACATAGAAGTTAGTTCTCCTATATTGCACAAAGTCTTTTGTCATAATTGGTAAAAGAGCCGGCATTATAAAGTGGGAGTATTAGCTGTCTGATCTTCCTGCCTGACATGACCACTTTTTAGTGTTCTATTAAACTGAGCCGTGTCCTCTAACTCTTCTTCTCTCTTTAGTATAAAGAGACACAACATTCTCATTATAAGCAAACAAAACCATCTCTGCAATGTTTCTTGCTAAGCTCTTTAAAGTCTCTTCTCATTTGATCTTTATGAAAACAAACAGAAAAAATATAAGAAGTCTATATTGCCGCATTTGTCAGTTGAAGAAATGCAGGGAGGGACAGAAAAACGAAAAGTTCCCCTCAAATGATCAATAAAGATAAAAGATTTGGAGTAAAGATTTGACTTCATGTATTCCTGATTCAAAGTCTATGTTTTCAAACCACTGCTACATTGGGAACATTTTCTTGTCGAGTAAGATCAAGGATAACAGCAAAGACAAAGCAGTAGGATGGTCTTAGTTGGGAAATGATCATCCTGTCTCTGATGAGGCTCCATGTATACTCCAGGACCAGACAGAGATGATGTGACAGGAGGCATCAGAGCATGCTGATGTTTCTGTGCGGCTCTCCTGTCCTGACCTCCAACGAGTGATCCTACTTGGCTTCTGGTCCGTTCTTTTCCTAATCACTTTCTATGTCCTGTTGTTTCTAAACTTCATTAATTTTTAGCCTTCATTCTTGGATGAGAAAAACTCTTTGTACAACCATGTACAAAAATTTTATTTAACCCTATCGATCCTGCTTCCAGCCTGCTAGGGTACTATGTGTGTATTGTGTATTTAAAGGTGGGGATGGGGAAGCTGTTTTACTCGTGAATGCTAACACAAATGCAAATTCAAGGGAGTTAGACAAATTAGGAAGACATTTTTTGTGTGATGTGCAGGCAAATATTCCTGCTACCTTGATATATACAGAAAAAGCTACAGCAATAGTCAACTATAATGGACAGTATACCGGGTTCATTTTTTCAGAATGCATTATTAGAAGAGTCTGATTAGACATTTATTAGTTTCTCACTATGTCCTAGCCATTGGGTACATAGAGAACTGTTAGATGTTATCCTTGATCTCAAGCCTGGGCAGAAAAAAATATTATAAGGAAACATAAACTGTTAATGTAACATAGCAAACACTTGGCTTGTGTTTGACCCCACTCCATCCCTACCCACTGTTCTCCTTTCTCCAAGTCCAGATGCAGTACCAGAATGTTTTTTATCATGATGTTCCAAGAAGAAGCTACCAATCTGAGTTGTCACGGAAGATGAAATCTATATAGAGTTAGAACTATAGGAACACAGTTAGTGAAGACTAATTTAAACGCTTGAACTTTAATTGAAAAACTATTGTGGTTTCAACGAAAAAAATCCTTCTATAAAAAAGAAACAGGATTACGAGCACAGAGGATTAGCATGAAATGGAAATACATCCTGATGACATTGCTGAAGTAGGGACAAGGTTAACAAAAAAAGAAAGATCCACACCAAAACTGGGAGATGCTGTGTTTAACCATCCTAGGTTTTGTAGATACTTCTGGTGCCCTAATTGTATACCTGGGACCTCACCACTAAAATGTCCTCCAGCCACTTTCCAAGTGTCAATACCTATCTCTCTTTGTTGGAAGACTCCAAATCTTGGCAGGCATAAGCACAAAAACGCTGTTAAATTAACACTCCCTAGCAGTGGACAATGACAGAAATGAGTTCCTGTATGAGTATTTCATTCCCCCCCCCCCTCAGTTAAGATAACGGAGTTATGCAAGTAATATTGTTTCCCAGAGTCTTCCCACAGGATGAAGTATCAGTCACCCGCAGTGTTAGCTAGCTTGATAATGAACCCTAAATTAGTTGCCTTTGTGTCCTTTTGTCATTTCCTACTCCCAAGTCAGTGTTTTCCTGAAATTACTTCCCAAATATACTCCTTCATTTGATTTTTTATTTCTGAGTCAGCCTCTGGGGATCCCAAACTAAGTTTTAATCCTCCCTTTGTGTTACCCTGCCCCCTACACACACAGACGTACACACACACGCTTTATCAAGTCCACACAATTCAACCTTAGAATTAACTCTTAAAAGTCTCACTTCATCTCCATATCCTCTATCCTGCCTCGTATCTCCCATAGGTTAACTTCAATAAAACAGAGTTTATGATGTCACTTGTCTGCTTAGAAAAGCTTTTAACTCCCTATTGCCTATAACGTGAAACCTAATTATGCCTGGCATAAGACATTCATCATTGCTAATCTGGCCCTGAACTGGGACTGCCAGCATCACCTTCCATGAATACTTCTTCTGTCATACAGACAGGCTAATTTTGCCTTGTACATACCAGGAACTTACAGGATTTACTGCCATTACTTCTCTTCTCAGAGAATTCTATCCCTTCTCTCTACCTTTCCTGGAAACTTTGAGAATGTCTTCAAAACTTATCTCCAATCTCCACAGTGGTGTAGATAGACTCTTAGTGTCTGTGTTCTCATGGCATTCTGTTCATACCCTTGTAATTGAATTGCCTGCACGGCAAGGCCATTTAAAAGCTTCTGAAGACATCTGGCTCACTACATTGTCCTCTCTTGTTGGAGAATGACCATTTCCTATTGATTGTGAATCCCCTGCATTAGGACCTCCCCATCAGAGAGGCAAATATCAAAGGATGCAAAATATGCAGCATGAGTTTTGCTTGCCTATACTTTCATATCCAGACATTTCTCAATAAAGAACTCTTGTGGGGCCGGTCCCCTGGCCGAGTGGTTGAATTCGCGTGCTCCGCTTCGGCGGCCCAGGGTTTCACCAGTTTGAATCCTGGGGGTGGACATGGTGCTGCTCATTAAGCCATGCTGAGGTGGCATCCCACATGCCACAACTAGAAGGACTCACAACTAAAAATACACAATTATGTACTGGGCAGCTTTGGGGAGAGAAAGGAAAATAAAATCTTAAAAACAAAACAAAAAAAGAAGAACTCTTGCGAGCATTATAAAAATATATAACAGAATCCATAGGATGCATCTGACATTGGTGGCCATTTCCCTTACATTTCCTCTATAGAGTAAAGAAAGAGCCGTCTATTTATAAAGGATCATTTCCAGTTTGAAAGATCCACCTCCTACATAGACCCTTAGAGAAAGCTGGATGCAGTAAAAGCAGCTTAACCTACTTCACAATTTTGCCTCCGGCCAGCCCTAACTGGAAGTACTACCAAATGGGAAAGAATTTGACTTAAATCAATATGAAATCGGGATATAAATCTGTACTCTCTATGTTTAACTAAATGTTCATTGGTTAGCACATTAGCAACCAATTTTGAGCTATAAAAAGCTGCCTTTCTGGAACAATTAAGGGTTTTAGTACAGGGTAGAGAGTGTGAACACCAGATGCTATAGGATCACAGAACCTACTGATATCAAAATAACCAATCAAATAAAAGTAGGTTTGTCAGAAAAGGTGATGGTTATCGAGTTCCAAACTCACAAAGCTTATTAAGGTATTTGTACATGTGCGGTCGGTATAAAATGCCATTCAAAGTTCAAAAAAAGGTAACATCCTCGAGCTACACATTTTGTAGGACTGAAATTTGGAATTATGGAGATTGAAAAAGGCCCTTCAGAAAGTTTCAATTCAGTTGCAGTCAAACCTGGTCAAACTGACATTTCAAAGCTGAGAGAGAAACCCACAGTCATGGCTTTAATTAATGCCATAGACCTCTGTGGAGTAGAAATACTGCCACCTAATTAAAATGAGTCTTTATTCATTTTTTTCTAGACAGCTGAGATTTAGATTTTAGAAGCTGATTCTGAAGACTTCCTGACCTTTGGCAAAACATTCATCCAGTTTTGAACTCCAGGCTTTCAGGTGGGCTCAAATGATAATGGGACTTTGAGGTCATCTACAAAGCAGGTTGATTGCCCAGTGGAATCTGCTTAATACAATTCCCCTTTCTAAGGAATTTTCCCGTAAGTGGCTGTGTGAGGGCACCCCAGACCTGGAGGGCTGACATAACTCTTCAAACATTACTCTAAGCAGACTTCTGGAAAGCAATACTAAGAATAGAACCAACTGCCCACATTTTTACTCTTTATTTACAGCCAATTTTGTAAATACATATATCCCGTAAACTAGAAATATCACAGTCAATTAAAAGTATATATTGCCTTACGTGGCTTTCAGTTCATGCTTTGTGAACAGAATTCACCCTTTGTAGGGGAGCAGAATTTGCTATCCCAAAATGTGTCTCTTTGGCCTTGTTATTTTTAAGAACAGAAGACTCGGGAAGAAACTATGACCTCCCCTCTAACTGCCTAGTAGAATTTAAGATAGAAAGCCTGTCCCAGGAAGGACCTAACAGCATAGATAACTACAGTATAATATGAACTAGGTGTGGTAGACAGGGAGGAACCTAGCGAGGCCCATTTGATCAAAGTTCTTCCCATGTCCCATTGTCTCTGCAAGGCATGCCAAATATTTGTTGACCAAACATTTGCTTTTCCATCTCCACGTGAATTGCCATTCTCCATTTTGAAGTCCCAAACCACTACCCTCAACATCCTCCTTTGTCTTTAGCTGAAGATGGTATTTAAGGTGGTGGCTTTGGACATTTTGGTGATTTATTCAGTTTTCTTGGGTTTCTCCCATGTATACATGTTATTAAACTGTTTGATTTTCTCCTGTTACTCTCTCTCAGGTCAATTTAATTTTTAGACCAGCCAGAAGAACCTACAAGGGTAGAGGAAAATTTCCTTCTCCCCTACACACCATAGACATTTGATTGTGTACTACATTCCAAATCCTAGGATAGAAACATGAATAGCTACATTTGCTGACATCAAGGGATTTCATTCCAATAGGGAGAGGACTATACAAGTGCTGAGTTTATCATAAAGTATATGTGTCTGCTGTACGAGGATGACCACCATCCTGAGTTGTATGTGAGTGTGAAAATCTGAGCAGGATTCAAGGAGAATGTTACAATTAAACGTGGGTTTAGATAATGAGTTTATTGTTGAAGAGAGACAGTGGGGCAGGCATGCACAAAGTTGGTAGGTTGTACAAGAGCATAGGATGCTTTTAAAAATGGTTAGTGATCTTACTTAAGCTGTGAGGAGAGTATCAGGAGCTAGAATGAGAAGAATCTGCCAAAATAAAGCAAATAGTGAAGATCAGGCTATAGTAAGAGTCATAAAAATGAGGAACACTTGATTGCATTGGTGTAAATTTAGAAAGATTAATTCAATTCTAGAAGAAGGAAATGAGAAGAGTGAGAAGGAATCCAGAGCAAGGCTAGGAATTTAGAAGGACATGGGAATACTCCAAGTGAGTGAAAAAGAAATCTTAAAAAATTATAGTATCACCAGAGAGGAAAGTAAGAGGAACAGTTTGAAAGAATTTACAAAGCAGGATGGAGGTGAAGATACTCATTTAAGGTAGACGGGAGCATAAATATAAACAAACTGTTTTCTCAAAAATATGATAACCATGGGCCACCGGCCCAGTGGCAGGCATGGTAGTTAAGTTTGTGCACTCCACTTGGATGGCCTGGGGTTCTCAGTTTTGGATTCTAGGTGTGGACCTACACACTGCTCAACAAGCCATGCTGTCGCGGCATCCCCCCCACAAAATAGAGGAAGATGGCACGTATTTTAGCTCAGTAACAAACTTCCTCAAGTAAAAATAGGTCAATTGGCACCAGATGTTAGCTCTGGGCCAATCTTCCTCACAAAAAAAAAAAAAAAGGAAAGAAATGGAAAAAGAAAATATAGTAACCTTGGTCCCAGAAAAAGTGAGAGGCTCTTCAGATTTTTTATTTCACTTAAATCTAGTAGCATTTCTTGGTAAGTCTTTTATCCTTATTTTACTGATAAAATAACTTGATCAAATATGTCTGGTGGGTCCAGGATTAATATCCAGATTTTTCTTCCCTCAAATCTCACTCTCAAGCCACCATAATGCCTCCTTGTTTTAAAATTCTACAATGTGATACTTTGCCATTGGGTAGTTAGTGCTCAAGATAATTAAATTAGCATATCTGTCCTCTCTACATCCAACAATTCACTTCACTTGTCAGGCAGAGCATGTAGATTTTTAAATAGAGCATTACATTTCACTTAGAAATATTTGCTTTTTGACTCAAGAGCCCTAGTTATTATCTCCAAATGTCTCCCAAATCTGCAAGCCTGGATATTTCTTTCATGTATTAAGAAAATAACTTGGGGGGCTGGCCCAGTGGTGCAATGGTTAAGTTTGCACGTTTTGCTTCAGTGGCCTGGGGTTCGTTGGTCTGGATCCTGGGTGCAGACCTATGTGCTGCTTGTCAAGCCATGCTGTGGTAGGCATCCCACATATAAAGTAGAGGAAGATGGGCATGGATGTTAGCTCAGGGCCAGTCTTCCTCAAAAAAAAAAAAATTATAAAACAAAAGAAAATAACTTGGGTCTCTTCTGACTGCGTTGTTGACAGTATTCAATGAAATGGGAAACAATGTTACATGAATCTTCAGAAAACTAAAAGGCAGTGAAATCAAGTCAAATTAAAAAATGTACCTAGCAATTTGTGATATAAAGTATTATAACTAATTGCAAGACATGTTTGTAGATGGTAGGACGTAATTTCAAATATGGTTTGATAGAAATATGTTAAAAATACAAGCACATAAATTTTTGCATTTTTTAAGAAAATAACTGCTTTTAAGGTTTTTTCCTCTCATCATTCAAATATTTTCTGACTAGAGAATTAGCCAGCCTAGGCAATATTATCACTTTTTAAATATTCTCCAGTCTTTGAGAGACCTCAACTTCATCCCTTCATTAAAAAACATAACCAGAAGGGGCTGGCCACGTTGTGTAGTGGTTAGGTTCACATGCTCTGCTTTGGTGGCTCAGAATTCATGGGTTCGGATCCCTGCCACAGACATTCACACCACACGTCAAGCCACATATGGCAGGTGTCTCACCTACAAAAAATAGAGGAATGGGGCCGGCCCAGTGGTGCAGCAGTTAAGTTCGTACGTTCCGCTTCTCAGTGGCCTGGGGTTCACCGGTTCAGATCCCGGGTGTGGACATGGCACTGCTTGGCACGCCATACTGTGGTAGGCGTCCCACATATAAAGTAGAGGAAGATGGGCACGATGTTAGCTTAGGGCCAGGCTTCCTCAGCAAAAAAAAACATAGGAGGACTGGCAGTAGTTAGCTCACGGTTAATCTTCCTCAAAAAAAAAAAAATAGAGGAAGACTGGCACAGATGTTAGCTCAGCAACAACATTCCTCAAGCAAAAAGGAGATTGGCAATAGATGTCAGTTCAGAGGCAGTCTTTGTCACCAAAAATAAAAAAAGATAACCAGAGAGTGCCATACATGTATTCATCTATTCTTTCCATTCTGCACTATTTGTCATCACATGAATTGTCACTCAAAATTTTGGGTTGATATTGTGTTCCAGGTGACCACAGGAGTATATAGGAAAAATGTTATACTTTTGGTAAATATTACAATCTAGGGTATCAATGATTACATTGTTCAATTATTCTTACATGAACATCCTCAGGACAAATTCTTCTTCTGGACAGGATTGTTATTCTTTCCTGGTGAACTCATGAACTTTGTTTTTATTAGAAAATGAAAAATCTCAAGACACAATCTTTACTTTAACCCAAACAGATATCCGTTTCTTTCTTTCTTTTTTTTTTTTTTGAAGAAGCTTAGCCCTGAGCTAACTGCTGCCAATCTTCCTCTTTTTCACTGAGGAAGACTGGCCCTGAGCTAACATCCATGCCCATCTTCCTCTACTTTTTTTTTTTTATACATGGGATGCCTACCACAGCATGGCTTTTGCCAAGTGGTGCCATGTCCGCACCCAGGATCTGAACCTGCAAACTCTAGGTGCCGAATCAGAACATGTGCACTTAACCACTGCACCACCAGGACAAACCCCCAGATATCAGTTTCTAATTATTATTTAGCTGGCCATCTTAAATCTCTCCTATCATTATAATTATTTCCCTTTTCAACTCTCTATGTATTATTATTATTCAGTGGACACATGATTTTGTTTCATATTCTCTCAATTATCAATTACAAACTTTCAACCCCTTTGGAAAGCAAAAGGTATATATATTTTTCTTCAATTTAAAATAGGCTAAGAAAAGTAAGGTAAACTTCATAAAAATTAGCCTGAATTCTATATATTATTTTATATTTACAGTCAAATAGATACATATAAGCCCTTATCTTAAGGATAGGAGACAATGTTTCAGAAAGTTTCAGACTTAGCTCTTTGAGATTTTGCCATGGTTATCTGGCAATGCCTAGATATGGGTTTATTTTTATTTATGTTACATGGAATCCAGTATGTTTCTTCAATCTAAGGTTATATTTCTGTCCTTAAAATGTTGTAATATTCTTATCTATTTTCTTTTTGTTATCATCTCTCCTATTTTCCCTTTTCCCTATATATGAAGTCCTACAAGAAAATTTAAGATTATGTAGGGTAGGAAAAATAATTTTTCCTCTACTCTTCTAGATTCTTGGCCAAGACGCTTGTAATAAAAGACAGAATAACAGGAGAAAAACAAAGTTTAATAAAATGTATATCTCCTGTATACACAGGAGACACTCAGGAAAACTGAGTAACACCTGGAAATAACCCAAGCCACCACCTTAAATACCATCTCCAGCTAAAGACAAAAGAAGATGTTGGGAAGAGAGAGTTGGTTATTAGAGGTTACCAGGAAAAGCACAGTAAACAAGGGTAATATTGTTATGCAAATTTAAGTCTGTGTTTTCTCCATTGATAAGCCTTTCCAAGATTTGATCAACCTCCTGTTCCTGGTGCAGAGAGGGAGACACCCTTACAAATGAAGATTTCCCTTATAAATGTAAATATCTAAAGGGTAACTTTTATTGGTTTTCTGATCATCTCCTGTGTCTGTTGTTTCTTAAAAATAACCAGCCTCAAATATTCCTTATGCCAAAGAATGGCATAAGGGGTGGCAAATTCTGCTCCCCTTTAATTATTTCATTCTCTTTTCCATTTCCCAATTTTTCTTTTATGTTTCCACATTTATCTCTTTCCTTCTTTTGAATGATTTCTTCAAGTCTAGCAGACAATTCTTTAATTCTCTCTTTATTCATCTTTAAGCTAGTGTTTAATATTGCTATTGATTTCTTCCAGTAACCATTTTCATTTCTAAAGACATTTCTACATTTAAAAATCCGTTTTATCCTTCATAGGTATTTCTTCTTGCCTTAACAGTTCTTCTTTGTAGAAAAAAAATATTTTTGAAATATTCAAAGAGATAAAATCATTTATCTTAGGGTGTGAATTTTAATGATTGTTGCCATCCCTAGTAATTTTTGGCTGTAAGATTTCAGAGGAACTATTCTCTTGGGAATCTATTCATCTGGGGCACAGATGCATTCCCATCAAGTGGTTTCACATTTGTCAATACAAGAGTTTTCACATTTTGAAATAGATTTTATGTTAATCTCAACTTGAGATCCCCAGTGCCACACTGTAGATGGGAATGAAAAATTCACCTTTTATGGAGCAATTTTAGATTCTTTTTCCTAAACATGGACCTCTTTTTCCACCTGCAGCACCAGCTATTACCTGGTTTATTTGCTACAAGCACAACCATTGCGTGAGTTCTTCAGTCTCTTTGTATAGATAGGAAAAACTCTCGTGGTTCCTCCTCCTGTCATATGGATCTGAGAACTGTTCTTCCATCCTTGAGCAGAAATTAATACCCCAGTCCCTAAAGAGTATGTGGTTCCATAACATTTTGACCGTTCATAGTGAATTCTTTCTCGCTTTTTTAAAGGACAATTATTATTTTAAAAAGGTAAAATTTTGATTTTCATACAGATATAAAATAAACATGCATTAAATAAAATATTTAATCTTTAAGCCTGGCAGACATTACAACAGGTTCAAAGGAGAAATTAAAGAAGAGAACACTTATGCAGAATAAAGAAATGTTAAAAAGAAAACCACAAGATGGAGTCACTTAGGCTAGGCCATGCAAACAAACCTTGGCTTAATATTTAACCTAATTGTACTTTCAACCTCCCCCAGAAACATGGTCTTAACTGGTCAGTCAGCAATTTTCTGGTCGGCACTGATCTGGGAATCTGTCACATAGTCCCATTCCGTTCCTCAAGGGAAAATTATTTAATCTGAAATAACTCTTTTTATTTTTTTCTTTTTACGACTTTCTTGTCCTGCCTTTTAAAACATTTCTCTTTCTGTAGCACTTCAGAGCTCCTTTCTACTTGCTAGATAGGATGCTGCCCAATTCATGAATTGTTCAATAAAGTCAATCAAATCTTCAAGTATACTCAGTTCAACTTTGTTTGTTGTTTGCTTTCTTATGCAGGGAAAGAGTAGTCCTGAGCTAATAGCTGTTGCCAATCTTCCTCACATTTTTTTTTTCCTTCCCAAAGTCCCAGTGCATAGTTGTATATCCTAGTCATTGGGAAAGTCATTCTAGTTCTTCTGTGCTGCCACAGCATGAGAATTGACAGACGGGTGATGTGGTTCTGTGACCCGGAAGTGAACTGGAGCTGCCAAAGTGGTGAGCACCGAACTTTAACCACTAGGCCATCAGGACTGGCTCTGAATTTTGTTTTTTAACAGAAATATTGTCATGAATATATACGGGGATGCAAAACTAGGTTGTTTTTCTATGAGGTGAGGGAAGTCCATTTAATCTCCACTGAGAGAATATACTTGCATGTCTATAGACAAGAATTATTTTTCATTACTCTCAGTTTTCTACAATTTACAGAATTATAAAATAGCTCAAAGGCAAGGAAAGGCTAGGATCAGGTAGCATAAAAGAGCTTGTTTAAACAATGCATAGTTTTCTTCTGAAGACATACAGTAACCGTTCGTTTATTCCAAATTTCCTTTTATCTTAAATTTTAGTTTCTTCGAAGTTCCAGTTCCATAGAGACTTGTTTTCTTGCTTTCAAGATTGATTGGAAATTTTAAAAATGCATTTTATCTGGTATAACTGTGGATTTGTTGCATGAGAAATATCTGAATTCAGCTGAGTCCACCATATTGACTAGACTTAATTATTCGTCATCTTAAAATAATTCATCGTTTTTTTTGTGTGGTAAAAGTACCTCTCTGTTCTCCTCCTAACATTTAGATCTTATGTCTTCATTGAATTTTCCCCCAGGTCTAACTTTTGGCAGTGTTTTCTAGGTTTTTGATCTTGCTACTTGTTCAGTGTACATCTCTGCCTATACTTTTAACTGCTTTCTCTATGCTGATGACCTGGAAATTGACACCTCAATCTATCTGATGCTTCAGGCACTTACTTCCAACTGTGCAGTGGATATCATCAAATACACATCTCACTGGCAGCTCAAATTTGACAAGACTAAAACTGAATTCATTAAACACCCTCTACCCACCCCTCCAACATAGTTTCCAAAGTTGTTCCTCATCCCGCATGTTCTCTATGTTGTGTTTTGATATTGCAATACAATCAATTATTCAAATTACAATCCTAGAACGCATCCTTAACATCTCTCTCCTCTCTACTTCCAAATCAATTATCACATCTTACCATCTCTCAAAATATATTTTATCTCTCTCTTTAGTATCATTTCTTCAGGTGATACTTTATATTTCTCCTGGAATTGTATTAACCTAAACAGCCATGCTAACTCTTTTTACTAATCTATGATAATCCACTGTCTACCTACTCAACTAAAACTTCTTTCTAAAATATGAATTTTAGTATATCAATATACAAGGAACTCATACAACTCAATAGCAAAAACAAACAAATAAACCCATTTAAAAATGGGCAAAGAACCTGAATAGACGTTTTTCCAAAGAAGACATACAAATGGTCAACAGGAACATGAAAAAATCTCAGCATCACTAATCATTAGAGAAATGAAAATCAAAACCCCAATGAGGTATCACTTCACATCTGTTAGGCTGTCTATGGTAAGAAAGAAAAGAGATAATGAAAGCTGGCAGGTTGTGGAAAAGAGAACCCTTGGATATTGTGGGTGGGTTCATACAGCCAATGTGGAAAACAGAATGTGGAAAACCATCACATTGTGCGTATTCTTCCATAGGAAATAAAACCAGTACCTTGAAGAGATATTTGTACTCCTGTGTTCATTGTAGCATTATTTGTAATAGTCAAGGTATGGAAACAAGCTAAGTGTCCATCAATAGAAGAATGGATCAAGAAAATGTTATATATATATATATATATGTATTGTCTGTATATCTATATATATGGACTCACACAAACACATATACACACACAATGGAATATTTTTCAGCCTTAAAAAAATAAGGACATCCTGCCATTTGCAATAACATGGATGAATCTGGAGGGCATTATGCTAAGTGAAATAAGACAAAGAGAGAAAGATCACATGCTATTACATATTGGAAGCTAAATTTAAAAAGTTGGACTCATAGAAACAGAGAGTAGGAATGTGTTTGCCAGGGGATGGGTGTGATAGAAACAGGGAGAAGTTGGTAATGGGTCAAACCTTCTACTGTAAGACTAATAATTTTTGAGGATCTCACATATAATATAGTGACTATAGTTGATGATACTGTATTGTGTAATTAAAATTTGCTAAGAGAGAGGAACTTAAACGTTGTCACGTATACACGAAAGATCAATATGGGAGTTGACGCATGTGTTAGCTTGATAATGGGAATCCTTTCACAATGTTTACGTATCAAACCATCGCTTTGTACACTTGAAATATCTTACACATTTGTTGGTCGAATAAACTCCAATAAAGTTGGAAAAAAAATGGTACAACATTGGGAGAGGAAATAGACCATAGTCGGGCTGCTTGGGTGTAACTCTTAGCTCCACCACTTTCCTGCTGTGTGAACTTGGACAAGTGAATGAAGTGCTTTTAATCTTCATTTCTTCATTTGTTAAATGAAGATAATAATAGCATGTTCGGGAACTTGGGTAAGGATTGAGTGGAATTTCGAAGCATGCTCCCACGAAATGATGAACAATATAAAAATAATGACGATCATTACAAAAGTTTCTTTTATTTTAATTTATTTAGAAAAGCATGTTTGTATTACATAAATTCACAACTTTATGAACTTATCTATTTTAAGTTCCTTTTTTTGTTTATTTTCTCCTAGTCATACTCCTGCCTTATTTCCCCATGTAACATTCTGTACATATTTTGGTACAGAGTTCCCTCATTGAGATAAAACTCTGTAGAAGTTTATATAATACACACCATATATACATCAAATTTTTCAATTTTCAATTTTTCATTTTTACAAGAGTAGTATTGTGTTATTAACATTATGCTACTTTTTTCACTCAAAAATAATTTCTGGAAAGTCTTTAGTCGTCTGAGATAGTCTTATCCCCTTATCTTATACTTTTATACTTTCATCTGCTTTGTGAACATACTCCAGATCTAAAGTTGAATGTTGACTTTGTGATATTCTTTGCAAAATAAATATTTTTTATTAAAAATAAATAAATAAGGTCTGCTTATCTAATGATAAAATAATGACTGTAGTTGATAATACTATATTGTATAATTGAAATTTGCTAGAATAGTTGAACTTAAGTGTTTTCAATGAAAAAATCCCACAAAAACCAAAATGATAAATTAGTTTCTAGCGTTTTCTGTATCTAACAAAACCTATGAAAATGTGTATATGTGTCTCTAGCCCATAATGTATTCTCTACAATTTTGATCGTACTTCATGCTCTAATAGTTTTATCTCAAATAGCACAAAACTTGTGTTCAGTCAATTCTTTATCCAAGGCTTTCTATCAGTGATCACAAATTGGGGTGATTAATTGGAGTCACCTTAAGAAAAAGTAAGTGTGTAAATACACATACGACTTTTATATACACACATATCCAAAAGATATAATATCAATATTCAAAAATTAATTAGCAAACAATACAAAAATGAAAGTTAGAATAAAGTTAAGAGCATACAATCACAATCAATAAATGCATGCAATCATAATCAATCAATAAATGCACAATTACAAATCAATAGAAGTAAATAAAATGTTTAGCAATAAGTTTAATAAAAGTATGCCAAACTTGTATACTGAAACTACAAAAATAATAATGAGAGAAATTAAGGAAGACCTAAATTAATGGAGTTATATACCATGTTCATAGAATGGAAGACTTAGTGTTAAATGGACAACTGTTCCTTTGAACCTATGGAGGCCAAGCAATGATAATAAAAATGCCATCAGGATTTTTAAATCAAATTGAGAGTCTGATTTTAAAGTTTATATGAAAATTCAAAGGACCTAGACTAGTCAAAACAATTTAAATAAAAAGAAGAACAATGTTGGAAGACTACTATTGCTGATTTGAAGATTTGCTATAAAGCTGCAGTAATCAAAACATTTTAGCATGGGCACAGTGACACAAGATAAATCAATGGAACAGAAGTGTGAGTCTAGAAACAGTCTCACACAAAAATGTCAAAATAATAAGTGGCTAAAGGATAGTATTTTCAACAAATGGTGTTGAAATAACTGAATATCCACATGGAGATAAATCTTGACCCTTTCACAAAGTCTCATACAAAAAGTCATTAAAAATGTGTCATAGCTCTAAATGGAAGAGCAAAACCATAAAACTTCTAGAAGAAAACATGGGAGAAAATATTTGTGACTTTGGGTTAATCTAGCATTTCTTGAATTGGAAACAAAAAGTTTAAATCTTAAGAGAAAAATTCAAACTTCATCAAAGTTAAAACTTTTGCTGATGTAAACACACAATTAAAAAAGAAATGTAAAGGTAAGCCATAGACTGAGAAAAATTATATCTGACAGAGGACTCGAATGCAGAATATGTAAAGAACTCTTACAACTCAATACGAAGAAAGTAATCCAATTTGAGTAATAAAGATGGATAAATGACAGTTCACAAATGAATAAAGCCAACAAGAGCATGAAAAGATATTCAACGTTATTAGTCATGAGGGAAATGCAAATTAAATAAAAAATGTAATATCACTATAGATCTGTTAGAATAAATGGAATTAAAAAG
The DNA here is from genome assembly GCF_021613505.1 of Equus quagga. Lineage (NCBI taxonomy): Eukaryota > Metazoa > Chordata > Mammalia > Perissodactyla > Equidae > Equus > Equus quagga. The sequence goes on along the minus strand of NC_060279.1, from coordinate 56,297,913 downwards.
ACTGACAACATTAAGTGTTGTTGAGAATGTAGAACTGGTGCCTTCGTTATAATGAGTGTGGGCATTCAAAGTGGTACCACCACTTAGGAAATTAGTTTGGTTTCGTTCTTAAAAATTCCTGCTAGAGGGGCTGGCCCTGGGGCCAAGTGGTTAAGTTCACGCACTCTGCTTTGGAGGTCCAGGGTTTCACCGGTTTTGGATCCTGGGCATGGACATGGCACCACTCATCAGGCCACGGTGAGGCGGCATCCCACATGCCACAACTAGAAGGACCCACAACTGAAATATACAACTATATACTGGGGGGATCTGGGGAGTAAAAAAGCAGAAAAAAAAGATTGGCAACAATTGTTATCTCAGGTGCCAATCTAAAAAATAAAAAATTCCTACTATGAAAGCCAACATTCTCTAGCCTAAGTATCTACATTACAGGGAAATAAAAATATCTCCACACAAAGATTGTATGCAAATTTCACAGCAGCATTATTCATAATAGCCAAAAAATATAAATAAGCTAATAGCTATCAACTGGAAAATGGGTAAATAGAATGTGATATGTTCATACAATGGAATACTACTCAGTAAGACAAATGTACAAACTCATGGTAATGTAATAATGTGGATAAATCTCAAAAATATGGTAAGGGAAAGATACCAGACACAAAAGACTATATTCCCATTGATTCTATTTATACAAAAGTTTTACAAAAGCAAAGCTAAAGCACAGAAGAAAATACGTGTTCATCTTGAACCAAGGATCAGTTGAAAAGTGGCATGAGGCAATTTTAGGGGCGATGGAAGTGTTCTAAATCCTAATTTTGTTAGTGGTTTCATATCTCTATTCACTGACCAGAACTTAATAAATTATACACTTACAATAGGTGGATTTTGATGCATGTTAATATACTTTTATAAGGCTTAAAAAAATTAAATTTGGCTTGCTACTAAAATCCTTGACACAAAATTCTATTCATGATCTTAATCCTGAAAAGAATTTAGCCACAGAATTTCTCAAGATTCTCTTTGCCTGGCACCCATGGAAAAAGTACCCTCTTCTCATCTCCTATTAATTGCTTCATTCCTAAAAGATAAGGTTATTATTACTCCTATGTCCAGCTCTAACAGCAACGTGTTCTTTGACATCTCATCCTTTTGAACGTTTCTTTTCTTTTAGTCTATATGACAAATGCTCAACCGGCTAATTTCCAATGATTCCTCCAGTTCTAACTGTCTAATAAAGACTAGATTGTTAGAATCAATCTTGGAAAACTTGTCTCTTAATGGAAAACCCACCCTTGAAACAAGATCCTTTGGACACAAAGTTTTCTTCCCCTGTTATGACCTCATTTCATTTACTTTCTTTCATTTGCAAGTATTGCATATATCCCTGCATACCAGTGCTCTAGCTTACAACTACAAGTACAATGGGAGTTATGCTGTGCATCAGCTTGATCAGCACATTCTCTGAATGTAGGAAAATAACAACTTTCTTCCTTTAGAAGCAGGACTGAAAACATTGAATGTGGTTACCAACAGGAACCAAAAAAGTGGAATCTATACTTTAGCAAGAGGCAAAAATAACTCTTTTCACTCACAGAATAATATCTTGGAGTATATCACAAAGGCAGTCCCAGTGGTCAGGTTCACCATGACTTTACAAATCTTTATTTCTGAAATGGAACTATTTCATTCATATGATTAATCCTCAATTCAAAAACTCAGTATTATATAATATATATGTATATATTACATTTCTCTAATAAAAGAAGACCTTAAAAACAAAAGAGATCCCACAGTGGAGTGAAAATATATCCCTAAAGCAATTAAGATCACTTTCATTAACACAATGAAATGTTAATTAGCCATATTCAAGGTGTCATGCTGAGCAGTGTACCTCAGAAAAAGCACATATGGAACAATGTTCGTCAGATCAACACGTTAAATTAGTTTTTAGGGTCTTCTATGGGCCACCCTTAGCAGCTGCTTCTCTGTATGTGCCTTGTTCTTTGTGACCACAATTTCTTTGCCCAACAGCTAGTCTATCTCCCTTTTAAACTAAGTTGTATAGATCCTTCAAAGTACAAATCAAACGTTACCCTCTCCTCTATGAAAGCTTCCCTGTTATTCCAATAGAAAGTAATTATTCTTTCTACTAAATCATGAGCAATTTCCCTATGCCACTCTTAAGATACTTACCTTTTATAGTTCATTGAATTGGTATACATCCTTTTTAGCAGCTTTGTCTGAACAATTAATCAATAATCTAGTATGCGGAACCATTTGGATGATATTCCTCTCTGTCACCCCCATCAGTCTTTAGTCAATTTGAGGAAAAAGACAATGTCTGCTTAATAATTTTATTTCTTATAACAGAAAGAAACACTACCTTGCATTCAGGAAATACTAGTTGCATAAATGGATCAAAGCTATACACTTTTACTCTGAATCTGATATCCAAGGGATAGTTTTGATTTTTTTAAATGAAGTTTTCCTTAAGAGATTTTTCTCATCTTAAAGATGTGGTCATTGATTTAAAAAATACTGAACGATCGTCTACTATGTACAGGAAATATACCAGGTGCTTGGGATATACCAAAACAAGCCATGAAATTACCCCTTTCCTCATGGAACTTATGAGGATGGAGGCAAATATTAACTATGGTAAATAAGTCATACACAGAGTAAATTAAAAAGTGATATGTGCTATAAGAAATTAAAGCCACTAAGGAGAGTCAAGATGAATTTGGGAATTAGGTTGTAAATTAAGTAGGGAGATCAGGATAGACTTTATTGAAAAAGTAATATTTGTAGCCAGGCTAGCTAAGAAAAAAAGACAGAGGACATAAATCACTAATATCAGGAATGAAAGAGGTGGATCACTACCTATGGACATTGAAAGGACAATAAAGAATTAATGTGAATAATCTTTGCCCACGAATGTAATAACCTAGATGAAATGGACCAATCCTTGAAAGACACAATTTGTCAAAACTCACGTAAGAAGAAATAGACAATTAACATAGGCTTATATGTATTAAGGAAGTTGAGTCAATAATTAATAACCCTCCCAAAAAGAAAGGACCAGACACTGGTGAATTATACTAAACATTTAAGGAAAAACTTATACCAATTCTCTATAATCTCTTTCAGAGGATAGAATCAGACTGAATAATTCTTAACTCATTCTATGGGGTCAGCATTACCTACCACTGAAATGAGACAAAGACGTTATAAGAAAGAAATCTATATACCAATATATCTCATGAACATAGACGTAAATATCTTCAATAAAACATCAGCAAATTGAATCCAACAATGTATAAAAAGAATTATACATTATGACCCAGTGGGATTTATCCCAGGTATGCAAGGCTGATTCAACATGCAAAAATCAATTAATCTAATCCAGGTTAAAAAAAAAATCACAGGATCATTTCAATAGACGCAGAAAAAGCATTTGATAAAATCTATTCAGCATAAAAACTTTCAGTAACCTAGAGATAGAGGGGAACTTCCTCAACTTGATAAAGAATGACCACAAAAAAAACCTTACAGGTAACAGCATACTTAATAGTGAGAAACTTGAAGCTTTCCCTCTATGATCAGATACAAGGCAAGGATATCCCTTCTGGTCAATCCTTTTCAAGATTGTACTGGAAGTTCTAGCTAATGCAACAGGCAAGAAAAGAAAAGAAAAGTTACCCTTATTGGAAAGGAAGAAATAAAATTATCTTTGTAGATGAAATGATTGTCTATCTAGAAAATCTGAAAGAATAGACACATAGACACAAAAACTCCTGGAATTAATAAGGAATTAAGCAAGGTTGCAGAATACAAGGTTAATATATAAATGTTAATCACTTTCCTCCATAGCAACAATGAAGTAAAATTTGAAATTAAAAACCCAACCTCATTAACATTACTACTCAATGGATAAAATATTTAGATATAAATCTAACAAACTATGTACAAGATTGAAACGAATAAAACTATAAAACTGTTATGAACAAAATCAAAGAAGACCTAAATAAATGGACAGATATTCCACGTTCATGGATAGGAAGACTCAATATTGTCAAGATGTCAGTTCTTCTCAACTTGATCTATAGATTCAATACAATCCCAGTCAAATCCCAACAAGTTATTTTGTGGATATTGACAAACTGATTCTAAAGTCTATATGGAGAGGCAAAATATCCAGAATAGTCGACACATGTTTGCAGAAGAACAAAGTTCAAACACTGACATTACCCAACATCAAGGTATATGATAAAGTTACAATAGCCAAGATACTGTGATATTGGCATAAGAATAGAGAAAGAGATCAATGGAACAGAATAAATAGTCAATTGATCTTTGACAAAGGAACAAAGGCAACACAATGGAGCAAAGACAGTCTCTTCAACAAATAGCACTGGACCAACTGGACATTCCTATGAAAAAAATGAATCCACACATAATCTTACACTCTTCACAAAAATTAACTCAAATGGGTCATAGACTTAAATGTACAATACAAAACCATAAAACTCTTAGAAGACAACATAGATGGAAATCTGGACGACCTTCAGCATGGCAGTGATTTTTTAGATACACCAACAAAGCATGACCCATGAAAGAAATAATTGATGAGCTAAACTTTATTAAAATTAAAAACTTCTGCTCCATGCAAAACAATGTCAAGAGATGAGAAGATAAGCCACAGACTGTGAGAAAATATTTGTGAAAGACACATCTGAAAAAGGACTATTATCCAAAACATGCAAATAACTCCTAAAATTCAACAATAAGAAAACTAACAACCTGGTTAAAAAATAGGCCCAAGACCTTAACAGACACCTCACCAAAGAAGATATACAATTGGCATACAAGCAGGTGAAAAGATAGTTCACATGATATGTCATTAGACAAATGAAAATTAAAACTACAATGAGATACCACCCACCTATTAGAATCCAGAACACCAAACAAAATCCAGAACACCAGAACACCAGTTGCCAGGGAGGATGTGGAGCAACAGAAACTCTCACACATTGTGGGAATGCAAAATGGTACAGTCACTTTGGAAGACAACCTGGCATTTTCTTTTTTTTCACAAATCTAAACATACTATTACCATATGATCCAGCAATTGTGCTCCTTGGTATTTATCCAAAGATGTTGAAAACTTATGTCAACACAAAAACCTGCACATGGATGTTGATACCAGCTTTATTCTTAACTGTCAGAATTTGGAAGTAACCAAGACATCCTTCAGTAGATAAGTGGATAAATAAATTGTGGTACATCCAGACAATGGAATATTAATCAATGCTGAACATAAGTTAGCTATTGAGCCATGAAAGCCATGGAGGAAACTTAAATGCATGTTACTAAGTGAAAGAAGTCAATGTAAAATGGCTGCATACTGTAGGATTCCAACTATATGACATTCTGGAAAAGGCAAAACTATGAAGATGGTAAAAAGATGAGTGGTTGCCAGGGGTTGGGGAGTGAGGGAGGGATGAATAGGTGGGGCACAGAGAATTTTCAAGACAGTGAAACTATTCTGTATTGGTACCACATGATGGATACATGTCATTATACATTTGTCCAAACTCATAGAATGTACAAAACCAAGAGTGAAGCACAAACTATGGACTTGGATGAGTATAATTTGTAAATGTAGGTTCATCAATTGTAACAAACGTGTCACTCTGGTGAGGGATGTTGATAACGTGGGAGGGTACACATGTGTGGGAGCAGGGATTATATGGGAAATTTCTGTTCCTTCTTCTCAACTTTGCCATGAACCTAAAACTGCTCTAAAAACATAAAGTCTACATTAAAAAGAAAGTACTATATGAGCCATGCCTTGAAAGTGGTGAGGGAGTTAACCTAGAAGATATTTAAGAGAAGATAGTACAGAATATGCGTATTGCATACCACACATATAATTTATAAGTTTAAAATATCTTTGGAAGTATACCTAGAAGCTGATAACATAATTTCCGTCTGAGTAAGAAAATTGGATATCTGGGGAACAGACAGAAGAGGGAGAATTTTCATCTATATCCTTTTGTAACTTGTGAATTCTATGAATGCATTGCCTATTCAAAAATTAAATAAAATATTTCTGTAGGAAAATTGTGAAGAGTTCCTAAAGTGTCTCAAAATATTAAAAAGTTATTGCATTTTTGGAAGCATTTCATAAAATTAGGACAGTGGAATAGTTTGGACTAATTTTTATCAGTTAGCATTTGCTGCATAACGAACCACCCCAAAGCATAGTAAGTTAAAATCACGATTATTTATTTAGCTTATGATTTGTGGATCACCAGTCTAGGCTGAGATCAGCTGGGTAGTTCTTCAGGTTTGGGCCTGGCCTAGCTGATACTAGCTAGGTTTTTTGCATTTGTGGTCACTTTGTGGGTTGCCTGGGGCTGGATGGTCTGTGGTATACCTGGAACAAGATGGCTGGCGTGACCGGGACCTCTCTCCGTTTGGTATCTCATCTCCCAGCAGGCTTGCCTTAGCTTTTTCACGTGGAAGTCAGAGTCCAAGGACAGCCCAAGTGGAAGCTGTGACGGCGCTTGAGGCTTCAGCTTAGAATCCACACAAGATCAGGATATCACAAGGCCAGCCATATGTAAGGGCTGGGGATATAAGATCCATCTCTTGATGGGAGGAGGTAAAACATTGTGGCCATTTTGCAATCATCTATAACTGTAAAGTGATAATTAAGAATATTAATGTTGAATTACTCTCAAAGTGGAGGTAGAAGCCATGCCATTGTTTCCTAGCCAAGTCTTAATATTATTGAGAGAATTACATTTTACAATAAATCATCTTAATTATGAATGGGATTTGAAAATGTGTCTGTGTTTCTAACCTCAGAATATTGAGGATAGATCTGTTTCTCTTTGAAATAACCTTCCATCATGAAAATTAAACGGTCTCCCTTCTAGAGTTTTCCATGATAATCTCTAACTTGACATAGCTCCTATCACATCATTATGTCTTCATATTCTATTATCCAAAATATTCACCTTTTCTTTTTTATGTTATGTATATGAGAAAAATGAGCAAGTGTTTTAAATTTGAATCTGATCAATATCAAATATGGTCAAAAGATTAATTTCCTTATTTTGTATGCCATTTTCATATTACTGTATTTTGTAGTATTTGTATTTGTAGCTTTGAAAGTATACAAAGATGCGTTCTGCTGTTTGATATCCTCCAATACCTGCAAATTTATGCTGCAAATATCATTGTTGCTCCCTTTAGACATTCTGTGGATTCATTCTCTAAGTGTAGGCCTCAACTGGATTATACTTCATGAGTTCTTCAAAAGGTCCTACAGCTTATGTATCTTTAGATCAAGACTTGGAAAGAACCACACCATTTCTACCACTTCTTAGCTCTTTGAAATTAGACTTACTTTACCTCTGTAAGTTTAATTTCTTTCACTATGAAATAGGAATATTCCTATCTCCTTCATATAATTTTTTGTGACAATAAATGAAAATTTCTAGCTCACTGCCTTACACTTAGTGTGCATTCTATTTATTAGCTGCTTACCTCCTTTGCCCCTTTTATTCACATTTTTCAACCATTTGCTAGCTCTTCTAACTCAGGACAGGTATGTTTAGAATAGAAGCTTAAAGATTCAGTTGTTGCTCATGGTTAGACCCACAGCAATGATTCAACCAAGCCATCCCACGTTCACAGCTAGATTATTGGTTTCACATCAAAGGAATCCCACTTCTATACTTATTCTGAAAACTGTGTGGGGCTTCCATTGTCTGTAAAAAGGAGAAGCATATGAGGTGCGAATAATAATGGTAATAATGTAATAATAGCTACCACTTCTTGGCTTAATACAACCACCATATCAGGGAAGCAGTATTCTCATTCCCATTTTAGAGACAGAACACTGAGCCTCAGAGAAGCTGAGTCTCCTGGGGTTACAATACATATTGAGAGACGGAACAAGGATTTCAAATCTGGGTCTGTTACACCTCCAGATGCCTTGCTCTTAACCAGTACTCCATACTTTAAAAATTCATGTAGCTATAAACTTTTCGCTGATTTACTGACCTTAAAGCTGTCACTAATCATATTTATGACTTTTTCCATAAAAGCTTTAAAAATATTTCTAGAGTTGAGTGATATTCAGACACAACAAAAAATATGAATTTGAGAGAAATGACTGCAGTCATCATTGGATCAGATATAAATTAGGCCTAATTACTCCAGTCTAGTAAGATTGGGATGTGGACCCGCAGTGGTGATAATGGGATTCAGTGGACATACGTTCTGATCTCTGCAGAATGGGGTGATAGGTGGCAATTATCATTAGTGACTTTTGAATAAAGATGTTGGAGTCTTCTCACTCACTAGACCAAACAGTTCAATGGTCATTAGAAGTGGCTGTAAAAGGCACTGAAATACCATCAGAAAAGGGGTAATGATTATTACTGTAGCAACCTATTATTTCCATAATGGTGGTGTGATTAAGAAATCAACATCAAGCATTATTCTCCATCAGCTGTGGCTTTTAAACGCTGATGGCAGTGGTCACAAATCAAACTTGGAACAGTTTCTATAGCTTTAGTGGAACTCACATGGCACATACCACTTTCTTTTCCAACTCTGACTTTAATTTGAATATTATCAGGAGCAGGTCAAAACAGATCTGCTATAAATCACTCGAAAAGTTTGGTCCGAGTTGGAAGCATCACAGAGCACTCGCTGTGGAAAGGAGACTGCGGTTTTACACCCATGGTTTGTTACAAATCTCTCAGGAACAAGAACAGAGATGCGGTTGTCACTTTTTTTTTTTTTTCTTATTCGCTGGTTGTAAATACAAGATGCAGGGCTATGTAGAAGAGTAATACATCACATCATGAGGAAAAAACTACCCAGATTCTATGCTAGGAGAGGGAACCATGTAGACTATGTAGTAAATTAAAAGATGTAAAAACTATACTACAGGCCACTATGCTTAAGGAAACCAATTCTCATTATTTTGAATAAGACTGAATTCTTAAAGTCTGACCTAAATGACAATTATAATTGGATATTTACAATGAAAAATATGTAGAAAACCTACAAGCAATAAGTCAGTGATTATGTACTTGCTAAAAACATGTGCTCGGCATCTTTTTTAAATTCCCTAATTAAATACTAATTAGGATGTGCAGTGGTGTGTTAATTTTTGCTGGCTATACCTCTGGGGCATTTTTTACACCTTCAAGAGCCTAAGCTTCTTCAGATATGTAAGAGATAATTATCAGTAAACGGGACCACCACGTTGCTGGCTTGGAGAGTTGCTTATGTGTGGTTTCTGCCAGTCCCTAAATAGCTCAGCCGACCTGTGTGTGACTATGAGCTGTAACACCTTCCTCAGCTGCCCAATAGATAATGTATAACTTTTTCTGCATCCTCCAGCCAGGGCTTTACTTCCCAAAAGAGAGAGGCCTGTGGAGATGCTCAGTGAATCTGAATATAGAGTGGACAGCCAATTGGGAGTATTTCAACTTGGTTCCACATAACTCAGAGTGCCAACATTAATGCTTCCGTGCCAGAATCCATGAAGTCTACTTTAACTTGATGTTCTATACATTAAAATTAAATGATGGGTTTGTGTTGAGAATTGGACATTATTCTTAATTGCTCCCCCAAGGTTTTCTTGGAGAAGCTTTCCAACATCCTTTTCTCTATTGCTAACTTACATTTCAACTTTCTTTTCTAACCATCATCCAAGCTGACAAAATTTTTGGTCACCTTATATATTAAGACCCTCTATTACATACTGAGTAAGACATGCATAAAGAAAACCAAAGCTCCACCTCCAAGAAGCGTGCAGACTAACAAGGGAAGCAGTCATTGTCACAGTAATGAATAATATTATGGTACTAACAACATCCGCAATAACAGTCATAACCAGCGATGATTTCATTCTTGCTGTATCCTGGACATACCATAGTCTCCTTATACACAGGCTCTCACATCATCCCCTCCAACAACTTTCAGACCCAAGTTAGGCAATTTCTACATAGTTCATTCTTATGGAACTTATTTTTCTAAAATCAGAAAAATTAAGGAAACTATATCTAGAACTAGCTGAGGCAAGACACTTCCTGCCTTGTCCTTCTTCTGGACAAAGACAGGTGCATGACCAGAATGAGGAGACATCGTAAAGTCATCATATGTGTAGTGGTTAAGGGAACTTGATGTAAGAAGCCTGGGTGAGAGAGGATTATGACTGTGCAGGGGCTAGTGGTGGGGGGAGCGAATAGAGTAGGGTATTTAAAATGCTGTCAAATGGAAGAGGAAGAAAGAATCAAGAATGATGGCTATGGGCCACAGAGTCAGTTTCTATTTAAGGAAGACTTTACCAGTAAGAACATTTCATTAACATTTATGGATTTTCTTTCACTTTTTAAACAAATTTTTAATTTTTATCCCTAAAAGTGTTGAGTATGAAACTCCAATCCTTTGGAGAGTTTAGAAGAAAATTCCTTCTTCCCTCTAGCTTTCTATCCACTAGCACATCTCATTCATTCATTTTAAGTGATGGCCATCATGCATATACGTTTTCTAACACTGCTTGATTGATTTTATTTCTTACTGCTTATCTCTTCCCTTTGCCTTCAGAAATCAGGTGTAATATCAGGTTCCCTTCAAAAACTTTCCAGTTTTTCTAACACATCCACTTCTACCCTTACCCTACCCCAAATCCTGAACCCAGGCACCTTCAATCTATTTATGCTGCAGTGTGCTCTTAGCTAGAATATGTCCCATTTGAGATGGCATGAAGCAGTTCTGGAATTCAGAGAATGAATAGAGGACATTTCCTTATAAGCACTGGAAACAATGTCATCTCCCATAAGGATTTCAGTCTTTGGTCCAGACAAACAAACCTAATGTGCATCTGGCCTTGGAAAACTGCAATGTTGGCCACTCATGCTTTGATACTATCGAGTCTCTGTTTGGATTAAATAGGCCATCGCTTTGCCCCACCCTCGCAAAGATATGGCTCAGGACTTCACTAGTATTGGGGATCTTGGGAGACAATCACCTCTGCTAACTCAATTTGGAGCCAATCTAGCTTTTGGGGAATGTTCTTGACAACAGATTTTTGGTCAAGTGGCAACATTGTCAAAGACAACACTGTCTAATTATGAAGTATATGAAGAAGGCGTGGTAGAGGTCAAGATAGGAGGCTTTCTAAGATATATTTTCCCAAGCCTTGGGACATATAACAAAAAAGGAAAGAAACTCAAACATTTATTAAGTTAGGGCATTTTTATAGTCATTCTCATTGACTTCTCAACACAAATCAGCGAGTAGTTATATCCCAATTTTACAGATGGAGATTCTTAAACTCATAGATGTTAAGGGACTTACCCAAGGACCCATAGCTAGCAAGCGATGGAGCTGGGATTTAAATTTAGTTACGAATCTGAATCATGCTCTTGAATATTTTAAATCCACTTTTACCAATCTCATTTATCCAATTTAAAACATAGTAAGAGAGTCTTTCCCAGGTGACACATCCATAGTTTTATGTATTTCACTTCTATTTGTAATTCTAATAAATCCTTCAGTACAGTTATTTTAAAAATCACACTTTCCTCTCATTTTGCCATGATAACAGCAGAGAGCAACTGTCAACAGATGTGAAGGTTTACAGATCATTAAATTCTCCTCCACAATGCATCCTCAGAAATGCCCTGGTGTCAAAGGACCTCCTCTTTCCCATCTGAAATGATTGGTTTTAGAGCAGTTTTCCTCAAAACTACTAACTTAGTGAATTTTCTCCAATGTGCAATTAACCTGAACAATTCTGGAGATAGGGGCCACTGTGCAATCAGTTATACCTGGGCTCCTCTTTGCATCTGTATTCTAAGTTTCCACGTACTAGGGTATCTGCCTTCCCTTATAGACTTTCACTGGGTCACCTAAAGTCTGTGGGACAGATGGCTCTTCAACAAACTTTATAAGAAAGGACATTTTGTTTGGGAAAAATCCCTGCTAGTCCACATATCTGCCTGTCCTTCATGCTTTGCTTCACAGACACACACACACACACACACACACACAAACACATCTTGGAATATGTTATTCTTTCCATGTGAAATGTCCTTATCTCCATTATTTCCAATTCCAGAGATGGAAAATGATGAATCATCCTTACAACCCTAGCTTAGTTACCACACTCATAAGAAATGTCATCCTGACTTACCCAACAAAATTAATCATGTTCTATTTGAATTCCATCTGTGCCTTATGCATTCTACAAGAACTACAGGTTGACACTTTTTATTGTATGGCTTTAATTTTTAGTACAACTCTGTATCCTTTACTTTACTATATGCTCTAAAAAGCAGAAACTGCGTCATTACCACCTAAATCCCCAGCACGTAGCACCACGCCTGACACATATTTGTTGATCAACACATGCTTGCTTATTCATTTATTTATATTTTCAAAAATATATTCAACATTTATTATGAACCTTAATAGGAAGACTTCTAAGATGACCCCCAATAATCCCTGCCCCTTGGAATGTATGTCCTTGGGTTCTTCCTTGCTCTTGAGTGAAGGCTATACCTAGAGATTAACAAATAGAATACAGTAAAGTGATGAGATGTCTCTTCCATGATTAGGTTACACAATACTGAGACTTCCATCTTGTTGGCACCTTCTCCTTCTTTCTGGCTTTGATGAATCAAGGTGCTATGTTGGAGAGACCAATGTGGGAAAGAACCGTTGGCCACATGGCCAACAATCTACAAGGAACTGAATCCTGCCAACAACCATGTGAGTGAGCTTGTATCTAGATCTTTCCCCAGTTGAACCTTTAGACAAAACCACAAGCCTCCTTAATACCTTGATTGCAGACTGAAATGGAGGACCCAGATAATCTATGCCAGAATTCCTAAACCCAAAACAACTGTGAGATAATAAATGTCAGTTGTATAAAAACTATCAAGTTTGGGAGTATTTTGTTATGCAATAATACATAACTAATACAGTGTTGACATTGTGTTAAGTGCTAGCCACAACGTGATGAGCAAGACAGATGACATCTGTTTTCTTTTAGTGCTCACATTCCAATAATCAAGCAAAAATTGTCTCATCTAATTTTAAGTACAGCTCAGTATTCTATTTATGCAAAGCCCTTTTCGAATAGAGTATCAGTTATCTATGGTCCTCTAACAAACTATCCTAAAACTTAGCATCTTAAAACAACAATTATTGATTATTTCTCATGATCTTCTCAGTTGGCTTGGTGGTTCTTCTGCTGGTTTTGCCTGGGCTTTCTTGTGTAGCTGTACTCACGTGAATGGAAGGTCCAAGATGGCCTCAGTCAAATGTCTGGCAGTTTGCCCTGGCTATCAGCTGGGGTGCCTTGGTTCCTTCCACAGAAGTCTTTTGTCCTCCAGTAAGCTGAACAGGATTTCTAATGTGGCAGCTCCAGGTCAGTGTCCCAAGAAGGGAAGACACAATGCATAAGTGTCATTTAAGCCTCTGCTTGCAACATGTTTGCTAACATCCCATTGGCTGAAGACAGCAATGTGGCCATGCCCAGAGTGAATGTGACAGGGAACATACAAGATTATGATTACTTAATGTCATGATTTATCCGCAGCAATTTCTAGAAGAATCTACAACCAATGGTATCAACATTTAGATTAATAGAGGTGGTCATAGAGTGCCATAGCTTAAAGGAACCTTAAAGCACATGTAGTTCAATCCCCTCATCATAGAAACAAGAAAACAGTTATGATCAGAGCAAAACCAATTACTGAAGTAAAGAACAGAGTGGACATTAAAATCCAGATTCTCTTTAATCCAATCATCTTCTCTTTGCCCTACAATACACATTACTTGATTGACAACCTCAAACTATTCAAAGAATTGTACAAAGGAGAAGGTGACATCACGCCACTCTGAGTTGCAGAATACAGCTCCAAAATACCTTATCCCTCTTCCTTTTGCCTGGGGTATTTCAGTACAGAAATATGTCAGCACTCTAGTAATTAGAAACTCAGTCTATCTCAGACCATACCATAATGGGCCAGGTATTGGAGGAGTCACTGCTGTTGAACTACTAAATTATGAGTTATCTCCCAATAGCAATTAGACTCTAGTCATCTAAACCATTGTTTTTCTCCCCGTCTTAGTGCAGTGGGTAGCTCATCAGTCTCAAATGTTGGTCTACTTCCAGTGCAGTCAGCAAAACATTAGTGAGACCGTATTCAACTAAATACCTGATGTTTACTCTTCTCCAGGATTATTTGTATTGAAGCTATCATTTCTGTATATTTTCTATACTAAAATAAACCTAACCAGGCTATGGATACAGATCAGCACAGAGACTTTCCTTATGCAGGTAAATGCATCTGATTTTTCAAGACTGGATTACTGTAATTCTTCTTTTCTGCAGCTTTTGTTCATGATGATTTCTCAGATGCAGCTCCTGGAGAATACAGAAGTTGAATCTTCAGGAGAATGCACCTGTCTCAGTAAATTATTACCATTTTGATATCCATGCACATGATCCTATCTAGTTTCTAATGAAAGGATTCATATTTAAGAACCAGAGGGACAGCAGCTTTCTGCTTTTACCTAATGCTATTCTCACTATTTTTCTTATAGTCTGCATGTTCGCATCATCCTAGTTGCAAAACCTGAGTCTCAAAGTTTACTTTGCTAGCTGGAAAAGTTATGATCATCATTGAAAACATTCACCTGACATCTGTATTTGACATTATTTTAAACAAGCTTGCTAATCAGTTGCTATTTTTTACTATTCATTTCATTTCATTTTTGGACAAATATTTCTTCCTTAAATCCTATTCTTTCCTGTATACTCTATAAAACATTTTGTAAACCTTGCAAATTTTCTTTTGAAATATAATATACTCTTGTAAATCTTTGGTGAAGGAGCAAGAATGAACTATCCAGTCAGAATTATTTTTAGGCACCAGTTCTATCTCTTATTTGGTGGTGTCTGATTTTGAGCAAACCTTTTTCTTTTTAGAGGATGTGCTTACCTATTTATATGTAAAATGGGAAATTTACCCAAAGGAAAACTATTTAAAAAACCAGATAATTTGCTTTACATTAAATAGCTTGTAAACTATAAAATTTCTATCAGTGATAATTACTTGAAATAATATTTCTTTCTAATTGCATTTATTGCTCTATTCTGACACCGTTGATGATCTTCTAAGATGGGCTGGGACATGCTCTCTCATAATGACTACATCTTATTTATCTTTATATTCCTAAGATAGTGCACAATATTAAAAGTTTTCCAAATAATTTATGTACATTTTCAATTGGTTACTTAGAGAAAATCCCTATAATATAGATAAACATTATTATTTTCTTTTGTCAAATTAAGAATCTGGATCTCAGAAAAGTGAGGAAGCCAAGATTCTAACATGAGTAAACCTTAAAAAGAGGAGTTGAACCATATCTATCAACTCCCGGCCTGCTTTCCTCCACAGTGCTTCTCGATATTTATTTCTGTAAAGTATCCTTACCAGCGAGGGGCGAGACACACATTCCCCAGAAGTTACTAAGGGTGAAGTCTGAATGTCCTGCTCAGGTAAAAAATTAAAGATTATCCTTTAAATATGTACTGCTATATCAAAAAGTAGATTGAGGACACACATTTAACTTACCTAAAATACTGATAGAGCAATGACTAAAAAAATAGTTTATAATGGCCTAATAATCAAGACAAAAAGAAGAAGATAGAGTCGGTCTTAAAGACATATCGGGGCTTTTTGCATCCTTAGCCTGATGGAATATCTTTCTGTTGACTATCTTGTCTCAAACAACATGTGCTATATTCTCACGCATAATCATGAAAAGACTTCTAGAGCTTGCCAGACATTTAAAGGAAGACTAACAATATTAAAAGAAAAAAAAAAAAAAGACCAAGAGCTATAAACAAATGAATCTCTATGTCGTAGCTTCGAAATGCTTTTTCTTCCTATTTTGGACCCTGTATTGTCTGTGAAAAAGTCTTTAATGTAATGCATCTATAAAGAAAGAACAGAATATTATGAAAAATAACAAAAGAAGAAAGAAGTGTTGAAAATCAAAATTGCTAAAATTAAGATAAAAATAAATAAATTAATTACAGTTGGAAGACAAAGCCAATAAAATCTTCTAATTTCATAACAAAGATAAACATTTTGAGGGGCAAGCCCGGTGACGTAGCGGTTAAGTTCTCAAGTTCTGATTTTCAGTGGCCCGGGGTTCGCTGGTTCGGATCCTGGGTGCGGACATGGCACTGCTTGGCACACCATGCTGTGGTAGACAGCCCACATATAAAGTAGAGGAAGATGGGCATGGATGTTAGCTCAGGGCCAGTCTTCCTCAGCGAAAAGAGTAGGATTGGCAGCAGTTAGCTCAGGGCTAATCTTCCTCAAAAAATAAAAAACATTGAGAACAGAAAACTGGGGAACAATGTAGGACATACAATATCTTACAAACAACCATCCCAAAATGAGTGAATGAAGGAAAAGAATTGGATCCAAGAATTAAAAAAAAAAATGATAGGAGAGAGTTTCCCAGAGTTAAAGAACATCCGTCATCAGAATTAAAAGGCCTATCTAGTAATTGAAATGGTTCATGCCTAGACACCATTGCGTAATTTCTGAATCACAAGGAACATTGTGAATATTCTAAATTATTGTGAGATGGAGTTGAGTGTGGAGTGGAACAGTAATAAGCCACTTACAAATAAACTAGAATGTTAAAACAGAGTCAGAAAGAGTATTGTATGTTTTAAGGATTAAATGATGCTCAGCTTAGAATTGTATACTTATTTAAACTATCAAACATATAAGTTAAGACAAAAATTAACTTTCATATGTATGAGGACTTACACACTCAGACACCTCCACTAATACATCATTCCTTAGGAAGTAATTTGAGAACATGTTCTAGTAAAATAAAGAAGAGAAAAGGAATATATGAGATGCAGGAAATAATAGTTCCAGTCACAAGAAGTCATGAAAGAAACTCCCAGGATGAAAGCTGTAGGGCAGGCATAGAGAGTTATCAAGCAAGCATAAAGCAGAAGGTTGTAGAGATTCAAGAACAATCTATATTGGATGGTACTAGGAATGAGATTGATATATTTGGTGGTATTACTTGTTAGTTTTCAACTACAGACTCAACTTAGAGGCAAACTGGTCAGGGTTTCACTATGTTACAGAAGAGTATAAATATAACATGTAATGTTACATATAGGAAGCAAATTAAATGATAAAAGTAGACGACCAAAGACACAAGCCGGAATGTGAACAAAGGAGAACTATGGGAGATGGTAGGTGGGTCCTAATATCTTCAGCTTATAAAAGGGGGTATCAAAGCATTCTAGCAATGGAAGACAAATAGGATGTGTATTATTGCAAGGAAACACTGGAACAAAAATCGTAATAAATTTTTTGAGGGGTAAGAAAATAATTGGAGGCTATGGTCTGAGTTCAACCCTGACTTAAAGGGCAGAATAATCAATCAATTATGGAAAGTATTGAATATCAAGATATTTAGCATAAGTATATTGGAGTGGTCATTGTTAGCACCTTGCCTATGTCCCTTGGACTTTACTATTTCTGTGTTCTCCAGATAACTGCTACCTGCATCTCTGTGCCTCAGGACTCTGACCAGAAGGCCACTCTGCCCAACGCTGGGCCAGGTCAAGAGGGTGAAAGAATTAACCACCCAAAGCAGAACTCAATCACTGCCTGAGGGAAGAATGTGGACAAATATCCCAGCTCTTTCCACCAGCAAGTGGGATATTTCTGAGGTCTGTGTTGTACGTATTTTCCTGGATGTTTTCCTGTAGATTAATCTCTACTTACTGATTGTGGTGAACTGCTTTAACAATGCACTCTGTGTAAGTTGTCTTTCCTTTCCTGTGTCTCTTCCTTTCCTCCTTGTACCTTTCAAATAAACTACTTGCATTTCACTCCTTGTCTCAGGCTCTGATTCTGGGGGAAATCTAAGTTAAGACATATTTGTAGATAAGAAACCAGGAGCTGGCCCCATGGCCCTGTGGTTAAGTTTGGCATGTTCCGCTTCTACTGCCCAGGTTCGGATCCCAGGCATGGACCTAAACCACTCATCGGTGGCCATACTGTGGTGGTGACCCACCTACAAAATAGCAGAAGATCAGCACAGATGTTAGCTCAGGGTGAATCTTCCTCAAAAAAAGAAAAAAAAGAAATCAACCAACAGATATTAAAATGGTTTATCCTTTAAGGATGAGAAGAAAGATAAGAAAACTGCTTTGCATTGCAAGCCCTTAGTCACTATTTGACTATTAACAAATCTTTCCATTTTGATATACAGACAGATATTGATCGATGATAAAGATATATCAATCAACAGATGGATGATAGACAGATGGCAGATGTTACAACTGTTAATTAATCCGTCCATTTATAAAAGTCACTGAGGGAATTAATAGCACAGTTGACTAGTCCCCAAAGTTTCCTCGAAATATGAATGCTGGCCAGGCAGGGCAGATGAGACACAAGCCATTCGCAATGTTTGGTTTCCCCATACTTGCGGTGCCCATGCCCGTGGGTGGACTAACAGGCAGAAACGGTTCCTGAGAAACTTCTGAGCTCATAGTCCAGTTTATCCTGTACATCTACCCTTCAAACTATTTCTTATTAAGCCTCAGTTATGTTCTCAGTACAAGCTCCTGCCAAAATCCAGCTCTGTTCCTCTTTCACATGGTGCCAAGAAACTAAAAACCATAGAGCCTTCCTCTATCACTCTTACATTTCTAAATTTCTTGCTGACCAACACATGCACAGCTTGCTGACTGAGTCATGTTCGCCTAATTCTACTGATTTAGTGTATTTTGCTTGTACTAATGTAATTGCCAAACACACAGAACTGCATGATTATGTATTTTCCTCTGGAAATCCTTTAACCTAACACTTTACCTAAAATATTTCCATGCTTTGGAAGAACAGTTTTCTCTTCTAATCAATATAAATACATTCTTCTCATATCTTAGGTTAAAGTTGATTCTCCAAGAAGGTGAACCAATCTTCCAGGCTCCCCTTGCGGGTCTCATACCTCTGGCATTCAACAATACATCTCTCTAGGGGTGTTGTAACCCAGTGTGAAAACTATAGATCACGCTGTCCTTATGCAAAAGTAACCCTTATTCTTTTGCATAAGATTTGCGACATTATAAACCTTGTGCCTAGCTGTTGGATTCCAAGTTGTTACAAACACATGGAAACTTTCCAGAGGTTGACAAAGGCAGGTTGGATTTTGGGGATCCCTGAATAAATGCTCTGTTATCAATGTCCTGATGTTGCACAAAGACTGAATTTTTAGCTGAGAATCATCTTCACAGTAAAGCAGTGCCTTTAACTTTTGACTCAACACACTTTTTGAGTCACACAGCAATGAGCTGACTCCATGATTGGGTTAATTTGGGATCAAAAATTATATCACTAACTTGATCATGGGCTCATTTGACAAGAAGTTCAGGAAAGGGGAATGTTTTCTCATTATGGAAAGATATTTCTTAATGCCAAGTCCCCAAATTTTTATTGAAATCTTGCTTACAAGAAGACAGTTGATGATCAGCACAGACACAAACCCAGCTGTGAGGGGCTTACAGAACTAGGCACACAGACTGATAATAGTTAACAAGAAAATATGACCCTTACAAAGGTAAAATAAAGAACTGTGACATGCACGATACCTGGTCTAGAAGATCAGAGAAAGTTTTCCTGAGACCTCAAGGATGAGTAGGAATTACCTAAGTGAAGTGGGGAATGCTGTTGATGGCAGAAATGATGTCTTTAATGAAAGAAATAACATGAACAAATGTCCTGGGACAGAGACTAGATGCCTCTTGAAAAGGGATAACAGACCAGGTACTGAAGACCATATCCAGCAGTCAAGCACATTTTGGTTTTTGTTTCAATTATTTTATTAAGATCATAATGGTTTATAACATTGTGAAATTTCTGGTATACATTATGATTCATCAATTCCTGTATAGACTTCATTGTGCTTCCCACCAGTAGTCTAACTTTTACCTTTCTCCATACATACATGCCCCTTTACCCCTTTTGCCCACCTCCCAGCCCCCTTCCCCTCTGGTAACCATTAATCTGTTCTCTTTATCCATGTGTTTGTCCATCTTCCACATATGAGTGTAATCATGCAGTATATTTCTTTCTCTGTCTGGCTTATTTCTCTTAACACCATACCCTCAAGGTCCATCCATATTGTTGCAAATGGGATGATTTTTGTCATTTTTTATGGCTGAGTAGTATTCCATTGTATATACGTATAAATAAGATGTGATATATATATATATATACACATTTTGTTTTTACAGCACAGTATTTTGTTGCTTTTTTTCTATTAGCTATTAGCCAATATTTAAATGCTAGGAGATAACATAGGAAGCTCTGCAAATCTGCTTTCAATTGGAAAAAAAGATCAAGTAGCAGTACTAGAGGCACACCCCTGCATGACTCAGATGAGCTGAATAGTATCAGTTTCTTCAGATGGGTTATTCTCTCTCCTTCTTGCCTCACTCCATACACCATTGTACATTCACTTTATGAACTCTCTTGCTTGGGCAACCACATTGGTAACTACTGCTCTAGTACTACTGCTATGAAAGTGGGATCTTTAGTAATCCGTTCACCACTGTGTCGCCATCAGAGAACCTGGGACATGATATGAGCTCAACAATTTTACTCAAATTTGAGGGTCAAAGTGGCTGGATACAGAAGCAGAGAGGGAAACATCACAGAGAAGAGATTGAGGATTAATCAGGCAGGGGATCAAAATAAAGGATTTTTACTTTATCTTGGGGCAAGGGAAAACCTTCAGAAGGTGTTAAACTGGGGAATGAAGCTCAAATTTACCAAGCAAGGATACCAATCCACTGAGTGGAGGGAGATATTACATTTGATGGATACTTTGTAGTTTATACAGTAATTCTCCATATATCTTTTTTGTTAGTTTTTTAAGTATAATTGTGAGGTATTCATTGAGATATCTCATCTGTCTCCAGGTTGGAAACTGAGACTCTGAGAACAGTGTCTTACCCTAAGCCACAGTTCTGGTAAATTCCAAAAAATATTTTGTCCCTTGACTCCCTATGCCTTCCCCATGACAGAAAGAAGTAGGAAGATAAACTCTGCTCTCAGTTGCTGTAGTTGTATGAGATAAGACCAAGACTTAAGCACCTGCATTATAATGACTAATAAGATCTGACAGAATGTCAACAAATACTTGTTTACAGTTGAGCAGGAAGATAGGAAGACCTTGATATCTGCTTCCTTTTGGTGAATACGTGCTGATCAATATTTAAACAGACACCTCTAAGAAAAACATGACATTCTTTGCCCTAAAACTGTAAAATTCTGATTTGAAAATTAAGTCCAACACTCTACCCACAGATTTCTGCATTTTCATATGTCCAGCTCTGCACACCTTTTCAACATGGTCAAAATGAGATTTTCTACCATAAAAATACTGTATGTTAAAGAAAAGTGTGGTAGAAAAAAACTCAAAAAGTTAAGAAGTTATCACTAAATAAGCATTCAGATAAGCATTTGTTTTTATCCTTTCTGTAACAAAAATTAAAGATCCAAAAATATTTGTATGTATTTTCAAATGTGATTTTCAAAATACAACAATGATCCATTTAATCTTGGGATCAAACAGATTCTATTGATTTGCTGAAATCATGGACCGATGTTACCTCATATGATAATATTTGCAAAATATAACCTGATTTAAAAGTGAATCATAATAACAATTGTATGGTGGACCAAATTATTAATTATAGAGGAAAAAGGAAAACATGAGTATATTATACATACATAAAAGTTGTAAAATACTTCCAAAGCGTAGAAATGTTATACTTGTCATTCACATTTTAAGTTAGAAACATAACTAAAATATTACCTCAATTATATTTTTGCAT
Source organism: Equus quagga (assembly GCF_021613505.1). Lineage (NCBI taxonomy): Eukaryota > Metazoa > Chordata > Mammalia > Perissodactyla > Equidae > Equus > Equus quagga. The sequence continues at coordinate 56,275,910 of NC_060279.1, read as the reverse complement.
AAACTAAGTCGCCATAAGTATGTCGATAAATAGCAATGCAAAATTGCATATGACATACAATTATTCCTATTTTGTGTGTCTATAGATATTTTTTCCCTGTGCAGCTGGGGTCATAGTCTCAAAACAATAATCAGAATTTGTTATTCTATTGGTAAATCCTTTTCAATGAACACCTGGTGCTCTTAGAACAAGTGTGGATGCCCCATCATGATCATAATAATCTGGTTCCAGTCTGTTTACAGCCTCTCCCTAAACACACATCCTCTCACCCATACCAACTGCTCCAGTCATGCTGGATTGTTTCTGCTCTTCACATGCATCTAGCGTTTTTCTGTCACCAGGAGTTTGTACTTGCTGTTTCCTCACTCTGAAGTGTTCTCCGAAAGGTCTTCACAAGTCTAGTTTGTCGTTATCTTTAATATCTCAGCTCAAATGTCACTTCTAAGTTTCCAGAATACAACCCAAACTGAATGAAAATATAAACGCTCTGGGTCACCATGACAATCCTTGGCATGTGTGCTATGAGAAGCCTGTCCTGCCTTTTCCCTGCCTGCTACATATGACAAGGAGGTAAGGGTTTGATGGCTGGTTTTCCCAATTCCCAGGTCAGCTGGCTTCTGACTGTGTTTGGGCACTGCAAGTTACCAATAGGATTGGAAGGCAAAAGAAAGAGATGACAAGTAGCATTTCTTGGCACAGACATGCCTACATGTGGCCCCACCACCCTCAGACAGGTCTATGAGATTTCAGCTTCCACCCAAGGTCTCGGACTCCTATTTCTGGTAACAAAGCCTGCTTTCTCTGCCCCTCCCATAAATTCAATTTCTTAACTGTTAAAACTGCTCTTTTTTTTTTTTTTTGAGTAAGATTGGCCCTGAGCTAACATCTACTGCCATTCTTCCTTTTTTTTTGTTTTTTCCTCCCCAAAGCCCCAGTACATGGTTGTATATCCTAGTTGTAAGTCCTTCTAGTTCTTCTATGTGGGATGCCACCACAGCATGGCTTGATGAGCAGTACAGAGGTCTGTGCCCAGGATACGAACCAGCAAACCCCAGGCCGCCTAAGTGGAGCACACAAGCTTAACCACTTGGCCTCAAGGCCAGCCCTGAAGCTGCTCAATTTTTAATTTTTTTTTCTGGTGAGGAAGATTGGCCCTGAGCTAACATCTGTGCCAGTCTTCCTCTTTTTTTTGTATGTGGGACACCGCCACAGCATGGCCTAATGAGCAGTGTGTAAGTCTGTGCCCAGGAGCCGAACCCATGAACCCTGGGCTACCAAAGTAGAATGCACAAACATAACCACTGTGCCACTGGGCCATCCCCTGTTGTTTGTTTTCAATTCTCCACCTTCAAAGGTGGTAAGCTCCTGTTCCAAGAGTCTTCTCTTCTGAAATTTCTAATTAATGATTGCTCTTGTCTTTTTAAGGCAGAAAAGTGGATGTATTGCTTTCTCCACTGACAGCTTTTCAAAATATCTGAAGACCACAGCTGGGTAACCACAGTGGTCTCTTCTTCCAGTTGAACATGCCTATTTCCTCAAAAAAGGGTCTTCACAGGTTATCGCCAAGATCTCTTCCGGTATTAAGAACCATATGGTTAAAGCATCTAACTTTGGCTATTGTTCAAAATTATGATTAAGAACTAGCTAAATGATGTCTAAATTCCGTGGTTATCCTTGGGAAATGTAAACTTCCTCAGGAGTAAATCGTGCACATAAAAAAAAGAACTCATTCTCCTAATGACGTTTTTGGGGAACGTCCAACTCTCGCGCCTCGAGCAGTCTTGCTATATCAAGACTTGGATTTCAGCACTGAGCCTTCAGTAATTTGTTCTGATTGTTTCCTCCATGTCCCGATCCTCATTGTCCACCGAGACATCCACAGTGTAGTTAAGCCCTTTGGATTAATTTGCAAACATTTCCTTCCCTTCCAGATTCTCGGCATCTCGGTGAAACTAGACACCAATTTGTTGACACCTACTGTTGAATAAAATAAAGGTATAACTTAAGAACTTAATTTATCAGGAACAGTTAATGTAAAAGCATCAAGTGTGTTATAACTCTGGAACAGGGATATCTTCATTATGCCAAATACGTAAGGTGAAAAAGTCATTCACTTTTGAAATTAATCTAGAAAGTGACGGGAGAAACATCCCAACGTGGGAGTGCTTCTATTTTTTGCTTTACTGAAATCACATTCACAGTAATCCTCCTTCATCTGCAATTTCGCTTTCCACGGTTTCAGTTACCCCCGGCGGACTGAGGTCCGGAGGCAGATGATCCTCCTTCTGATTTATGGTCAGAAGGTCAATAGTTGCCTAACAGTACATCATGCACCTGACTTCATCTCATCACGTAGGCGTTTTATCGTCTCACATTATCACAAGAAGAAGGGTGAGTGTAGTACAATAAGAAATTTTGAGAGAGAAAGAGAAAGACCACATTCATATAACTTTTATTACTGTATATTATTATGAGTGTTCTGTATTATTATTAGTCATTGTTATTAATCTCTTACTGTGCCTGATTTAGAAATTAAACTTTCCCATAGGTATGTACGTATAGGAAAAAGCATAGAATATACAGGGTTCGGTACTATCCGCAGTTTCAGACATCCACCGGAGGTCTTGGAACGCATCCCCCATGGGTAAGGGAGGACTACTCTACTCTGGTTCTTCTTGTTTCTGTTGATTTGGTTAAAAAGAGTCTCTGAATGTCTTAAAATGGGTCCCATCACTTCTGGAACATTTCCACTCTAGTCAGCCCACTGAAACACCACTAGTACTCTGAGAGAATTGGTATTATCACTTATTTTGAAATGCTTTTCCTCTTTATTTCATTAAATTCCTCTTTCTTGTCACTTCAAGAGCAAAAATTATCATCCCTGACTGCCTGCTCCCCTCCCCTCATCACTCATCTCTCTAGTAAGACTGTCCTGTTCCTTCCATATTCCCAGTTGCCACATTGTCATTCCAGTATTTCTTCCATGTATAGGCTCAAAATTAAAGTAATGTAGAGATTATGGCCTTTGCATTCTAAAAGACGCCTTTTGATTTTGCCGAGTTTTCTACGTCATCATGTAATCATGCTCAGACATTATCACTGTGCGCTGATATTTTGTTAGAAAAGTGGGTGGAACAGAGGATGTTATCCCAATGATGCTTCTTTTGATTCAGAGAGTCCTAATTAATGCTTGAATTTCATCACAGAAAACAGATTGCCACAAATCTTCAGGGCATTTGGCACAAATATTGTTTGTCAGTGTAGAGCTCTCAAGAGGTATTTTTCTGGAGTTAAACAGACAGAAGTGGCCCAACCCTGAGGAGAAAGCTGCTTCATAGTGACAAAGACAAGGGGGATTGTGTTCTCTTCTTTACAATTAAGGGAACTAACTCATCTTGGCACCCTGTAGTATCTTCTTTGGTCTTTTTTTTCCCTTCTGCCTATACCAAATGCTTGCTTTTCACTCTTAACCTTTCTTGGAAGCTAAATTTGGAGGATTAAATGAGAATGCCCAGGAAGTCAATTATTTTTATGATGGTAAGAAACTTTGGCGTCTCCTCATTTAATGATATATTATATAGTATGACCCAGTAGAAAATAACAGATTTTTAGAGACCATTCCAGTCCATCTATTTCACTTTACATTTTAGGAAATTGAAGCTAAAAAAACTTTAACACTCTTCTAATTTTATGCTAGTAATCAGGAGCATAAAGAAAGCTCAGAACCAAAAATTTCTGATTCTTGGATTATTGCTTATTTGACCCCATAATGACATGTTCATAAACAAAGGTATATGCAATCAAGAAAAACTCCTAGCTTGGCTTTGTCATCCCATAGACAAACTGGGTATAAAAATTAGCATCACTCTTTGTTTTCAATAAGAATCAACTTCAAAGTGAACCATTTCTGCTATGTCTCTTTTTTTAATAACACAATTTGGGGGATTTCTCCCAAGCGAGGACAAGATGTAATAAAGCAAGCTCTCCTTCCATAGCAAAGCACAACAAAGAAGTGGATTGTGAATAAAAATGTTAACGTCAAACACACCCACCAAAAAGTAATAAAACTACAACAAGATAAGGCCATTTACATGAGTATTTCATAAAGATTTTCCTCCTGACATTCTTATATGATCTCTCTCTCTCTGCTAAGCCTTGATATATATTTTTTTAATTTAAAGGAAAGTGTAGTGACTAGTTACGTTGCCTTTGAGAACCAGATAAATATTTATGAAGAAAGAATGTCTATGTGTATCTGTATAGACATAATGCACAGGGAGAGCAACAGATATTCAGACTTGGAATCTCATTTCTGTAGGGTGCATCTATGGAGTCAGGAACCTATTGTAGTTCTTTTCTAATGTGGGCACATGAGCTGCATTAACATTTGACTCTGATTTGCAGCTTTTGTATTTCAGGCTTCTCAAAAGATCCACCTGAATGTTGACTGCTTGCATAAGCCAGAATACCTGTAGTGGCATTTGCTCAGACTGATTCAACCAAACAGCATATAGCGAGGCTACAGTAAGATATGCAGTTGGATGCCCCAGGGTTGACCCCAATGAGAATTCTCAATGTTCCTGTAAAGTTCCCACAAGAGACTTCATCTTGCCCTTTTGCTCTCTCTTGGCTTCTACACAATGCCAAGTGCATTGAGTATTCCATTATGCATCTGTCGTCATGGCCAACTTGTCTCTAGATATTTTGGCTTCATCTCCCACTCCTGTCTTAGAAGCTGCCTTATCCATTTGGGCTAAGAACATGATTATCTTTTCCAGTTTGACCTACTTCATTTTCTCTTTTTTGTTTGGTTTTGAGGAAGAGTAGCACTGAGCTAACATCTGCTGCCAATCCTCCTCCTTTTTGCTGAGGAAGACTGGCCCTGAGCTAACATCCGTGCCGAACTTCCTCTACTTTATATGTGGGATACCTACCACAGCATGGCTTGCCAAGCGGTGCCATGTCCACACCCGGGATCCGAACCAGAGAACCCTGGGCCGCCGAAGTGGAACGTGTGCACTTAACCGTTGCACCACCAGTCCGTCCCCTGACCTACTTCCTTTTGAAGAATGTTTTAGTTACTGTCCTAGTTACCCATCTACTTCTAACTGTCTGAAACAACTTCCTGATCTGCTCCAGCTCAGCAATCAAGACTAGTCACATCTATGTAGACTTTTAGGTCACCACTAGAACTGTCCATACTTCTTCAAGGAAAGAGTCAGATTGTTGAATACACTCATGTAGAATTATGCTATTCTGCACAACTAGGCAGTAGAAGGGAAAGGAAATTTTCAGATACCACTAGAGGAGGCCCAGCACCGCTTCCTCAAATCCTTGAGCACATCAAGGTTTCTTGAGCACAAGCTGGTGCCAACAGGTGGCCAGTGAGCCAAATGAAGTGTATGTATGCTGTGGCAAGTTATATTTTCTAAAAATGTCCATACCAATACATATCACATTCCATACACTCTACTCACAGTGTAATATTGAGATTCCTCCATTGATAGATGGGGTTTACGCTCTTTCTCCTTGAACTGAGTAGACCTTTGTAACTGCCTCAACCAACAGAATGTGGTAGAAGTGATGCTGAGTGACTTCCAAGGCTAGTTCCGAAAAGATGATATGGCTTCTGCTGGCTCTGTTGAGACATTTGCCTTGAACTGTCCTAGGTGGATATGTGAGAAGGCTAGCTGTTTGGGAACCATCTTGCTTGTGAGACCATGTGGAGAGACAGCGTAGCGATAGACAGAAATGCCTCAAGAAGTCCATGTTGTGAGAATCTACAGCTATTCGAATCTTCCCAGCCCATGCTCTAGATATGAGTAGACATATCTTCAAATATTCTAGTGCCCAGCTTCCTGGCCACCCCATTTAAAGCTAAATAGAATAGAAAGGAGCCAACTCCACTGAGCCTTGTCTGAATTACTGTTTCATGAGCAAAATAAATGTTGTTGAAAACTACTAAATTTAGGGTTGATTTGTTATGAATGCATAGTAACAAGGACAGATACATTCTTTGGTGTTCTCAACGTTTTCAGAAATTTAATTAGCTGCTAGAAGATTTGTGTTTCACTTAAGGATCCCAATATCCAGTTACTTGAAAGATCAGAAGATCTGTCGACATTGAACCAACACTCCTACACATGATTCTTGGCTGGAGATGAGTAGGTTCTGTTCCTTTCAATGAGGCCTCCATTTTCAAGGTTTCCACACTCCCCACCACTGCCAGCCAACTTAGTCATCTACATTTTCTGCCTAGTCACTTTTGACATTCAAGCTTGGACCCCTGAAATGGGGTGTATGATGTTCCTTCTTTCACTTCACCTAAAAATTTAAGGCAACAATATAGGCAATTTTCCCAAGATACAGATGCACATACTGAACTATGACATAATTAAACGCTTAGCCTACAGAGGAAGCTTAGCTAGTAATAAAATTTACATTTAAAGAGTGCTTTTGGTTTAAGTCTGTTCACTCTTTGTAGCCACTAAAATCTACTAGTGAGTAGGGAGTTAGGAAATAGTTCCATTTTCCACGCTTAGGAAGCAGAGGCTTAAAGAAGTCGAAAGGATAATGGATGTCCTAAGCCTTATTCTATATAAGGAGTAGAATATGTGTCGTTAATTCCTCCTATACTTCCTGGGTGCTGCTTATATGCCCCTTCCCTGGTTACCACGTATGTTTGTTTTAATAAGTAAATCTGATTGACTGGGTTTGGACACAGACTTTTCTTCCCTTCACAGTGGATTCAGGCAAATATTTAATAATATGTCAGTTTTCTACTTTTCTAGATGGGTAGATTCTTAGAACAACTCTCGCTTGGGGTAATGTCTCAGAAACCCAGATCAGAGCAGCACTGGGGAATGGAAAGATGATATGCCATCTCAGAAGGTTATCTGAGGGAGAAGGAAAACATTTTAAAAAGGAGAAAGAGAAGACAGAGCCACACAGTCCATTCTAACTAATCATTGTTCTGCAGACACAAAGGGAAACTGATAAGACATCACAAAGAAATAGTAATGTGGGCTTTGTCCGAAGAAATGAGCAAGAGGTAGATGTAGAGAAATGGTTGGGAGGCAATGGATAATCTGTATGATGTTTCTACATATCCTGTGACAGTTTTTGTCTTCAACTATCTTTTCCATGATATCTGTATAGCCAACGATCTTAGAAGATAAAGGTGCTAGCAGAACAGAGGGAAGATTTGTTTCCTGACCAGCATAATAAAGATAATGTCTCCCTCTAGGGCAAAAGTTGGGCAGGTTTATCAGTAGCTCCCTTACAAAATTAGGAATTTCTTAAGCTTGGGTGTCCTCAGGTGTGAAACAAGTCCACTGTATGTGCAACATCCACCCAGGCCGCTCCACATCACCCCCACAGGACTTGGGGGACAAGGGGAACCTATGCGAAGTTGAAGATCCACACAGCCTGCTGTGCTGAGAGTCCAGTAGTTTCCCCCTACTGCAGTCTGAAAGTATTAAATGGAAAATTCCAGAAATAAACAATTCATAAGTTTTAAATTGCATGCCATTCTGAGTAGTGTTATGAAATCTCGCACCATCCCACCTCATCCCACCTGGGATGAGAATCATGCCTTTGTCCACTGTTTCCAAGCTGCATACGCTGCCCACTTGTTTGTCACTTACTAGCCCTCTCGGTTATCAGATCAACTATCTCAGTATCCCAGTGTTTGTGTTCAAGTCACCCTTATTTTACTTAATAATGGCCCCCAAGTACAAGAGCAGTGATGTGCAATCCAGATATACCAAAGGGAAGCTGTATACTGCTTTCTATACATGAAAAGGCGAAAGTTCTTGACTCAATAAGGAAAGAAAAAAATCATATGCTGTGGTTACTAAGATCTGTGGTCACTTTTATTACAGGATATTGTTATAATTGTTCTATTTTATTATTAGATATTGTTATTAATCTCTTACTGTGCCTAATTTATAAATTAAAGTTTGTCATAGGTATGTGTGTATCAGAAAAAACATAGTATATATAGGGTTCAGTTCTATCCACAGTTTCAGGAATCCACTGGGGGTCTTGGAACGTATCCCCTGAGGATAAGGGGGAACTACAAGAATAAAAATGTTGGTCTCTGATCCAGGAGTCTTGTGTCTTCTGCCAGTGTCGATGAAACTGTGGCATGTTCACTTGTTAGTATACAAGTAAGGGAAAATCACAGAAGCAGCATGCAAGAGTGTTTCCTCTGGTCTTCAAAGCATGGTCCAAGATATTGCCCAACATTAAGGGGACGGTTTTTGAGAAAGAGCTAATAACGGTTGGTATGACTTCTCTCTCTTAAAACAGGAGAAGGAAAGGGCTTCTGGGTGGCTAAAGACCCCTTTAAATATTTACTCTACTTGTCACCCAAGCTCACTGTCCCAGGCATTCTGCATGTCAACAGGCAGAGGTATGCATCTTGGATTCAAAGTGGGATGTGCCCTCTTTTCGCCCTCCACTGGCTTCAAATCCAGTGTACAAGAACATTACATTTGCATATCTTTATCACAAAGCAAGCAAGGAAAAATGCTGCTGCAGTGGCACAGAGAGGAGAGAGAAGGATTCTGAGTGGAAGTCTCTGGAAAGTGTATTGTGGGGGTATTGTTTAGGTCATCAGAAAATGAAGCAGGTCTTTGACAGTCAGATATATGAGGGAATTCAAGTCAGAGAAAGCAGCTTAAGGCAAGTCCAAAAGGCTAAGATGAAAACAAAAAGCTGAGTTTTTCATTTATATCATAACGGACAGACGAAGTTCTTCCCAGAATCCTCGAAGGCAAAAATGGCAGAAACTTCTCAGATCATACCCAAAGTTTCTCAACTCTGTTTCACAGAATCCTGACTTCCTAGAGGGAAAGGAAGGGTAAGAGGCTAGCTTCCAGACCTCTTCCAAACTCACTGCGGTAGGAAATGCTTCTCCATTTACAGCCGTAGTCTGGATCCTTTATTTATATTGGAGAAACCAGAGGTGCAAAGAGAGAGACCATAACTTCCTGAAGGTTACATGGTCAGTAAGTGGCATAGCTGGTACTCAAACTGGTGTTATGGACTGAATTTTGTTCCCTACCATCCCAAAAGCCATGTGTTGAAGCCCTAATTCCTAATGTGGCTGTATTTGAAGATTGAGCCTTTAAAGAGGTAAGGTTAAACATGGCCATAAGGGTGGAGCCCGAATCTAATAAGACTGGTGTCCTTATAAGAAGAGGAAGAGACACCAGGAGTCTTGCACACAAAGAAAAGACCAGGTGAGGACACAATGAGAAGGCGGCCATCTGCAAACCAGCAAGAAGTAGCTCACCAGAAACCAACCCTGCTGGTACACTGATTTTGGACTTCCAGTCTCCAGAACTATGAGAAAATAAATTTCTGTTGTTTAAGCCACCCAGTCTTTGGTAATCTGTTATGGCAGTCAAGCTGGCTAGTATATGGGGGCTTCCATTTCCATGCTCACAGCCTTCCACCACACCAAGCTGCCTTTCATGATGATTGCCAAGATGTCTTCAAATAGAAAGACAGTTAAATGCATCAAAGAGTCACGCTTGTCTGCATTTGAGTTTTGCAGAGAAAAGAATAAAAGTAACCCATTGACTTGTTTTTCATTTTTCCAGGTTATTTACCTTATTTACGGCTGGATAATGAAATGATAAAAGTGCTCTAAGCACTTTTTAGTTAGTTATGAAGAAAAATCAATACTGCTTTGTGTTTCAAAAAGGAAAGGCATAAAAGGACGCCGAGGTATTAAACACAAGTGGACTGAACAGTTATTTGTGAGGGGTTGCTAACAATTGAATTACTATTTTAATGTCATAACATGGCAGCACTCAAGATTACCTTTCACATCTAATCATACCATTTATATGGAAGTGGGAAAATGCTTCTGAAGTGGCCAAATGCTATTCACTGAACAGATCACGAGAACACTAGAAATTGCTCCGGAGGAAAAATAATCAGATTCCTTGCCAGACTCTGGGGAAAGGTTAATGTCTCTTCATTTGTAAAACACATATACACACACACATAGTACGTATTTTTTTAGAAAGGGCAACTTGTGGCAACAAACAATACCATGGATTTGGCCATTCGTTCTCGGCTCCAATCTTGACTCTAACGCTTCTGAGTTACATTTCCTGGGTTTTGTCCCTGGAAAAATTTCAGTTAGACTCAAAGTCACTAATATATAAGAACACTATGTCCCCAAGATTTACGTGAATTTTTGTCCTCAAATTCTCACAAAACCATTTGAGTTAGGCACTATTTTCATCATCCTCGTTTTATAGAAGAGTGTTGAGATAGAAAGAGTGTGTAATTTGCCTATAGTTGGGAAGTGATGGAAAGAACATTCAAGAACAAGCCTATCTAGCTCTATGGGAGGCAATAGCGTGCCATCACTGAGAACCCCTACTACGTACCTCAGAGAAACTTCATGCGGACAGTGTTTATCTACGATGATGCTCAGGTCTCCTCGCCAGCCCCAGGCCACTTCTGCAGGCCACATTCGCCACTCCCAAGCCCTTCTCTCACTCCTCTAATTATATCAAATATACATTCACCAAATGCACCAGACTTTTTTTGATGTCTTTTTGCCTTTGATTTTCTCAGAGTGCCATTCTATTTGTTCTACTCTTCCAGCACACACAGCTCATATGTTACACCCTCCAGGAGTCCTTTCTGAACTCCCTCAAAGAGACTGCTCTTTCTCCTTCATCCCCAATAACATTCTGTTGAATCTCTCAGGGGATGCATGGTGTGATATAATTATTTGTTTACTTATCTGCCTTTCCTGCTCAAATGTAAACCTTTGGAAGGCCATCTCTCTTTTTCAATATGCCTGGCATTAAATACAACAATGTTTGTATATTTTTATCTTTACATTTTAGTGTTTATGCATCAGCATTATATGAAAGTAAGACATTCTAGGATTGCTGAGACTTGATGGCAATAGTGAATATTAACTGAGTACTTGCTACCTGTCAGGCACTTTTGTGAGCATTTTGTGGATAATCACTCATGAGATCCTCACATAGTCCCGTGATGTTGGTATCACTAACTGGCCTATTTTCTAGATGAGGATGTGGAGGCAGCAAAAGCTTCAACATCTTGCCCAAGTGGACACAGTTCTAAACTGAGGAATCTGAGATTTAAACCTAACAATACGGCTCTTCATCCCACATTATTAATCATTAAACTTTGCTAAATAACTGAGACCCAAATATGATAGAGCAAGGAAGAGTTTCTGGGTCCCTGTGTGGCGAAATTGTTAGGGATATCAAACAGGAGAATTACACAACCCATGTCCATATAAAAAAAGACATCCCTTCTCCTTTCTTTAAAGACTGTCTAGTTGTAGTTGCATCTAGCAATAGTCCTCTAGAGTTGACAATCACAAAAATAAGCTCCAAGCCTTTCAGAGGGGCCTGCATTAAGATGCTGATACTTGAATCAAGTGTTTAAAAATGCACAGTTCTAATAAGCACTGATGGAATGAGAGGCCTGGAGCACCTGCTAGGTGAAGGATTTTCTCAGAACTTCACGGTGAGCAGTGTTTTAAGGACTGAGGATCTTGAACTTCTTTTGGAAGGGCACTACTGGGAAAGACGGATCCACCCTCTCAATAAGGTTATCATTCACCCTTTTCAGATCAAAGGACAAGCCAACCTCAACCCAGCACTTGATCCGCTGTGATGAGACAGCTACCCATTGTGTGGCATGACCTTGTGTCACTCTGAACCTGTTTCCAGATCTGTAACAAAAGGGGACGAGACCAGCTGATTCTCCCTGCAAAGGCCCTGAGTGCCCTAATATTTGAATGTAATTCAAGGTCATTGTTACAAGCACAGGATGTATTTGGATTAAGACAGTCTTTTGTTTGAAGCCTGCTGTTTGTTAGATGTGCATCAATGAGGAACTTGCAAAACCACTTAGAGCCTTAGCTTTTACATTTTTAAAATGGGGACACAGGCAATGCCTACCTCAGGTGGTTGGTGAGGAAATGACAGAATGAATGCAAAGCACATAATCCAGCACTAAGCACCAACATTCATTATCTCATTTAATCCTCCCTATAAATCCATAATGGAGAAGGGCTATTAGGATCCTCATTTTACGACACGGAGAATGAAGCAAATGATGGAGGAGAGACTTGCCCTTTAGCAGGCCAGAGATGTTCATTTACTCAGCTAAATTATATTGTCTCTGTTTACTCTGTTCTAGAAGTGCTTGGAACTTCTAGCACCATGAAACACTTTTGACTGTACTGACTGGTGACTAGGTAGAAAAAGCAAGTAGTCATAGCCATGCCTGAAAAAGACCAGTGCCTGGAAAGAAGTCAGCCATTAATTTCTCAAAGTAATACTTAGAGTTATCCTCATTGAGCACTCACTATGCACACTGAGTCTGAGCTGGGGACCAATCCAAACACTTTATGCAGATTACCTCCCTTATGTCTCACAAGCTAGCAGTTACTATTATTCTAATTAATAAATACATGCATACACACATTAAATACAGGTGCAGAAAGCTTGGGCAACTAGCTCAGTCACACGGCTAGTAAATGATCGAAGCCCGGATTCAGACCTAGTCCTGCAAAGTTAACCACGGTGTCTTCTCCCCACACCCCATTGTCTATACCCCCAAATCTGAACCAGCAGATTGCAGGCCCCTGTTCTCCAGTGTTGATCACCTGCTGATTAATTTCACGTTTCAAAATTTAAGGATGAATATCCTTCATCAACTAATTAGCAATTCTTCATGATGATTCATTCGACGTGAAAAAAAACCTGTTTAAACAGTAATGTTGAAATAAATAGCCCCCCTCCTTGCACAAAAATACCAAATTTGCAGAAATCACTGGGAGCTACAAAAGCTTCTCACTCACTGCCTTTATGCAAGATCATTTGAGTTAAAACCTGTGCTATGAATCTTCTCCCTTTTTCTTCCAATCTCTCCAGAAGGAGGAAATACTTTAGATCAAGAAGAGATACCTTTACTAGAAAATACTAAGTAAAAGAAGGAGAAAAAAACCCTTAAAGTATATAGGGATTCTGCACCCCAGGGTGGGGGAAGACCTAGAGAATACATTTTCAGTGACCTCGCCTTCAGTGCAGCCTGCTCTCAGACTTGTCAGTACTATTCCAGATCTCAGTGTAGGTTAAGTCTCCTCTGACCAGGAGTCCAAAGAGAGCCACAGACTCTTACTCCAGGCTTCCAGCTTTATGGTTTGCTCTGCCGCATCCTATACTCCTCCTTGGATCCCATCCCAATCCCTGGGCACTGGAGAATGCCCCTTTTCCTCTCCATAAAGATCTCCTTTCTTGCCTTCAAGCAATGGATGGCTCTCTGCTGCCTCTTTTCAGTAACTATCTTCTCTCCCAAGTACTTGCCCATGGCACATTGGATACCCTTCTGCCCTTAGCTACCATTTAAACCTATTATTTCTAGTGGCTTTTCAGTTCCCATGATCCTAGATGCCTTCTGACGATCTGCAATCTTTGGTCCTGACACAATGGAAGCAAATGCTGAGGCTTCCTTTTAATGTCTCCTCCACTTAGCTCCACCCACCGTCTTTTGGGGCTTGCTTTTGTCTCACCACATCAGCTGAGAAGACTTGACTGATCTGTCCCACAGCCAATGGATGATTGTTACCCACTTGTAGCCCATGCTGGTTGGTTCAGGCTACCAGCTTAGCTCTTTGCCCCGTTTGATGAATCAGTAGGCCAGATGTAAAACAAAACTTTCCTTACAGATTTATTGCTCATGGATGCTATGTTAAGCCTTAGGGGCTGTGGAGAAAGCAGAGACAAATAAAACACACTCTTTGCTCTAAGGGATATAGATGTACAGTAAAAATAAACAAATGAAAATCAGCTTTTTAAACACCCAGGGTAAGTGGTATAGAAATACTCTAGTGGAAATACTGTGCTCTTATCTATTTAGTGTGGCTGATTGTGTAAAGTGTGTGTGGAGTACTTTAAAAAGAATCTCAAAATCATTTAGAGGTTATTATCCCATGGTGTTTATTGCAGAGATTTTTAAAATATGGTCTCTTGATAAAATCCATCATTATGACCTTAGGAGCTTGTTAATAATGAGTCATGTACCCGAGTCCGGACTCACATAATCAGAATCTCTGAAGGTAGGACCAAGAGCTCATCAAGTTTAATACTCCCTGCCTGAGTTTTATATCTGTGCCATCCTGCCACCTGTGTTTCTAAGAAGACATGAGAGTGAAGGCTCAAGTTAGCTAGTACCCAACTAAAGAAATCCTCAGAGTCAGTTCCTGGGCCCATATAATGAATGGCACTAGCTTCAGCCGAGGACCATCCGGGAACGACAGAGCTCTCTCACCGGTGTGGTTTTAGCACTGTATCCCTTTACCATAGGACTATCCTTCCTCCAGCATGTCCCGCTTGGTCAACTCGCAATCTTTCAAAAGTCAGTTGAATTGTCATTTTCCCTGTAAAGGCTTTCCTGACTTTCCAAGGCTTAACTGGAATACACACTTAATTTGTAAGTGCTACAATTCACATCTTCGGTGAATGTGACCATGTCAATTTTAGGGAAAGACATGCATTACTGTATTCCTCAAAATTGGTAGAGTCTGTTACACAGTAGGCACTTTAAATGGTGATAAAAAATTCATACAGGAATTCATAAATTCGGACAGGAAAATGCTTCTGATGTTCAACCAGAATCTTGATGTTTGCCATCAATATCATTTCTGAGTGGTCAGTGAGCACGTGATACTGATAGTTCACTATTTTGAATATAACTCTGTTTCTGTCATGTATAACGTGTACATTCGTTGTTAATATATTTACCTTCCCTTGACTTCAGCCTGCAGAATTCAGAATTGCTACTTATGGGTTATGACAATGTAGTAACATTAGTAATTAAATGTACTGATCTTCACTGTATAATGTTAATTTGTCAGATATACCACTTTATAGATTTATATCTTAGTAGAATCACTGAAGATTTTTTGGAAGTTCTTATTTCTGTCTTACAGTCATGATTAGCATTATATCATTATTATTATTATTTTAGTAGTGTAAAAATTTGGCACACTGTCTGTAAATTTTGCTAAGGTAACACTGCCAAACTGCTTGGCCACTTTTAAAAGCTTAGTTATTTTCATCCACAGATTTTCATTAAAAAGCAAATGGTGGGAGTATTTTGTCAAAGATAACAGAAAAAAAAATGAAAAAGAAAGAAAGAAGAAAAGCTAGGAAACTATGAAATGCAGCTCTCTAAGCTGG
Source organism: Equus quagga (assembly GCF_021613505.1). Taxonomy (NCBI): domain Eukaryota; kingdom Metazoa; phylum Chordata; class Mammalia; order Perissodactyla; family Equidae; genus Equus; species Equus quagga. Next base: position 56,260,653 of record NC_060279.1, on the reverse strand, counting down.
AGACAAGCTGAATCACATTCAAAGATCAGAGGTCTTTTTCTCTTATAAGGTAGCTGCTTAGAAATATTCACTGGTTGATTTTGTATATAACCTATGTTTGTTTTCCGTCTAACTGCTCCTGACTCTTTGAAAATAGAAAGTAGTAGGACATCCACCCAGCTTCAGTTCAAGAACTTTAATAAACTTGACTCAGGCAAAGTGGCACCAGCATGGGCTTTCTCTATTAAACTATAACTCCCAGGAGAGGACTTTGAATAAAAGGAGGGGGTGTTTTGTCAAAGGTGATTTTCTTAGAAGACCACTTCACAGAATGAATGAGAAAGAGTAGAATTATGTAGTAGAAAGAAGCATGAATTTCAGAGTCAGACAATTAGATTGAACACCCATTTTCACCATTTATAAGCTGTGTGACCTTTGATGAATTATTTAACCTTGCTGAGTCTCAGCATCTTTATTTATAAACAAAGATAATACCTACTTGAACATGATGTTGAAGATAAGTGTGATAATAGTTATAAAAAGGTTGGAACATAATTGACACTCAATATACATTCATCCTCTTTTCTTACTATTCAAGAGGAAGTCATAAAAGAGATCCAACTTAAGGAAGGGTGTTGATTCAGACTACTTAGTCTACATATTGACATTGGAAAAAATGTCTTTTTAGTTCATCTGCCAACTTTTAAATCAGATTTTTTTTGCTATTGGGTTATATGTGTCCCTTATATATTTTGGGTATTAATCTCCTGCCTGATAGATGATTTGTAAATATTTTCTCCCATTCTGTAGGTTGCTTTTCATTTTGCTGATAGTTTCCTTTGTTGTGTAGAAGCCGTTTATTCTGAAGTAGTCTCTATTGTTTATTTTTGCTTTTGTTGCTTGTGCTTTTGGTATCAAATCCAAAAAAACATTGCTGAGACCAATGTCAATGAGCTTTTCCTTTATGTTTTCTTCTAGGAGTTTTATGGTTTCAGGTCTCATATTTAAATCTTTAATCCATTGTGAGTTGATTTTTGTATGTGGTGTAACGTAAGGTCCAATTTCATTCTTTCGCATGTGAATATCCAGTTTTCCCAACACATTCTACTGAAGAGACTGTCCTTTCCCCAGTATATATTCTTGGCAACTTTGTCGAAAATTAGTTGATCATATATGCATGGATTTGTTTCTGGGTTCTCTGTTGTGTTCCATTGGTCTATTTGTCTGTTTTTATGCCAGAAAGATGCTGTTTTGATTACTATATGTTTGTAATATAGTTCAAAGTCAGGACATGTGATGCTGCCATCTTTGTTTTTCTTGCTTAAGATTGCTTTAGCTATTCAGGGTCTTTTGTGATTCCATTCAAATTTTAGGATTGTATTTTCTATTTCTGTGGAAAATACCATTGAGTTTGCCTGTCTGATTAAATAAGCTCAGTTACCACAGAAAAATGGTAATTCACATGATATTTTTAATTTATCTCCTTTGCTCTTTACATTTGCAGCATTGGCCTCAACACTAAATGTATATCATATAGCAGATGGTTCTGGAACAATTGGATACTAAATGATATACAGTTTCCCATCTGTCTCCAGTTATTTAAGGATTTTACATCAGCAACTAATCTAGATGCTTTAATCTTAAAGAACTGTTTTTCCTGGAACATTCCTGTGTGATTATGTTTCTCAAATGCTGTCATGCAAAAAATCACCTGAGTACTAAATTCATGAAGATTTCAGGGCCTGACACCAACATTTTTAGATTACATCATCTTGGGTAGAACCATTGAATCTTCATTTTTAACAACACTCCAAGAATTCTGAGGTAAATGGTCTAGTGAAATTAGAGACTACTCCTCCGTTCTCAATATTTACCCGAAAATAGATGCCTGTATGGCTTGATAATCAAAAGAAGGTATGACTCAAGTCTGGTCTTACAATATGAGACAATTTATTCATTAAATTAGCGATTGTAGAAATCTCAATTTTGCAGAATTGGCAGGTTTCATCTTTATTCTAATAGTCTGTCTTCAAGATGGAGAAGTGCTGTCAGATTTCTAAAAATCAGCCACACTGTAAAGCAACCCCCACGCAGAAATCATGCAAGTAAGGGGAAGGAAAATTTCTGAAACAAGACACCCTTTGCAGATGTTTAGGTGGTAATGTGTAGACCTAGAGATAGATGTCCAATCTCATCTACACTTCCTACCAATTAAAACGTCCAATGTACGCTAAGTGGTCTTTTAATCAATCATAAATTGAAGCACATTTTTTCCCCATTTTTAAGTATCTATTGTATGCAGACCACTGTGGGAACTTGAAAGAAGCATGAGACGTAGCTCATAAAAGCTGAGAAAGAAAAGTCCTTCGGCTCTGATAAGCTGGCTTTGAAAGTGATGTTGCACTGATTAACTACATGAACTGGAACCATCTCCCACACTCTTTTCTAACATTTAAAATGTAGATACTCATGCCTTCTTTAAAAGTGGCTTGATCCACACAAATATGCTCAATTGATTTTTGAGAAAGGCGCAAAACAATTCAAGAAATTGTCCTGGGGCAATCTTCTACAAAATTAACTCAAAAATTAACTCAAAATGGATCATGGGCTTACATGCAAAATTGTCAATGTAATTTGTAACTCTCTTAGGAAGTAAAACTTGGGAGAAACAAACCTTCAAGATCTCGCCTAGGCAAAAGCACAATCAGAGAACGAAAACCAATAAACTGGATCTCATCGGTATTAAAAAGTTTGCTTTGCAGAAAACCTTATTAAGAGGATGAAAAGACAAGGTATAGACAGAGAGGATATTTGCAAACCACATATCTAACTAAGGATTAGTTCTAGAATATATAAATAACTCTTAAACCTCAACATTAACACACACACACACACATGCACACAATCCAATTAGAACATGGGAAAAACACATGGACACACATTCCACGAAACAGGGTACACAGTTGGCAAATAAACACACAAAAGTCATGTTCAACTTCGTTAGTTATCAGAATAATGCAGATTAAAACCACAATGAGAGCCACTGCACATCTATCAGAATAACCAAATAAAAAATGCAAAAATGAAACACTGACAAGGAAATGGAGAAAACAGATCACTTATACATTTATGGTGAGAATGTCAAATGCTACAGCTACTCTGTAAAATATTTTGGAAGTTTCTTGTATATCTAAACATGCAAATATCACTCAAAGCAGCAATCGCATTCTTACACATTTAGTCCAGAGAAATAAAAACTCACACATGCGTGCAATAATGGTTACAGCAGCTTTATTTGTAATAACCAATAACGGATATAACCCAGATATCCTTCAATGGATAAATGGTCAAGCTAACTATGGTACACTCACGCCATGGAATACTGCTCAGAAAAAAAAATTGATAAATGCAACAACTTGGATGATCTTGAAGGAATTATACTTAGTGAAAACAGTAATGTCAAAATGTTACATGTTGTATTATTTCATTTATAAACCTTTCTTAAAATGGTAAAATTATAGAAATAGAGAAGAGATTAGTGGTAGTCATGATTTAGCAACAGTGGGCATGGAAAAGAGGTGAGCATGGCTATAAAAGGGAAAGGCAAGGGACCCTTGCCGTGATGGACAGTGTTGCGTCTTGAATGTATGTATCAATGTCAATATCCTGGTTGTGATATGACATAGTTTTGCAAGATGCTACCGTTGGGGAAACTCAGGAAAAGGTATACAGGAGCTCTGTGAATTATTTCTTAGAGCTATGCAAGTGATGCTACAATTATCTCAAAATTTGTAAAAGTTTAATTTTAGAAAAAAGTGATTGCTGAGTATTATATAGAAAAACAAAAACTAAAATGGTTTTAAAATTAGAATGCTGTCCACCGCCAACTTCTATGTTTTCAGACAGGAAGTGCCACAGAAAGTTTACCTTTTACTCACCATGTTTTAAAAGATCATTTCAGTAAGTACTCCTGGAAAAAAGATAAATAAAGCTTCAAAAGAGATAAATAAATGGAAATACAATAAAAAGAGACCAGAGATTTAAATCAGCACTTGAAATAAATCAGACTATATTTAAAAGCATTTATGAAACAGTAATAATGAATACCCCAAATTATTTTATAAAAGATGCACACACATACATAAAATAAACTGAATGATCGTTTTGAAGATGGTACTACACATTATATGTAACATAACTGAATAAATGTATCTACATGTGTATTTATATATTTCTGCCACTGGGGAAGAAAATAGAACTTTAGAAAAGAAAAATCTATATAAGTAATCTGTGATGCTCATATAAATCAAAGTAAAATGTTGCACAGTTTTTCACCTGATGAGTAATAAAAGAAGAGAAATTATTTGACCTTGACATTCCAAACCTTCCCATTTGAGTATCACAGATTTAGAAACATAAGCTTATATTATCTTCTTGCTTGGAATGTTGGTTCTCAAAATTCACAGAAAAGGTGACAATTACTCTAGATTACTGCAGAGAATGTAAATGTCATAAAACACAATGTTAAAAATGATGGTGTAACTGACAGGGAGAAAAAAGGCAAAAAGTAGACAAGGTTTAAAGATTATGTAGTAGAGAGAAAAGATGTATTGTCTATAGTTGAGAGATAAGGAAGTAGGTTTTTTTTTTTTTTTTTTTTTGGTGAAGAAGATTGTCCCTGAGCTAACATCTGTGCCGGTCTTCCTCTATTTTTTGTATGTGGGACGCCTGCCACAGCATGGCTTCATAAGCAGTGCTAGGTCCGCGCCTGGGATCCGAACCTCTGAACCCAGGCCATAGAAGTGGAGCACACAAACTTAACCACTAAACCACCTGGCTGGCCCTAGAAATCATAACATTTTATCACTTAAATATTATTTGGAAATTTCAAACAACAGGAATGAGAGTGATGTATATTTTAGAGAAAGATGAATCCAACATCTTTCATAGTTTATAGTCAAGTATAACAAAATAAGAAATAAAGGAAAAGATGATTATTTTGCAATTCACCAAAAGAATTCAAAGCAGAAATGGTCAAAATTAGTAATCTTTGGGGAAAAGAATGAAGTTGGTGTCAGTCAGGAAACATTCTCATTTAATTCTTTCTTCACTGTTTGAATATTAATTTCCCCTTGCAGATGTTTAATAATATAACAGCAATTTTAACATCGAAAAAACGTTAATACGAGTCAAGTTTCTAGCAAGTTGTTTGGTATAAAGATATAATAAATAAAGGAAAGGTAAGAGAATTAGGACAGCAGGCATAGTTAAAACTCAGTCCATAAAGGAATCATCTCATTAGCATCAAACACACTGTGTTTTTCTGAAAAGGAAGGAAGTGTGATTAAGTGGAAAATGACGCTAAAATGGCTTAATGAATCTAGTCCTGAGTTTTCTAATGAATGATGTGAGATCCTGTGCCAGTCATTTAATCTGTCTGAGATTCAGTTTTTTAGTAAGAACAGAGCACAGAGTTAGAGTCCCTTCCCCTCTAAAATATTCTTCAAAGTCAAATGAGTAAAAGACCATGGACATCAAGGAGAGAAAAGTTTACCGTGGCTGCTCGGAAATACGCTGTTCAGAGCTCCCTTCAAGATCCTTCTGTTGCTGCAGCTGCTTCTGCCTTCAGGACCCACCTCAGCTTTTCTGTCAAGGCCATGCTCATCCTGGGCAGCCCTCACCAATGACTGACCCCCACAAATGTACTGGGACTTGGCTATTTCTGTCCAACCTTGGGTTCATAAGTGGGAAATCTTTGCTTTGGGCCTCACCCTTGGGTTCCGCAAGAAATTTCCCAATCTACGCTGCGGTCTGAAATTCACCTGTCCAGTCCTGCTTCCACTCCTCTTCCTTCTCACCGGAAAGGATCCGCATCAGGCTTTGGAGCTGTCCCTGCTCAATTTCACTTCCATCCTCTTTTATCTTTGGAAAGCATTACCTCTCAAAAAACCTTTTGCGTTCTTCTCTCCATCTCAGCACCTGCTTCCCAGAGAACCCAACTAACACAGTCCCTTCTAACTTTGTCTCTTCTGTGGTCAAAGTTACTTACCCGGATTCCTAAAGATCCACGCACTTCAACTCTCCAGTTGTACGTAAGTATGCATGCTTGCACGTTCATATGTATGCATGCATTTTGGGTGAATATACACAAACATATGTCTACATATTTCCTTTCTTTTAATTTCATGCATTTATTCTTATGCTTACCTATTCCAAAATCACTCTCCCCCACAAAGGCAGTCCTTCTGGTATATTTAGTACACATCCTTGAAATGTACTGTATTTAAGAGAAAGGGTAAATGTTATTGCTTTAAGGAGGTGAATGCATTTCATTAATACACTCTCCAGATATATGTCTCAGAGAAAAAATGATTCTCTCACTAATTTTATAAATAATTGCTGCCTCAAAGGTAACTAGGACAAGGAAAATTACTTTTCAGTTTGTTAAAAGTAACTTTTGTTTCTAGGCCAGGGCGTTTTCTTCCATTGTTAAATGTGTGTGGTTTTACCCCTGTGATTTTGTCCTTTCTATCACATTTTAGATGTCTCCCTAGGAAAATACTGATCATTTTGTGGTCTTGTCAGTACTACATTTAGTATTTTGACCTACTGCAAATTTTCTTTATTTTCTCTTTAAAGCCTGCTATTAATTGAATCAGATCTTGAATTTCTCTTTGAAAGAAGAAGACTTTGCTGAGAGCTCTGCACTGTCTTTGATAAAAAGAGAGACTACTGATTTTCAGCTTTTATTATAACCTATTTTTTTCTGTCAAAATGTCCTTTAATATAGACTGTTTTTAATCTCTTTAAATTAATGAATCTCGTTAAATGGCTCTTAAGTAAATCATTTTGATAATGGTTGACAGGTTTTTTGTGCCCCAGATGGATAGTTGAAGAATTTCTTTTTTTCAAAAATAAGAAAAAATGCCATTCCCAAACCACGTTATTTTGTGTCTCCCTGATGAATACTTCCCGGTGCTGGTTCTCTGGTCTGTGACCAAAGCATGATTTAGTCATTCCGAGAAAAATGACTTAGATACACATCAAAGAACAAGACCTCAGAGAGAGAGGGGTTTAGGAAATTCTTACGTTTTTGGTCTGTTACTCTCTTTTGTCAATTTCGTTTCCAGCCATGTACCTTTTATTACTGTCTTTCACACAGTGACCAGTTGCTTTTTTGTTAAATTACAATTTAACTACAAGACCATCTACAAACTGTACTCCCGGGAAGTCTTTGGTTCTGACTCATGACTTCATTTAGTACCAATGATGTGACACTTTTCATATTATCTGCTTTTTATTTGTACATTTTAATCCATTTGGAGTGCATTTTGTTAGAAGTCTAGGAACATATTATATAATGCTATTATCACCACTTAGGCATAGAGGTGGGAGTGGGAGGTGGATCAGGGGTTTGAGTTATTTGACCTGCTGTTTTTTTGAAAAATTTTTTTAATTTAATTTATTTTATTTATTTGTTTATTTATTTATTTTTTGAGGAAGATTAGCCCTGAGCTAACATTTGCTGCCAATCCTCCTCTTTTCGCTGAGGAAGACTGGCCCTGAGCTAACATCCGTGCCCATCTTCCCCTGCTTTATATGTGGGACGCCTACCATGGCATGGCATGCCAAGCGGTGCCATGTCCGCACCCGGGATCCGAACCATAAAACCCTGGGCCACTGAAGCGGAATGTGTGCACTTGAGTGCTGTGCCACCAGGCTGGCCCTTTGACCTCCTGTTTTTTTGGTTTTTTTTTAAGATTGGCACCTGAGCTAACAACTGTTACCAATGTTCTTTTTTTTTCTCCCCAAATCCCCCCAGTATATAGTTGTATATTTTTTTTTTAGTTGTGGGTCCTTCTGGTTGTGGCATGTGGGACACTGCCTCGGCATGGCCTGATGAAGGTTGCCATGTCCGCGCCCAGGATCCGAACCCGTGAAACCCTGCGCAGCTGAAGCAGAGCATGCGAACTTAATTTCTCAGCCACAGAGCCGGCCCTGACCTCCTGTTTTTAAACAATAATAGTTTCGAAGAGAATGGTCAAATTTTTGAAGAGCAGAGCCTTCAATTGCTCATCACTTTGTCTTCCAATTATCTCCATTTCTTTAAAAATATATGTGCGATTCACAGAGTATAACCATAGCAGGTGAAAACGTCAGGCTTAAAAATGAAGAACTTATCAACAGGAAAGCCCAGAGACATCTGATACTGAGGAATGGCAGCCCTGCTCGGGGCAGTAAATTTCAGGAGTTGAAGAGATGGAGAGAGGTGTTATAAGGGAATCCAGGCAAGAAGGATGATGTAGTAGTTGCACAAGGAGGACACAGGAAGGAGAAGAAGAACTCTACATGCCAGGAGGGTAGGTGGTCATCTTTCTGTCACTGTGGTTTCCCTAGGACATAGGAAGCACTGCGTAAATCTTAGAATGGAATAAAAGATTTCAAGAATGAGCAAGAAAAGGAGCAAAATGTCCTAGAGATCAAAGCAGGATGATATTCCTACTGGGGGTGTGTGTGTGTGTGTGTGTGTGTGTGTGTGTGTTGAGATAGAGAGAAAGAAAGAAATAATTATTTTGTACCACATCTCATGCTAAGCAGTGAAACTCAGAATATAGGAATTAGGAAGATATTTTATATTTTCTGGGTTTTATAAGAGAAAATAATAGTGATAAATGTACCAGCGACTCCACACACCTCACACCAGAGAAGGTACAGAGATCCACTTCCTGGCAGCTAGCTGTAAGGCCATCACAGAAGAGAAAAAAATTTTCATTCCTTATCACCTTAACAATGTTGGCCATACCAAGATTCTCAGTCTTCAGCTCAACAATTATTGAAATTTGACTTAGCTTATAGTCTTAGACACAAAGAGGAAAAACAAAAACGCTTATGAAAAGAACAAGCAAGATGGGATCCCATTATCCCATTTGCCTGTAAGTTCACCCCTGTCAAATCCATTACCCAATGGGGCCTACGGGTTAGGTTGCTCTGGTCTGTGTCTCCCAGCCCTGGGATGGAAGTGGCCACCTTGACTGAACGTGGGAAGGGAATTCCAGCAGCTCGTCTGAAGGACAGTTCTAACACAGGATGGACTGATGGGGTGGGTCATGGGCCTTAGGATACCGCTGATGGTTTTGAAAGGGTAATGTCAGAGCCAACTGAGGATCAGCAAATCTTGGAAGATAGCAACAAGTATGTATAAATAGAATCAGGGCAAGAGATGACCTCGGTATTAGTTTCAGACGTGAGGCTGTATTTGAAAGTACTTCAGTTGAGGTGACACAGATGAGTCCAAGTGAATCAACACAGAGAACCCTCTAGATGACGACAGAGTCCTGAGCAACAGAATCGATGTATTTTTCAACATCCATCTTAATCCATTAACTCTGCATCTCATAGGAAAAGAAATTGCGATCATTAAGTGAAGCTTCAGTTTTCTTATTCACAGGACTTTCAAATCATATACACTTCCCCATAAGGTATTTAAGGAAGAAATCGCCATATCCTAAATGCAGCAATTCTGTTTGTGGAAAGAGGAAAAGAAAAGGCAAATCTCTTATCTGCCCTTAGAGTTTGCACAGAATAAACTGTCACCCAATATTTTTTTCTTTCTCCCCAGGTGATAGGTTATCAGGAGGCTGTTAAAAATCTGAGGACTTTTAAATAATATATTCATGAAACTTCTAATAACAAAACTTGAAAGTTAAAGAGGAAACAGCATGTGGAAAGGATGCATATGGACTGGAGAGTGGAGAGTGGGTGCTCTACGAAATGTCATATCAAGAAAGGAATTTATTCCCTATCACACTCAGGCTTCAGCTGTCCAGCTTCCCTTGGCAGACAGCGCTGCCCACATACCTTCCCCAGTGCCAGTCAGCAGGAAGAACCTCTACACAAGGAAGGATGGACAAGCTTGTTTGACCAAGCGAATTGACAAAAAGGATTAAAGCAAACATATATTCGAAATTATTTTTTCATAAATATATTTTCCCAATCCTTTAGGTATGAATTTCCAAATGTATTTTATTGTAGTTTGAACTGCTTTGAAAGTAACTGTACGTATTATTTACTTCTGCCAAAAACCTTTCTGCAGAGGTTTCTGGAATAAATCTTAATCTTTGAGATCAAGAGTCCAAAAACTACCACCCAAGGCCAAAACCCTCCCTTGCCTGTTGTTGGATAGCCTGGGGGCTAAGGATGTTGTACATTTTTAAATGTTTAAATTTTAAAAGGTTAAATAAATGCCTACATGGTATCCTCCGATTTACTATGGAGCTCATAACAGCATAATTTGCCTACGTTTTTGCTAGATCATTATCCTTCACATTTATATGTTCAGATACTATAGAAATAGACTCAGATGAACCCAAAGTCATGGCAATGCAAAATTATGTTGCAATTTGCGTTTCTTTTTGTCCCTGAATTACTTTTTCTACTCTAACCTCTGAGACTACTACCTCATTTGGGGCATCAATATATTGAAATGAAAAGGATGCATAATTAAAAAAATAAATTATTTGGTAATAAATAGATTAATATGAAGCCACAGATGCACAAAAGATTGGAGCTAGAGTTTGTCAGAAAATTTCTGTTCCTCCATTTCAGGATCTGATATTATATAAGCTCTTCCCAGACACCCCCTCCCTTCTTCCAGATTGCATAAGAAAGCCTAGTTTCTGGGCAAAAGAATAAGCCGCTCCTTTAATATACCATGAAATGCAGAAGTGCTAATTGATTTGCCTACAATTAACAGCCAGTTAATATCAGAACCAGACCACGGACTGGAATCCAGATCTACTGATGCTCAAGTCAAACCCCAGAATGTTGTTAAGCTATATACATCTTGTTCCTGTAAAGTTACGTGTTCATCATCCTATCTGTGCATGCATATTGGCAGGCAAAAATACCCAGGAATGGTCACTAACACATTCAGGGATGGTGGGTGTGTTGCTGGAGTTTAGTTTAGGGTAATTTTTATTTGCTTTTTTTTTTTTTTTTTTTTTGGTGAGGAAGATTCACCCTGAGCTAACATATGTTGCTAATCCTCCTCCTTTTTTTGCTTGAGGAAGACCGGCCCTGAGCTAACATCTGTGCCAATCTTCCTCTAATTTGTATGTGGGATGCCTCCACAGCACAGCTAGTGAGTGGAGTAGGTCTGCGCCCAGGACCCGAACCCCTGAACCCATGCCACCAAAGCAGAGTATGTGGAACTTAAACCCCTGGGCTGGGGCAAGACCCAAGTGGCAAGTCTTTTAACACCTTAGAGTTTTGTCTATAAGATGAGGACAGTACCATATCCTTAATTTTGTCCTTGTAAGAATTATATAAAATAATATTGAAATTTAGTAAAATATATTAGGTATTTCTCTTCTGAAACCAGAAAGTAAATATTAAGGGCTTAACACTGGGTAAACTCTTATTACAGATCATCTCTTGTTTACCATAGTATCTCCAACTCTTAAATGTAGAACTGGTGATTAGTAAGCACTCAACAAATAGTTACAGAGTGAAGAAATGAATGAATGAATGAATGATGAGAACCGAACTGCTCTGTTGTTTCCTCCATATCAGCCCTGCACTCTAATTAGCCAAATTCTTTTTCTCTGTTGTCGTGTTACAGGCCATGTTCAGAATCGAATCCCCATTCCTGCCCCTAAAACTTCCAGGCATAGTGAACAAGGCTAAGGTTACACACGGTGGATAGGAACACAGTGCCTGAAGTCCGACGTCTCAGGGTCAATTCCCAGATCCACCACTTAATAGTCATGTGATCCTGAGTGATTCACTTTTTCTCCCTAAGCCTTAGTTTATCGAAGATTACTCTTCAGAGGCTTACAGGGAGGTTTAAACACACTGATATTAAAGTACTTAGCATAGGGCCTAACACATATAAGCACTCAATAAGTGTTAGCTACTTTTATCATCACCCTTATTATTACTTATGTCACACTCGCTGTCTCAGAGGACCTGTGCCTTGGGCCCCATAAGCCACATCTACACAAAGGAAGATACAGTTCTTAATAGCAAAAGGAATCTGTTGGCCCTCAATGGGGTGCCATTACCAAGCCCAGTTTAACTGAGGATTTCTGTCTTGATAGAAACAGCATCGTTCACAGGTGTTACAGGAACTTGTGTGGTCCAGGGGATTTGGAGCAAGCTCCCTGGTTCTAAGAGGGGACTGGGAGTCCAAACAGGACATGAACACGGTACAGTGTGTCATTTAACCTAAATAGACACTTTCACTGTCTTTAGTGGGAAAGAGTAAGCAGTGGGGGCATTTAAGTTGCATGAGTGTGTCTCATTGAGGGTAGTTAGGGAACAGGGGGTTAAGCATGGGCTATTTATCTTGGTATTTTATTCTGGCCAATCCTCACACCACTTTTGCAAATGGGTAAGAGTGCTTTCATTTACAAAATGGAGATAATAGCAAGCATCAGAGAGGTGAAATAAATTGCTAAAGTCACCCAGTATCTAATGGCAGAGTTAGGACTCACATTCACATCTGGCTGATGCCAAACCTTATGTTATTTAAATAATAACACTTATTTAGAGAATGATACATGCTCGTTTTAGAAAGTTTAAGAAATGAGGATAAAAAGTAAAGTCAGGCGCCAGCTTGGTGCCATAGTGATGAAGTTCACGTGCTCTGCTTCGGCAGCCTGGGGTTCACCAGTTCGGATCCCAGGTGTGGACTTAGCACCGTTTGTCAAGCCACACTGTCATGGCATCCCACATAAAATAGAGAAAGATTGTCACAGATGTTGGCTCAGGGCCAATCTTCTTCACCAAAAAAACAAAAACAAAAACAAAAACAAAAAAACTTTGAATCCACCACTTTGAGAGAGCCTCCTGGGTCTCCATCCTCCAGGTTACTTTCAGTATGCCAGCCTCCCTCACTTAACTACTGAAATCCTCATTTCTCTCATCTGCAAAATTGAAGCAAAAGCAATAATATTTCTTTGGTCCCTCACACCTTTAAAATCCTATGATTTTATCCCTCCAGTGATCTTGCTTTCAATTATTAGTTCCCTTCATGGAAAAAAGGAAAAGGTATCCACACAGAAAGACAGGCAGATTTCCAGGACCAGTTCAGTCCCTCCTGCACAGGGCTGAGGTTAAGCCGGGAAAGTGACTCTATGTGGATTCCATGACGTGTCATCCGTTCTTCATCTCCTGGACAGATTTCATTTTAGTGCCCACTGAATGTGTGGCTACATCATCTGCCCCTGGCTACACTTAGGATGATTAGACAGGGGAATAGGGGGAGAAAGCTGTTAGGATGGTTCCAATACTCATGGGCATTGCAGTGAATTCATTGAATATAAAATTGTTGACCAGCTCGGGAACTTTAAGAAGTTATTGGTCCAGATGCTAGCAGCTAATAAATGGATATTAAAGCAGAAGCAGCAGTTAATCAGTCACCTCCACTTGAAATGTTCAGTCCTTCTGGCTCACAGTATTTTTTTTTTCTCCTGCCTCCTGACTACTGCACTGACAGAAAGATTAGAAAGTTACATAATTGCATTAGGATAACAAGGCAGTTCAGGGAAAGGCTGATACTCCGGCAGTATTTTTAGAATAATTTGGAGGAGCTGCCATTACTATCTCGTTGAGAGCTGTCTTCATTTGTCAGAAAGGACAGAGAGAAGTGAGTCTACTGTCTATTTTTTCAGGTTACTGGGTACTTGAAAGATGGGTAAAAATAAATAACATGAAGATCAAGTGATTTGGAAAATAAGGACATCACTAACACCTTTACAATGACTTAGAGATGTTTTTTCTTTTTGTCAAGGCCACGATTTGCATTATTTCACATGTAGCCTTTATTTCTTCTGCTCCAAATTTTCCCTCATCCCCTCCCTGTCTCATTTTTCTTTCTCAACTTCTCATCACACATGCGCACCTACACGCACACATAAAGGCGCAAAGAGGTGTAATCACCCAGAAACACAGAGAGACAAACACACACACACAGACACAGAGGCACGCTCTAGACTACGGGAAGATGTATTTTCCCCAAACAAATTCTCTACCTATCATATCTGCCTACAACAACATCCTCAGAATTGCATCTTTCCAAACTATTCTTAACGTTCCATTTCTCTCAGCCTCAATTTCACCATCTGTAAAATTAGGATGAAAATGCTACAATCCCAGAAGGATTCTTGGAAGATTTTGAAATCATTAAAAGCTTTTGATTAAAAGTGACAGAAATTTATATTGTACTCTCTTAAACAAAAATGGGAACACTTTTGTGGTGAAATGAATTTGTACCACGGCATGAATGGCTGGGTCTTAGAGACATGTGTAATGAGGGCTTAGATATTCTCAAGATTCTATTTTTCTCTCTCTCTCTCCCTATGTACGTCACATATCTGATTCTCTGAAGTCGTGAAGGCTATTCTCAGAAAATAACATGCAAGGTCATATCATCCATCAGTAGTTCACTATAGAATTCAATAAGGTTTCCATAAAATAAAAAGTAAGCATTGACAAATTCTTCTTTGCTGTCTTCTCCTTGCCCTTTTCAGCGTCTGCTCCAATCTCCAAGGTCATCTTCATGTGGAAACCATTAGCAACCACTGCCATTCATGATCTCTTCCTTCTCTAACACATTGAAATATAAATATAATAAAAGGTAGGAAAAAATCAGAAAGTAGAGCCTTGCAGGACATTTGGTCCTGTCCAAAATGTCCATAAGACATTTGGTCCACACCAAAAAGTCCTTGATATTTGGTCCTGCCCAAAATGCCCATCAGACATTTTGTCCATGCCAAAAAGTCCTTGACGTTTAGTCCCGTCCAAAACATCCATGAGTATGTTTGGTCCATGTCAAATGGTTTGGGACAGGATCTTATATCAAGGACCTCTGGCGTGGATCCATGGACATTTTGGACAGAACCAAATATGATCAGATATGAAAAACTTCTCAGTGTTGACCCGATGTCTGACTGACATTTTAGACAGGACCAAATGTCAAGGACCTCTTGGGATGGACCAACTGTCTTATGGACCTAATGTTTTAACAGATGTGTTGAACACAACCAAATAACAAGAAACTTTTAGAGTGGACCAAATGTCTTGTGGACATTTTGGACAGGACCAAATACATGCTAATCAAGTGGAGAATTTTATTCATTAGAAATTAATGCAAATTCTCATAGAAAAAGCAAGAAGAGAGAAAATAATGGATTGTCCAAGATCATTTTCTCCTTGGGAAGTAAGGAAAGACAGAGAAGCTGGAGTGTTAAGGTGTTTGATGATCCTAGAGCAATTTGACCGGACTGGTCAGTGGGGAAAGAATTCCTAGTGGCCACAACCAGAATGGAAGGAGAATGTAAGCAATTGGTGAGCATAGTGTTAAGGAAGGGAGCAAAAAGAATTTGAGGAAGGGAGAGAGAGATTTGCCAGAAAACTATAGAAAGGGCTTTTTGTGGGTACTGAGCAGAGATCTCACCCCATCCCAATGCATAGACTCTCACTAGTTTTTGAGAATGACCATAGTAAATCCTTGTACTAATTGTAATAACTTTTTGAATGTTAACATTATTTGAAATATTTGTACTGACTTGTAGTTTTTAGATGTCAAGTTTTTTTCTGTTTTTTTGCACGCTGTCAGCCCTCCATATCTGCATGTTCTGCATCTGTGGATACAAAGGACCGACTCTGCTCATTGTGCTATACTTTTTTATATAAGGGACTTCAGCATTTGCAATTTTGGTCTCTGTGGGGGTTCCTGGAACCAGTCTCCTGTGAATTCCAAGGGTCAGCTGTATATAGTCAAAAAGACTGGGCTGTGAAGAACCATAGTCATATCTAGGTCACACGTATATCTCCCCTAGGGATCATGACATTCTTGAGAGCAGACTCTTCTGATTCACTATTGTACATCTGTTCTACATGTCTAACACAAAGTCTGGAAATAATAGGTTCTCAATGCTCATTATATGAAATGAAACATGAATAGAAGAGAAAGGACAGGATGGAATGAGATGAAAAGGCAGGAAAGAATAAGAGCAGGTGAGAAAGAAAAGATGGGGCAAAATTCTATCTTCTCCTATTTCTTCCTGGAGCAAAATACAAGCAGAATCCACGCCATTCCTGGCAACATTGGTATTTTGCCCTTGCACCAGGTGTAATATGTTCATTTTCCAGCATTTACAAAAGAAGATCAAGCCTGTTACAGGTTTCATTTTCAATTTCTTTTCAACGAGGCTAACTATCCCATTAATTCTATTTTTACTTGAAAGTTTGGCTCCTTAATCACACAGCTGTTTCCCACCAACCCCCCAGTGATTTCACTCACACATACTCAGTACCTCTCTTGCTGGGGTCACATTCCTGCTATGAGGCTCTTTTGACAACTGGGGAGTAGAGCCAGTTTCCAAGTGGAATCTGTTCCCAGGCCAAATTTTCAGATGAGCACATATATTTCTGGCAAAGTAGCATCTTTAAAAATACCTAATTCTTTTTTTCTTCTTTAATCTTGACTTCCAAAGCAGAACCCAGAAATGAGAGGAACTTCAAGGTTCTATGGAATAATGATTGAACTTTTTGGTTGACTTAAAGAAAGAGATCAGGTTTGGTACCCTTAGGTTCTATTCCTGGCTTATCATCTGATTTCAGCATTTATTCAGTGGAGCTCACTCACTTGGCTTTCTGTCCCTTTTATATTTTCGATGTGTGACACAGCTCCTGGTACGTAGTAGGCGCTCAGTGAATAATTGCTGAGTGAATGAAAACATGCATGAATGAAAAACTCTCTTTTCTA
The DNA here is from genome assembly GCF_021613505.1 of Equus quagga. NCBI lineage: Eukaryota > Metazoa > Chordata > Mammalia > Perissodactyla > Equidae > Equus > Equus quagga. Next base: position 56,243,903 of record NC_060279.1, on the reverse strand, counting down.
CCTTAGAGTGGTGGTAAAGAGAAAATGTAGCTCTAAGTATATTGGAAAAATCAAAGGAATTTTAAAAAGAGGGTGGGGAGAAACAAAAACGCAAAGTCAAGATATTATTTATTGCAATATGTATCTCTAACTTTGAAAGAAATAATCATGTATATACTGTGTAGGCAATTTACTTGCCCTATGTCATAGGACATTAGTGCTGAAAGGGGATTAGAAGATGCTAAGTTCAACTCCTTCTTTCACAAATGAGAACACTGAGACCCAGCAATGGGAAATGGCCTAGCTCAAGACGTGCAGTTGGTTACTAACAGAATTGGTTAGCTTGACTTAATGAGGGTTTTTGCAAAACACTGATTTTCCTTCCGGGAACAGAATCCTTCCTCATATGGATAGATTTTCTCTAAAGTTCAGCATCAAGATAGAATATTAAGCGTCTGACTCTTCTTGAAACGGGAAAAGTCTTGCAGAAGGGTGAGCTGGTGAAGTCACAAGGTCCTTCTGTCTGTTTCCTCAGCCATGTTAGGGCCTTCCTCCCATAGCGGTAGGTCTGCTAACTTTGACTGAAACGAACTGTGATTAAATTTCACTCTTTCCTGGAAGAAGTCCAATCAGAAAATGTTTGCTGAGGGAATAAGGAAACAAAAAGATATGGGAACTGAAGTGTCCACTCTGCTTCAGACACAGTGTGAAATGCTAGAGATGGAGAACTGAGAAAGGCACATCCATCTTCATAAAGAATTCGCAGTCTTATGGGACAGATGGACAAGTAAACAGAAATGACAGCTGCAGTACCGTGTGACAAGCGGTTTGGCAAAAGCCCACAACTGAGGCTTTGGGAACATAGAGGTAGGGGTTCACCTACTTATGTGAGTTGAGGGTTGGGTGATAGACAGAGGCAATTAGGAAAGGTCTAATGCAAAACTGTGTACCCAGTAAATGACATAGAGTCACCCACAGCAAGGCCCAGAGGCATGAAAGAACACGTCCACATAATTTCTAACAGAATCGTCTGTACCATTCCTGGCCTCTTAGAGTTCTATGCCCTAGACGAAGTTTCTTACAGAATTGATAATACCTATTCATGGTAGAAGGGGCTGTGGGATTCTACTTCTTCTTCAAAATTGGATACCCAATATAAGCGGGAGGGAGGAAGAGCTATGTAAGACAAATACTAAATAGGAAACCCATCCCAATCATCCGATGCTCAGATGGGCATTCGTTGACAGCACCCACTTGAGAAAAAAATGAATTATACTCAAGCTTCTATTTCATGGGGATCACAGTCCATGATGTGATGCTAGCTCTCGCGGAAATATGCAAAAGCTTCTCATAAGCCAGGATATAAAATGTAATGGGAACAGGGCTTTGGTGAACAGATTTAAACGTGTGTATGGGTTTTATTTATTTTTGTCAGACTTAGTCTGGTATGTTTTAATGCCTATATTTGAGGCAAATCATCTGCACTTATCTTTGAATGCAAGTTGATGAGCGTGTCTTCTAGGCACCAAGCCTCTGTCCGAGGTATTGTTTAGGAAGGTTGATAGCTTTTATTCTTCAGAGGCCTGAATTAGAGTTGGAGAAATAAGACAAGTTAAGCAAAAATGATTACACAAAAGTCTAATAAGATAGGCAAGGTGATTATACAGAAATTTATATTGTGCTCAGTTGGCAAATGAGGGGTGATACCATAAGCAAAGATTTGGTGGTAAGAAATAACTTGCATATTTAGGGAAATGTATAGGTGGAGTGGTGTAGAGAAGAATTCAGTAGAACAAGAAGTATTATGCCGGAGAAATATTTGGAAATATCGCTTTACGTGTTAAGAATAGTAGTTTTGCTTAATCCAATAATCAATGAAAAAAACATAAGGGATGAATGTGCTATAAATTTTAAGATTTATTTTGTACATTTCTGGATGCCAAGATATATATATATATCTTTGTTGTTCTTCTTCATCTTTCTACATTTTTGATATTTTATAAATTTTCTTAAAAGAATTTGTATTTGGTCTATAACACAAAAATATATATATAATCCAAATGACAGATGAGATGTCAAGGAGGGCTTCTGAAGGCTATATATGTGAGAGATGTTAGAGAAAAGGAAACCAGTAGGGAGAAACTAGTTGGATATACAGTCATGAGTTTAAATCATTAAAATAAAAAACTTGAGTCTCTTCAAGTAAACAAATTATTATTGATACACAACGATGGATGAATCATTTTTTGGGAGAAATACGTACATATGCTTGCTGGGAATACAGCCTCTCATCAAAACCACTCTCAGCTGATATGCTTATTTTTGGCACTCAAGTCAAAAGATGGAAGTAATTCAGCAAATCCACATAGGAGCCATATCTAAATGACAAGCGTCTGATTCTAAAGCTTAAGTGTAGTTATTATGCAAAATTGACCTTTATGCTTGCAAATATGGTAATTCTATATAAATGACACTCCTATCCAGATTTAGTAATAAGTAAATATTTTCTAAGGAAAACCCAAGCCAAAAATCAAAGCAAGATATCCTTTCTATATTAAATTGCTCTATTGTCCATTTTTTGATCAATTCTGTATATTTCAAAGAACCTTCTCTTTTCTCTTAACTTTAACAGAAAGAATATCTTATCTAAGGTCAATAAAACTCATGCGACAAAATTCTTTAGGTAGTAGCTTTAGTGCTTTATGGATTTAAGTGTTTCAGAGGAGAAGTCTGAGGCCAGCTGTAGTTTTCTTATTTCGCCAAAATATGTGTTAAGACATTGTCTTTTTCCCTAGAATAAATATCGAAAGGATTTGTCTAGGTATGAATTAATTCTTTTAAATTCATTGGTTAATTTCTTTATATCTGCGTATTTATTTTTTGTCCAGCTTTGAAAGCTACTTTGAATTATTTGTACTAGCATTTTTTCCCTATAGTTCAGGGGTTTTATTTCATCATTAAGTCTGAAGTTAATTGTAGGTTTTTCCTAATGCCCTTTCAAACTGAGGAATTTTCCTTCTATACTGAGTTGCTGAGAGCTGTTAACATGAATGGATGTCGAATTTTGTGAAAAGTTTTTCTTTATTGAGATGATCACATGATTTTTCTTCTTTATTCTTTTGCTTTTGTGGCAGACTTTTTGATTTTTCTAATGTGGAACCAGACTTAAATTCCTGAAATTCCTAAAAAATAATTTTAAATATATTCTTAGATTTATTTACTGATAATTTATTGATGATTTTTGCATCTATGTTCCTGAGTGATTTTAGTCTATCGTTTTCTTTTTCCTGTAATTTCCTCTTAAGATTTTACTATCTGGGTTATTATGCTATTCTTATATAAAAAAAAGTTAGGGAGAGTTGTTCCTTTCTCCTCTATTTTTTAAAGGAGAATTAGGCAGGACTGCTTTTATTTCTTCCTTAAACAGCTGATAGAATTTCTCTGAGAAGCCACCCAAGCTTTCATTCTTTCTTCCTGGGAAGGTTTTTGGTTGTAAATAGAATTTCTTCAATAGATGCACAGCTTTTCATCTTGTGTTAGTTTTGATATTTGTGCTTTTTTAAGGAATTTGAGCTGAGAAAAGACATTATCTGTTTTCAAGTATCTTACAGTAAACTTGGAAATTACTGAAAAAAATCCATACGAAAAATAATTGTCCAGGAAAAAAGGAGACATTTCTGGGAGAGAAATTTCCTTTTTTAGATGATTCAAAAGTAAATCATGAATAAATTTCAGTCCTGACACCACAAATTCAGTGTCCATTATAAAAGGAATGGTGACCTTGATTTACTTTGACCTCCTTATATCACACCTGGGATGCTATATTTCTTTCTGGGTGCTTAGTATTAAGACAAATATCTACTAAATTCAGATCATGCAATTTCAAACCTATTTATTAGAACAAAGCAAAAAAGTCAATCAGTGACATGGCCAGCATTGTAGACGAAACAGAGATTGTGTTCACACCCTGTATTCAAAGAGCAATCTCCAGTTTCATCAGGAGAAGCAATAAATTGGATTATCATGAAATTTGGCATCTGAAGGGAGGGGGAAGGCTGTAATATAGAATCATTGAGTGGCCAATTTGAGGAATGCGGAGAGTATGCAAAAATATACATTAGGAAAACTAAAACTAAATAAGATACATGTTTTGGAAGGACCGACCTACAGGGACGATAATATGTGGATTCAAATATTTGCATGCCATGTAGTAGAAGGAGGATCTGAAGTATTCTGTTTTAGGCATCACCAGATGAGTAGAATATTAATAATGATGATGGGCATGTGTATATCATTTACTCTGTGCTGGGTGATTCAGAGCATTTAATTCTCAACATGTGATACAGGTGTTCTTTTATATCACTTTATGTTTGAGAAAAGTCAAACTCCAAAAATATTCAAATAAATTAATGCAAACAACTGTTTCTGGATAGTAGAGTTGAGATTTAACCAGCAGTGTTCTGGAGACACCTCCTAATGGCTTCCAAAAACTGATTGTGTACACCTCTTTCCAATTCTACACTCAGCAACATCATGCCAGTAGCCTAAAACTATCCATAAGGGAAGTATTTACACCACAAATGCTATAAGTCAGCTGTTCCCCAAGAGCTTTAAGTCAGTTGTTTATCATTTACCGGGCCACTCCTGCTTTCACCTACACAGGCTGCCCCCAAAATTGTGCTCTTAACCACTATCGTACAGGAGAATTACAGAGATCTCAAGGTAAGAGAGAGGCTTTTGTAACAATAAATTTATATTACCAAAGTAGAGAACGTCTTAGCTTGCCCTGACACTGGAGATATGGAAATAGAGAACGGGCAACCACAATTTAGGGCAATAACAGAGAATATTCAAACATTGGGTAGAATGGTTTGAATTCTACATTCTAGAACAGTTTAATACTTTTATTAATATACTCTTCAGATAATAAGAGTCTACCACTATGGCATAAATGATAACATCAGATCAGAATATTCTCACTAAGATACAATATTAGTTGCTTGAATTTGAGCCAATATCAAGTTTGGCTTCACATACGCCATCATTAATATACCATTTTTGAGCACTGAGAAACCATTCTAGAAACCTTGAAGTTTCACTTCAACTCAGAAAGCTGACTCATAAACCAAATTCAACATTTCCTAAAAATGCCTTCCAAAGTCTGGAAGGGTCATTTTATTTTCGGGGTGCATATTTTAGAGTAGCGTGACATTTTCTTAGAGTCATGTTTTATGTCGTAAAATATTGCACTAAAATGGAAGTTAAGGTTAACAGACTTTAGAGCTTATTCTTTCAAAAAGGACTATATGTCAATTTTGGCCTTTTATGCAAAATGAAAGCCCCCAGACATAATGCTGTTTAATAAAGGCTGATTTAAATTCATCATGTGCTCGCTGCCTTTGCAGGAGAGGGTTTGGGGTACAGCGAAATTTCACAAAAACTTTCTCTAATCATAATGTTATGAATAACTAATATACTTTGGAAAATGAGAGAGCATTAGGGTGAAATACAAAATGATCTTTGATTACTATTGTTTCATACTAGTCAAACTCTGGTTTGGGCCAGTGGGTGTGCTCAGGCACATGCGGAGAACAGTCCTTTTGATGGGCACCACCACGGTGATAAGTGCACTTCAACCTTGCTCTTTCATACTTGATGTCTCTCCAGGTTGGTACTTTGAACATTATTTCACTGCTGACCTTGGCCATTATGATTTGCAGGCAACTGACTGCACTCATTTGCAGCCTCCTCACAAATCTGCTTCCTCCCTGTGTTTCAAGGATCAGTGTGTCTCTATTCCTGATGTCACTTGTCATTTATTTTCTTGTGCTGAATATATTGTAAGGATCGTATTTGACAGACCATAGCTGAACTTTGTCACTTAAAAACTAGGTTTCCATTATCTGCAAACTTTCCAAAAGATCTTTTTTGGATTTTCTTTTTAAGCTATCAAATGTTGTAAACAAGTTGATGCTGAAAATTATGACGTATTTTTTTCCTTTTCCAACATGGGCAGAAAGAAGAGAAGTAGAAGAGACATAAGAAGAAGAGAAGGGAATAAAGGACATAAAATATAAATGAATTTTGTTATATATTTGCTAAGCGCTGTGCTAAATGATTTAATATATGTTTTCCCTTTTTACCTCCTTGGCAACTTATTTCTTTGCTTAGATTTCTTCTCTTTCCCTCCAGCTTTGTTGAGGTTCTGGTATCAAAAAACTGCACCTAATTAATGTATACAATTTAGTGAGTTTGGACGTGCATGTATGCTCATGTTAACCATCATCACAAGCAAGGTAATAAACATATTCATCATCTCCAAAAGTTTCCTTGTGTCCTTTTTTTGTATGTGATAAGGACACTTAGCATGAGATTTACCCTCAACAAATTTTTCAGTGCGCAATATCTATTGTTCACTAGAAATACTTCATCGTACAGCAGATCTCTGGGCCTTATTCATCATGTATAACTGTAAATTTACACCCATATCTTTCTCCCCTATCCCCTGATAAGCACTACTCTATTCTCAACTTCTACACATTTGACTATTTTAGATGCCTCAAAGCAAAGAAATCATGAACAATCATTTGTCCCTCTAGGACTGACATCGGATTTTTCATAATGTCTGCCAGGTTCATTCATGTTGTCACACACAGTAGGATTTCCTTATTTTTTAAAGCTGGGTAATATTCCATTGTATGTATATAGCACATTTTCCTTACCCATTCATCTGTTGATGGATATTTGGGTTGTTTCCACATCTTTCTTATTATGACTAATGCTTCCATGAATATGGGAATGTAAATATCTCTTTGAGATTCTGATTGCAATTCTTTTGGATATATAACCAGAAGGAGGGTGGCTCGATCATATGGTAGGTCTATTTTCAATTTTTGGAAGAATTTCCATGCTGTTTCCCATAGCGACCATACCATTTTACAACCCCATCGAAAGTATAAAAGTGTTCCAGTTTCTCTACAACCTCACTGACCGCTCATTGTCCTTTCGGTTTTTTGATAATAGCATCCTAACAAGTATGAGTTGATATCTCATTGTGGTTTTGATTTGCACTTCCCTGATGATTAACGACGTGGAGCATCTTTTTACATACCTGCCAGCCATTTGTATGTTTCCTTTGGAGAAATGTCTATTCTCAGGTACTTTTCATGTGCTTATTATTCTACACATTTTTGAAATAAATATAATGAAGCTCAAGGGAGCTAAGAGATTTGCCAGTGTTATACAAACAGTAAAAACTGTGCATTATGAAAGTAAATAATTGTTTAAACAATCAACAATTGCATATGCTGAAAATGAAATTTCAATTTTTATTTTTAGGAGAGTTTGAACATTCACAATTAATATGTAAAGAAAATTACACCTGAAAGTTGAATTTTAAAGGATGTTAGCAATACTGAGCATAGTCTCCCCACTCTTATCTCCTATCAAAACGATAAAATGAAAAAACCAAGCATGTTCTAGAGCAAATCCAAGTGTCATTTTCAATTTGCAGTCTTAAGTTTGGGGTAGGATTCCATATATATTTGCTACATGCCAAGTGTGGAAACATACCAATGCTGCAGTCTACATTATTAATACAGAGAACACATGAGAAAAATGCAATTCCGTCAAAAGTACACGAATTAGCTGGTAAAATTGTTAGAAAAATATCTTTAGGCCTTTCAATTACAGGAGATCAGACCTACTTCCATGGCTCAGAATAAATCATTTTCTTTCCTTGCATGGCATCTTCACAGAATTTTCTCTCCTATTTTTATACTTGATAGCTTTATCTTCTTTTTTTACCCAAAATCTGTTGTGTAGTAGGACAAAATTTCTTTCCTTCCTATCCATGTTCTGCTACACCAGTAAGCAAGCTACTACACTTGTATTGGCCCCATCCTAGGTTTTGATATAACTCACTCTAGACATTGACACGGGAAATAACCAAAAGACAGAAATGACAGACCTGAGAATCATTCAGGCAGTCCTCAACTTGGTTCAGTTTATATTGCATGTGTGCTACATTCTAGTTATTATATTGACACTCTAGAGCTGTCTTTTGTATGTTGTATTTGATACAGTGAACTGCTCGGAATATATCATATGAAAACTTGCAAATAGCAACAGGTGAAGGACCATTTTAGTTCATCTCATGAGAGTGCTGCCCGCCATCCACGTTTGGTTTAGCACACCCCATTTTTACCGGTTCAGCAGAATTTCACTGTGTAATTAATAAACAGTTTATTACGTCTTAACCTTATTACTCTGTAAAATGGAGTGAGATATAAGAGTAATTACGGCACTAGTAGTCAAAACAAGTGTTAGGTCTTATGGATATCACAGAAGTGATGTAAAAATGATAAAAACTTAAAGCGTGCCTAAGATGAAGATGAATTTTGTGGCCATCACGTATTCATTCAACTTAATTAGACAAAGTAAGTGGTGAAATGAAAAGACTTAATTAGAACTTTATAATTATTTTAGTTCTCTGGGATAGTTTAACATGTTTAGTGCCCAACTTTTGCAATTTGAGCTCTTATGTAAATTGTAAATGATGTAAGTTTTAAAAGTGCACTGTCAAAAAGATAAAAAAACTAATTTCAAATTTTATTTATCTTGTTATACAGACACTTGAAAACCCATTTACCTATAAGTCAGTTCTTATTCCTAAGGCTGAGATTTACCAAGGCTATTATCCACCTAACATTTAGTCTGCTGCTATACAAATAGTAATATTGATAATCAAGGCAACAAGATAACAATGACAATGATAGCAATAAATACTAATATCAGTAAAAGAGACTTAGATGGATTACCCAATTTAACCCTCACCTTAATACTATTAAGTAAGTGATGTTCACAGCTCAATTTTACAAATGAGGAAAGAGCAGACGTTACATAGTATTTTTAGAACTTAATATCACATAACTGGTAAGTGGTGGAAGTTAGGCTTAAATCAATAACTACTTAAAACCAGAGTTTCAAGTTCTTAACTACTATGTGTAGATGCTTCTTAGATTCAAACTACTCATTATTTTTGTGTGATATGTTCTTGCAGAACAGAGAGTTTTCACATTGTCACCATCACCACCACCACCTTCACCATCATCCACATTGTCATCCTTATCACCTGGCTTCCTGGATATTTAATTCTCTCTTTTTACAAAGTATCAGCTTTGTAATTAATAGATATTTATGTATACTTATATATGTGTTTAATTAATATATATTTGTGAATGTATAAAACACTGTTATCTATTATATAAATTATAGAAATATATAGAGAGAGATACAGATAGATAAAAAGTATGCATACAGCTTGGAGAATTTTCACACGGTAGTAACATCCAGGTAGCCACAATCCATATCATAAAATAGAACTCAGGAAGCCTTCCTCATGCCCCTCACCTATCACTTGTCCTTCTCTTCTCAAAGGTAATCACTAGGGGCAGGCTGGGTGCCGCAGTGGTTAAGTGTTCACGGTCCACTTCGGTGGCCTGGGGTTAGCTGGTTTGGATCCTGGATAAGGATATGGCACCGCTTGTTGAGACATGCTGAGGTAGGCATCCCACGTGTAAAGTAGAGGAAGATGGGCATGGATGTTAGCTCAGGGCCAGTCTTCCTCAGCACAAAGAGGAGGATTGGCAGCAGATGTTAGCTCAGGGCTAATCTTCCTCAAAAAAAAAAAAAAAGTAAAAGACGGTAATCACTAATTGGACTCTATCATCATAAATAAGTTTTGCCTTTTTTTGAAATTTATATAAATAAAACCATGAATTATGTAGTCTTTTTATTTTAAATCTGGTTTATTTTGCCTGATACTACATTTGTGAAACTCTTAGAAGTTGTGGCATGTGGTAGTTTATTCATTCATCACTGTATAGTATTTTATTGTATAAATTAACCTCTTTTAAAAAAAATTATCCATTGAATTTGGATAGACATGTAAGCTGTTTCATGTCTGTGGCTCTTAAAATTGGTGCTACCATAGCATTTTCTGCTGATATCTTTTGGTGCACACTGGCATGGTTTTCTTGGGTTTGTACCTAGTAATAGAAATATTGGTCAGGTTCCAGTTCAAGATGGTGACATAGGGGGATTCAGAACTCACCTCCCCCTCTGGACACACTGAGTCTACAGCAACATATGGAACAATTTCCTCTTAACAAAACTAAAGGCTAGCTGTCTGATGACAACACATCAAGAAAATAGAAGGAAACTCCATCAAAACAGGTAGGAGAGGCTAGGACACATCTCATCATAAACTGCATCTCCAGTGCAGTGACCCACAACCAGAAGGTAACTCAAAATCCAGAGCCTCTCCCTAAAGAACGAAGGGCTGGAACCCCACATGGGGCACCCCAACTTTTAAGATATGCACTTGAAAGAATAGTCCTGAAAACATCTAACTTTGAAAACCAAGAGAGCTTGCGTCCAGAGACCCACAAGATGGTTGCAATCTGACAAACATCTCTTAAGGGGCTCCTGGGCTCAGACTCACCCATCCAAGGGCCCAGCTTAGAGGAAGCACACCTCACTCAGACGTATATTAAAGCCTCTGCCTTCAGCGCAGGCATCTAATTTAACATACACATCTAGGAGCTGCTGGAAGACTCTCTGGGGATGGAGATTGGCAGTGCCATCTCTGCACTCTCCCTCTGCCATGCTCCAGAGCACCATTATCTCCCAGAAGGGAGCCTTTACATGCTTCTGGTGCCCCGATTTTTGCAGCTCTTTCTCCATCGGTTACAGTCCTGTGGGATCCACCAGCATAAGCTCCATTGGCTACCAGGTAGCAGCTTTTAAAAGTATGCAAATATATACAGTCCAGAGTGCATACATAAGTGCAACCTTACTAGAGACTGCCAAACAGTTGTCCAATGTGGTTATACCAATCTCTACTACCACCTGCGTGGGTTTAGAGCTCTCCTTGGTCCATGTCCTCATCAACTTTTGTTATTGTCAGCAATTTTAATTTTAGCCTTTCTTGAGTGTATATGGCTTTTTTCCATTTTCTATTCAGTTATCTTTAAATATTTCCCTTGAGTTTGTCATATATATTTCGCGGATAGAGGCTGAGTTGCTAACACTGGAAAGTGCTAAAGCAAAGTTTTATTAAAAGAATTAGACAGGTATTGGGTGGAGGTTATAGTGGTCAAGCAGCCAAAACCAAGTAGAACAAATCCAAATTTGTGGACATTGGTGTGAATATATGAGCATCTTGAATTGGAGAAAGCATGGAGGATACGTAAAGATGTAATGTCATAGGAAACTTCTAGAGCATCGGGAAAGAAAAGTGAATGGCTTGCATCACCTAAGGTCATGCATGACCATGTAACCCAAATAATTGTTTTTTTCCCAGAGAACATCCACATCTCTGAAAGGGGTAATAGAAAATTATGGAATTATATGGTGAGCTTCTCTCTTAGCTCTCACTCCGCATGGAAAAACTTTGAACCCAAGATCATCTTTGTATCACAAATGCAAACAACACTCCCCACTGAAATCCAACTACCCAAACTTCCAAGGCTTTTCACTAGTTTGCAGTGCCTATTGCTCACAGCAATGTTTTTGCATTCTGTTTTAAGAAAAATGAGGATTCATCGGATGATTTTGAAAAGGTTATATTTTCCTTCACAGGTTTCATGAAGGCAGAATAACTTAGTTAAAAACACTAAAGTTTGGACTTTGCAAACTGATATGTAAACAAGACCTGTATGTCTTTCCTTCAACACTTTTCCCTGTTGTGAATTTAATTCATTGTAGCTTCAACCATGTCTGTTGATTTAGAGTTAGTCTCTTTTACTAACTTCTGTGGTTGTTTTTCATTTTTATTTATCACCAACATGTAAAATTCCACTATTGAATTTCTCTCTACTTTTTCCCCGCACCACAGATTTTATGGCTTTTTTATGGGACCCAACTACTTGGCCTTTAATTTCCTTTACTGGAATTGTGCCATTTTATAGATTTCTACCCCTGGGGGAATCTAGGATTCAAGAAGCCTCTTATCTCTTCTTCCCATCCCACACTATTCTCTACCATTTATTCTCAAATTGGTTTTCCATGTCAGTAAACAAAACATGGAGATGACACTTTGAGGGCCAGATTAAAAAGACGAGCCACGGTCCGTTTTTAGTTTCTGGAGATATTTTGTGCTGAAGTCACAGGCTTTCATTATTCAAGACAAATTAAGATTTATAAAATTGCATTCCATCTAAATGTATGGGCATGGTGTTGGCAACTGCAGATTTATGAAATAAAAGATAAGATACATTTTCCTTGGGCTCATAGAAAGGCTGTTCAAATGGTAATAAGCTGGAATTATCATTTTAAAAGATCTCTTATTTTCCTGTAAAATTATACTAGCTACTTTAAAAACATTATTTTCTATCTCTGTGAGAAAAATGATCCATCATTATGGTTATTGAGAATTTTTTTACCTAAACTAATGAAGACAACCCTTCTTTTACGTTATAAAATAATGGATTCTTTTTAAAACATCTCTCTACAAGTATTTTTTACATCAAGGTATATTATATGGATTTGTGTCTTCAAAATTATAAGGACTAGTTCTCTTAAAAACAGGAAGCACAGACAAAGAGCTTAGTAGGACTTCTTCAAAGTTTAACTTTGACTTTAGTGGTTGGTTTGAAAATTAAACCTCAACGCTTAGCAACTTTGGTTCTTAATTACTTTCTTTTTCAGCTTTAGATCGGTACCGCATGATCAAATGGTCTCACTTCACGCAAAAATATGAAATTATGTTTACATGTAAAAGGGTAACTGTACAACTTTGCTCACAGCTCTTATTTATGATTTTTCTACCTTTAAGCTTATAGGTAAATAAATTCATCATAACTGTCTTGCTTCCTCTATAAAGTCCTATTACTTCCCTCTGTTTTAGAAGCCTGCTTTTTACTAAAGGTGGCATTAGGACTATTTAATAATTTTTGAAATAGTCATATAATCTGTGAGTGTTTCTGAGATTTGACTTACTCATGGTTTAAGATCTTTCTTTTGGTAGCTGTGATCTCACCTCCGCCTTTTTTTTTTTTTTTTGAGGAAGACTAGCCCTGAGATAACATCCATGCCCACCTTCCTCTACTTTATATGCGGGATGCCTACCACAGCATGGCGTGCCAAGTGGTGCCATGTCTGCACCCGGGATCCGAAGCGGCAAACCCCGGGCCGCTGAGAAGTGGAACGTACGAACTTAACCGCTGCACCACCAGGCCGGACCCTCACTGCATTCTTAACGAGAGGGATGGTTATATTGCTTGAGTGTCCACATAGACCCTCTTGTCTGTTACCATTGCTTTTCTCAGGATCTAGAGCCTCCCAAGCACTTTCTCTTGGCTAGATCTTAAAATACATCTCCTGCATCTAGAATCTTTCTGCCTAGCCCATCCATTATTGTGGCCCTAGAGTTATCTTTGCAGCTTAGTATTTAGCAGTATGGGCTTTGGAATTAATCAGCTATAGGTGTAACTCCAGCTCTGACATTTTCTAGCCATGGGCCTGAAACAGCTTACATACCCTCTCTGGGCCTCAGTTTCCAAATTTGAGAGATGGGGCTAATAATGATACGTAACTCAGAATTGAGAAGATTAGCCAAGATCCTAGATAAATTTACCATGCATAGTGTCTGTCAAATGGTATATTCTCAAAAGCAGGAGTATTATATTTATATTGTTGCCCAACCATCTTTGCCAAGAGACCATGGGTTTCTTGAGAACAGGGAGGATATTTTTGTTTTGGTTTTGTTTTCCTTAGCTTTACTAAATATGATTGAGTTGATTTAGAATAGAAGATGATTTTATTTTAATTGTATGCAATTCAACTAAATAATAAAGTCCACATCACCGTTCTGTATTTCTTTCCTTAATCTTATTGAAACTCTGCGTCTTCATGGCATTGTTACTGCCTCCTTCCTGGGATTCGTTGAGTAGTGAAACCTGCTCTGCTGCTGTCATTGTTCCTGAGATCATATCTTATAGGCTGCACGGGACAGCCAATGATACCCTTTAGATCAATTCAATATATTGTAACACATAATCACCACACAACAGCCACTTAAGTGGAACTAAACCTACCAATGAATTTGGCCCCATGTTGCAGTTGGAACAACTCACAGTTTATAATTTTAAGTCCTACATCAGCCTTGGATTTTGCCGTGCTCCTTCTCTTCCATGTAATTTGTTTTAGCTTTCATTTTTCTTTTAAAGATTTTATTTTTTCCTTTTTCTCCCCAAAGCCCCCCGTTACATAGTTGTATATTCTTCGTTGTGGGTCCTTCTAGTTGTAGCATGTGGGACGCTGCCTCAGCGTGGTCTGATGAGCAGTGCCATGTCCGCAGCCAGGATTCGAGCCAACGAAACACTGGGCCGCCTGCAGCGGAGCGCGCGAACTTAACCACTTGGCCACGGGGCCAGCCCCTGTTTTAGCTTTCTAAAGAATGGCTAGAGTTAGAAAGGATTCCTTATTCAATATATGAATCAATCCTCCAAAATGGCTGGCCTTCTCATAAAGCTAAGCAGTGGGAAATTTACTACCTCCTAAGGTGTCCTTTTCTTTGTTAGTCCTTATAAAGTGTTCCTTTGTTCAACTGTTTTCTACTTCAAGAAGCTTCCTTCCTATAGTTTTAATCCTATCTGTTGGGTCCAAGAAAGGCAAGCCTGACTGATTCCTGAATAGAGGATTTCCACTGTTTAAAGATAGCTCTTGCTTTTAGTTCTGAGACTATATCATAGAAAAAATTTTATTTCTTTCAATTATGTTTTATAAACTTTCATCTTGAATCGTCTAAATGATAATCTTTGGACAAATTCAGTCTTTCTGAGTCCTTGTTAATGACCCATACCCAAACCTGTCCAGCATGGAAAAGTTGTGCCAAATATTCTCTAGGCACCAAAGTTCTGGATCAATTTCAGGCCAAGACAGTCATCCATCAATGTTGGGTTTTAATGAAATCGCTATCAACTGAAATCTTAACATTTTTTATTGTTTGCTTCTTATACATATTCCTCTCTCTCCTACTTTGACACTACCAGATTATTTTAGCGGACATATGTTTTGCCATATTAAATTTTATTGCTGATTTCTGACTCACTGTTTTAGCACACTGCCAAGATATTTTTGGATCCTGATTTTATCAGAATCTGAACTATAATCATTTTCCTTCCCAGTCTTCCAACCACTTATCATCCACCCCTGGAATTACTTCTCATTCCAACTACTTTGTAGCCAAGCTCACCAACATTTATGGTGTTTCTAAAACCACACACCACCACTTCTGAAACATCTCTCACTTTTCATCCAAAAATACACCTTGTGACTTCCAAATTTCAAGATGTTAAGGTAAATGTCTGATTTAAAAATCGATATGTATATAATCTGAAAATTTTAATGCTTTTTTCCTTCCCATTTACACCATAACTCCTTTCATATACCATTGAAAATACATACATTATCAAGTTTGTTTTTTATTTTTACACATGAGTATGTCAGAAAGATGTGCATTTTATAAGAACACACTGCTACTTTTTTCTTTCTGAAATTAAGTTTTGGTTATTCTAATAAAAGGATTTAATAGTTTCAATTATTGACTAATTGCATTTTGTGTTATTACTGCATTTTCTATAATATATAAATTCTTAAATTTCAGTTAATAACAAATTCCTGAAATAGAGGGTTTTAAAATATATAGAAACCCAGGCATTTTTTGTGGAGTTGTTGTTTTAATCCACAGCGTAGGGGAGAAAAAAGCAAAAGTTTCGATTCTCTTTGACTTTGAATTTGCATCGGTTTATTTCAGAAATAAATTGTTTTACTCTTTTTTCTTCTTCTTCTTCTTCTCCCCAAAGCCCCCCCAGTACATAGTTGTATATTGTAGTTATGAGTGCCTCTGGTTGTGCTATGTGGGACACTACCTCAGCATGGCCTGATGAGCGTTGTCCTATCTGTGCCCAGGACCTCAACCGGCTAAACCCCGGGCCGCCGAAGCGGAGCGCGCAAACTTAACCACTTGGCCTTGGAGTCAGCCCGGAAATAATTTAGTTTAGATTCACCTCTTCCCTCCACTTTCTCTACAGTTGGCCAGATCGTATTCATCTCCACAACTTACCTTGAGCTAAAACCCACATCACAGATCTTCTGTGCAGAGTCAACAATTTCCTAACCAGTCTCATTTGAAACGCTACTCCAGGCTTTTTAATACCCACCTACTCCTTGCTCCCAGTTTGATGGGAAATGCTGTCATTTCTTCTAATACTTGGCCCCTCTTAGCTTTCCTCATAGACATACAATCTTTTTTTGAAAATTAATAGACTTTTTTTTAGAGCACATTTAGGTTTACAGAAAAATTGAGCAGAAAGTACAGAAACTTCTTATATACTCTCCCCCAACACTGGCACACAGTTTCCCCTATTATTACATCTTGCATTGTGAGGTACGTTGTTAACAATTGATGGACAAATATTGATGCATTATTAATCACTAAAGTCCATTGCTTATAATAGAATTTGCGCTTTGTGTTACACTGTTCTACAGGTTTGATGAATGCATAATATCATTTCTTCACCATTATGATATAAAACAGAGTAGTTTAAATGTCCTGAAATTCTCCTCTTCTCCGTCTATTCATCCTTCCCTCTGTCCCTCCAAAACTTTGGTGACCATTGAGTCTTTTGCTATCTCTATAGTTTTGCCTTTTCCAGATTGTCATATAGTTTGAATCATATAGTATATACTCTTTTCAATTGGCTTCTTTCACTTAGCAATATGTGTTAAGTTTCCTCCATGTCTTTTTATGGCTTGATAGCTTTTTTTTCACTGAATAATATTCCACTGTATTACTGTACCTGGTTTATGTACCCATCTATTGAAGAACATCTTAGTTGCTTCGAAGTTTTGGCAATTATGAATAATGCTGCTCTAAAAATTCATGTGGAGGTTTTCGTGTGGACATAAATTTTCAACTCTTTTGGATAAATATCTAGGAGTGCAACTGCTAGTATGCTAAGACTATGTTTAACTTTGTGAGAAACTGTCAAATTGTCTTCCAAAGTAGCTTATCATTTTTTATTCCCATAAGCAATGAATGACAATTCCTATTCTCCACATACTCATCAGCATTTGATGTTGTCAGTTTTGGATTTTAGCCATTCTAATAAGTGTATAGTGGTATCTCATTGTTGTTGTACTTTACACTTCCTTAATGACGTGATCTTGAGCATCTTTTCCTATGCCTATTTGCCATCGGTATATTTTCTTTGCTCGAGTGTCTACTCAAATCTTTGCCCCTTTTTAAATTGGGTAATTTGTTTTCTCATTATAGACTTACAAACATTTTTAAGATACACATTTATGGCAAAATCCTTTCTAAAGCACACTCCCATCAGTAGTACTGGTCTATCCTTCCTTGAAATGCTCTTTCAATTCTACACATAATCCTGTCAAAACACTTATAATAACTGATTACAAGTATTTGCTCATAGTTTTGTCTCCCTTATAGATGATTGTAGTCTTTTAGAAGAGAAGCACATCTGTATCCCCAGCCATGTGTGCTTCTAGGCACAGAGGAAGCATCCAATAAATGATTGTGAGTGGATGTCATTATTGAATTCACGTAAAGCAGTCTCTATGGCTAGTTGTCTGAGACGTTGTCTCAAATGTAGGGTAAAATTCTCTGTTTCAAAAACAGAAGAGTAACAACTGATGGCTTTTCAGAAAGAAGAAAACATTTGACTCATCTGTTAGATACTTTTAGAAGTATTTGGCTCTTTGTTCCTACTTCATTCTCTGGTTTCTTAACAGTTGGAGTACCTGGGAGTTAGACTCTGGCAGTATCATTTACGAAAAGATCCATTCCCTTTAACCTGAGCCTTTACCAAGGATCAGGAGAAAGGAAGGTTGGAGCATTTATTGATCAGTTCCAGTTAGACAGTAATCGATTCTCATGGGGGAATATGAAGACAGTGGTGGAATCATTTTGACCTTCTTAAGTGGATCCAATTCAATAAACAAAACACTATCATTATCATTAGTTTAATTCGTATAGGTATAGATATATTATAATTTGGGGCAGTGGGAAAATGAAGATGAATTTAGCAATATCTGGCACAACTGAAAATGTGTTTGCTTTCATCTGACTCAGAACTAACTTCTAGGTAATCACTCTTTGGAAATTCTCATATATGCCCACAAGCACCCATACATTAATTGTAAAATACAGGAAATAATATAAATGACTATCAACTTTTCATGTGATGGAATGCTATACACCAGCAAATAGATAGCTAGATAGCTAGACAGATGGACAAAGGCAATATCCATCAGCAAGAATAGATCTCACAAATAATGTTAAGTGCAAATTCAAGTTGCAAAATGATATATACACAATGACATAATTTATATAAATTAACAATCAATATATTTTGCCGATGTATGAATATATGTTGTAAAATATATATTACAAATGGACTGGCAAGATATAGACCATATTCAAATTAGCATTTGCCTATGTGGAAATGAGATTGAGGAATATTTAAAAGGAAACTAGGGCTAGCCCGGTGGCGCAGCGGTTAAGTTCACATGCTTTGCTTTAGCTGCCTGGGGTTTGCTGGTTAGGATCTCAGGCAAAGACTTACTCACAGCTTATCAAGCCACACTGTGGCAGGTGTCCCACATATAAAGTAGAGGAAGTTGGACATAGATGTTAGCTCAAGGCTAATCTTACTAAAAAAATGAAACTAACTTTTTTTCCTCCAATTTTTGTGTGTTAATTTCTAAATGTTCTGAAGCTAACATTACCAAATCTTAAAATTCTGACAAGCATAGATGTTTGTTACAGTCTTTCTCTATGGTTAATTATAAATTTTATTTTAATTACAAATGTAAGTATTCTTAGAGAAATTTCATTTTCTTCTAATGTATATTCAATTTCATAGGCTGTAAAACTGATTTAGGAAACAGAATATTACCCTAGTTAGAAGCACCTCAGTGAAAAGTGAGTGACCATAACTTTATTAAGACCAGCCCAAGGGAAGGAAGTATCCTACACAAAGACTGGTAGCCAAGTAGCAAACAGCATGGAAGACAGAGGTGATGAGATATGCTGGCATGTTCTACCTGTAGAACATATTCTTCTTTTGTTTTGATACTCTTTGTGAGAAAAGGAAGAAAAACTATTATGGTTGAAATCATTGGTTGCAACTCAACAGCCTTTCCTTTTCTTCTTCTTTCTGTAGGGTGAGGGATGTTAGAACCTAAAAGTCAGCCACTTGTTTTATTTTTTCAGACTTCCTTAAGTTAAGGTGGCCATCTAACCCAATATTGGCCCATGAGATGTGAAAGAATATCTGTTGGGAGATAGGAGCTTCTTGAGAGAGGATCTCCCTTTTTGACCAACAGATGAGCAGGGCCATGAGCCTCTCCCGTCTCTTCCTGTGGTGGATGCTGTTATGTGATACACAGTACTTGGAGTTACATGACAGAGCCAAATTGTGACCAAGCAGTGGCAAGCTCAAGCATGAAATGTTAGCTCACTGACATAGGCTGTGTTCACTCACTGCAGGCTCGATTGCCTTCCTCCAGGCTTATTAATTGAGATCACCAATTGTCTCTTTTCCTTAAGTCACTGTTATTCTTTCACTTGCAGCCAAGAGCATCTTACAGGCTCTGTGCATGTACTTTTAGTTCTCTCCACTGTAGCATACTGTGTTCCTGCTACTTGATTTTAGTCGAATTGGCTCACAATTTAAATATGTCTCACCATGACTAGATGTTTGAGGCTGGGAGATTAAATAAACTGCCTAATATTGCTTTTCTTAGATATTAAATTGGGATGAGGCCGGCCTGGTGGTGTAGTGGTTAAGTTCACTTGCTCCTCCTTGGTGACCTGTGGTTTGCAGGTTTGGATCCGGGGCATGGAACGATACACTGCTCATCAAGCCATGCTGTGGCGGCATCCCACCTACAAAATGGAGGAAGATTGGCACAGATGTTAGCTCAGGGACAATCTTTCTAACTAAAAAAAAAAAGGAAAGAAAGAACAAACATTGGGATACTGGAAGCTACCTCATACTATTTGAAACTCAGATCAAGAAAAAAATTAATTATGTAATTTGTCATAATCCTTATTACAAAATTAATTTCTCGATACAGATGAAGTATCCCTATTCCAATGGCCCCGGGAGTAGGAGACAGAGAAATTTAGCGCATGGTAGTGGATCAAGACAACTGTGGGCATCACCAGTAACAGGTTGATTGTGATAGGAGAGGGCAAAAACAAAAGCAAAATAAACAACAGCATGAGAAAAATAGACTTTCTAAAGCTAATGGATTTTGAAAGGGAACAATTAACAAGGCCAATGTTTTGCCCATGCCATTACCCTCTATTATATGAAACTATAAGTACAGTGATTTGTACATTTTCTTTGACTTCACTAGTTAGTTGCAATAGACCCAGATGATTTAAAATCTCTGAATCTCTTTCTCATTGTAAAACATAGATAGTGATGCCTGTATCACAGGATTAATCTAAGGAAAAATGAAATGAGAGAGACAGAGAGAGAGTGAGCATTCAGATTGACTGGCAGATTGTAGGCACACAACAATATTCTTAGTTTCATGACTACTTTTGTTATATACTCATGCGCACACTTTTCACTTCTCATTCCTTTGAGCTTGGTGAGGGGTTGGAGGAGAAAACAAGAAGTAAACAATAAAAATATGCAATAGATTTGACAAGGAATTTTTTGGAATGCCTCCAATCACCACACACATATTGGCCCCTTCATTTAATATATATCATCTTGCACATAAGACTTAAAACCAAAAAAGTTATAATCCCTGAGTACAAGAAGCTTAGAGAAGAGTCTTAAACTCCAGGGAAAATCTCAATCTTTCTGTCAAATCTCTCAGTCCTTGATTTCCTCACCACACATCCCTTCTCCCTAGAGTCAACTCTACTTTGAACAAAGAGTTGGGCAAGACATGAATGGACTCCTTCAAATACCACAGTCCACCTATTTAAGTGCAACCAACGGTTCTGTCTTCTCCATGATGTGTGCCCTGATCGTTCTACTCAGAAGAGGGATCTCTTTCCAGTCAAACACCCAGTACATCTTACTCACACCCTTTTTAAAAAAATATAATTTATCACATGCTACTCTGTATTATAATTATTTTTGAAATTTGTTCTTTCTTTCCCTGAAAGAGAAAATAAGAGTCACATCTCGATCATCATGTTTAAATTCTACCATATGTAGCACTGAGTTGTGCACTATTGGAAGGTCAACATAGCTTTGTGAAAATATGAATGCATATGCATAAACTAACTTGATGATGATAACAACTAGATTATATTGAAGAGTAAAGTGTGCAAGGTGCTGTGCTAGATGCTTGAATACCTTGTGCAATGAATTATTCAAAATGTATATCCAAAAACTTTATGGCTTTCATTTTACAGAAGAGAAAACAAAGTCACTTAACTTACTAGCAAGAAATGTAGGATTCACGTTCAAAAAACTCAGTGAAGATCGGCAGTGTGACCACAGTCACACATCTAGGACACGAATTTCTCATTTTGAATACTTCTCTTTGTGGTTATCAGATAATCCAATTTAAATCTTCTTCCTTCTTAAAAGAAGTAATTCTTATTGTCTCACGTGACTAAAAAGTTCACAGGTCAGTCCCGGGGGACAATTTGATACAAAATTTCATGATATAGGCTGGGGCTCACTTCTCTGCTAATATCTTGACTGTGTCACTGTCTATGTGAAGGCTTCCTCATCAGGATGGCTGCCTCATGATAGCAAATAGTTGCAGTTGTTCCGATCTCACATCTGCATCCCACATCATCCAGAGCTAAACAGAGTGACTGTTAGGAACGCCTCTTACTATCTATGTCATAATAAGGAAGAAAATTGGCTAGAAGGCCCTAGAAAATATCTCTGCTTACCCAGATCAAGACAGCTGCCCATATTTGCCAATGTCCAAGATGGCCTACAGCTCTGGCAGAGGGTAGGGCCAATCCCATTCAAATCATTTGGCTAACATAAATTGGGAGAGGACAGATTTTCTCAAAGGAAAATCAGGGTACCCTTTGTGGAAAAGATTACTGAGAAGGCAACATGCAGGGCTCATTATAACCAAGAAGAAGGGATTGGATCACATGACATCAAAGCTCACAAACACATATTCTTTTTTTTCATCATGTAAATTTCAGGTGCACATCACCATATTTCAGCTTCTGTGTAAGTTGCATCATATTCACCACCAAAAGTCTAGTTTCCATCTGTCACCATATATATGTGCCCCTTTACTCCATTCACCTTCCCCACGCCCCTTCCCCTCTGGTAACCACCAAGGTAAAATCAGCCTATGTGGTTCCTGCTTTGCTATAGAGGGTAAAGGTCTTTTCTCTTTTAGGCACCTAGACCCTGTGCGGGAATTTTCAGGGCCTTTAGCAGTGCATATATGCACAAGTATTGGTTCCAGATTTCTCTCTTTTCCAACACCCTGCCCCTGCTTTCTAGGGCGTACCACCTGTTCCTTTCTGCCAAGCCATCCTTTAGCAGTCTGGGCCGCATGAGTGCAGCTCAAATACAATGCCAAACAAATCAAGAGAATAGCTGTCAGGCCTTCACCAGAAACAATATTAGCCTTGTCTGTTCATACTGAGAGCAGAATGGAAGTGACACAAATAAAATGTAATGGGATAAAATATATCGCTCAATGTACAGTAACAAGAAACTATTGGTTGACAAATTTTTTTCTCTCCTCACTACATTTCAATACAGTTTCTCTATGATTTCTACATAGTGTTAGTTAATTAAGGGTTTAAAGCAGCGTCAAACAGATAGTAGGAGCACAATCAATGTATTTTGAATGAATGAATGAATGAACAGGTAATTAAATCAGATTCAATAAATCAGTTATAGAATTTGTGCTTAGAAATGCAGAATCTCAAAGTTGGAAAATAATCTTGGCTTAAGAGCCACCTGGTCCATTTATTTTCCCTGAAAATGGATACTTTCCACTCAGTTCCTGATGTGTAGTTATTGTGACGCTAGTTGAATATCTCTGGAAAGAAAATTCATTACCACGTGGATCACTTAATTCCTATGACTTACAGTGACACATACCTGAGAGTTTCCTCTATTGAAGAACACTAATGGTCCTTGTGGCTTCCATCCACTGACCTCACCTAAGATGGACTGTAGGAATTAGAGAAGTATTCAAAAAGATTATATAAGGCAATACTATTCCCTTTGGATCTATAGCATGACTATATGACCAGAGAATTCATAACATATGATATAATTTCAAATCAAAGAGTATGGTGCCTTTAAATATATTGTTTTATTTTGCTTAATACAGTTCTCTTCTCTGTCAATAAATTGCATATTCAAAATTTTAAAAATAGATAAGCATTTGGGGTTGTCTAATAAGTCTATGGCACTGTTCTGCATTTCATTTATAAAATCTCTTTTCATCTTTGCAATGTTACCATCAAGTGGGTAGTGCTATTAATTCCATTCTCAGAGGAAATGAGCATAGGAAATTTAAGTAACACACTCAATGTCACACAGCAGGTAAGCTGTGGCAATGGCACTTGAACCCGTGTCTATCTAGCTAGAAGGTCTAGATTTTATACCTACAACCACTGAATTCCAGCTATGTTTATCATTTCTTTCCAAAACTGCATCAGAAGAAATAAATCCAGAGACATTCTTGGCAAAGGATTCATTTGATGAAGCACACACGCCATTGGTTCTTCTCTAACATTTAACATTTCTGATACTGTTTGCCGAAAGAAGAGAAATGCTAAGACTCGAGATGAAATGTTGACTGAGCAGATTATTCTTGATGGCCTTCTGCTTAAAAGTTTAAAATTAAAAATAGGACACTGTTCACTATGTGTCCCCTGCCAAACTGTGTGGGAGCAGCGACGCAGATTGCAGAGCAACGCTTCGGAAGCTGGAAGCTCAGCAATACATCTTCCTTTGCCCCCAGTGTTAATATCCTCTCTCCTTTTCTTTCAGAACAGAAAATAGTAACTAATAGCTTTAATAGCTGCCACTTTCATCACTTTAACTGCGAATAAGCTCAGTTTTTCTTTCATCCTTCAGAATCTACAGAACATGGATGGCCTCCTACCGCTGCACGGAGTCCCGGAACTGGCGCTTTAAGGGAATTTACCACAGCGCTTTCCAAAATATGTCTCGCCACAAAAATGATAAATAGTAGTAAAGGAGGACGGAGAGGATCTTAGGAGACTGTAAATATGTCCCTCAGTTTTCTGAATGTACTCTGGGCTTCTCACCTTGAGGCGATGTGGCTACAGTGGCATTACGTGCTAGAGAGTGAACAAGAGTGCTCTTTTCTTCTCTGACACAACTTGTGGAGCGGGGGGATTTTGTCCAGGGAAGAGGTGGGATGAAATAAAAGATTTCACTTTATCTTGATCTATTTAGCTAGGGAGAAATGTATGTGTTGTTGGAAGGCATCGCTGTTGATTTTCAGTCAAATGTGTTGGCGTGTATATAGGCACGAAGGCATATTGGAGTCAGCACTAGAATTGGGGGCTGACGGGCCTGCGTGTAATCTGCTGCTCTGCCACTTGCTGGCTGTGTGATCTAAGACATGTAAAGAAAGTTCTCAGAAGCTTTGTTTTCCCAATTGTAAGATAGGGCAGAATTAGCCTACCTTGCAGAGTTACCATGAGAATGGCATTGCCAGATTTAGCAAATAAAAGTACAAACCTCCTAGTTAAATTTGTATTTCAGATAAACCACAAATTTTTTTTTTTAGTGTAAGTATGTCCCAAATATTGCATGGGACATACTTACATTAAAAATTATTTGTCACGATGCTGGCCTGGTGGCTCAGTGTTTAAATTCCCACGTTCTGCTTTGGCAGACCAGGGTTTGCCAGTTCAGCTCCCAGGTGTGGACCTACACACCACTTAGCAAGCCATGATGTGGCAAGCATCCCACATATAGAGTGGAAGACAGTGGGCCCGGATGTTAGCTCAGGGCCAGTCTTCCTCAGCAGAAAGAGGAAGTTTGGCACAGATGTTAGCTCAGAGCTAATCTTCCTCAAAAAAAACATATATATATTTGTTGTTTATCTGAAGTTCAAATTCAACTAGGTGTTCTGTATTTTACCTGGAAACCTTACTAAGAAGTAAATCAAGCACCTACTAACACAATGCTGGCTGCAGATTTATTGCCCAATAGAGTTGACATCCCTCTCTACCATCTACATTTTAGTTTCAAGCCTCACACAAGGACTTGGTTTCTGTTTTGTTTCATTTTGTTTTGTTTGCAGAGGAAGATTCACCCTGAGCTAACATCTATGCCAGTCTTCCTCTATTTTTTAGTATGTGGGCCCCCAGCACAGCATGGCCACCAACAGAGTGGTGTAGGTCTGCGCCCAGGAACCAACCAAACCCAGCAGCTGAAGCACAGTGCACTGAACTTAACCACTCGGCCACTGGGGCTGGCCTGAGGATTCATTTTTTAAGTATCAAAATGAGTCAAAATTCAATGTTATTTCCTTTGAAGCCACATCTTAGCAAAGCATCGAATGTTCTCTTTGGTCAGAGCTAACTAAGGAATTTATTCCTCCCACTATCAAAGTTTCCAGAAAGTTCAGGGTATCAAGGTTGAATTCCTTTCAATAACTGGTTTGGGAAGTGAATTAGTTTGTCAACTAGAAAATAAAAAGCAGTGTTACTTGAGTTTATGTGGCACCATTTTCTGTAGCGACACCAATATTTAATTTCATATTTCCTTTGACAATGCAATAAGGAAGGAATAGCAAAGAATAACTTTCCATTTCACATTTGGAGAAATTGAGGCACTGATAGATTGCGAGTGAATGATTTCCTCACAAAAAACCAGTCAGTCAATCAGAAGGCAGCAAGGAAATAAAATTAAAAGTCAATTCCAAGGATTCTGACAAAATTTTATTTTTCTTTTTGACTTCACAAGATAAAGGGAGGAGGAAATAAGACAGAATATGTGGAAGCATTCGGAAACCTTCAGAAAAAAGGCAGTAAAACTGAAAAATTGTTATTATGTAGAAGCTAAATATATTTGTCACGATTAAGTCTATTTTCCATCATTCTAATATTAAAATGAAGAGCAAGTGAGCTATACTTAAACAGCATTTAAATTAGATTAATGTGCACAGAAGTCAGTAGTATGAAATGTACTCTAATTTTCATTTTACAGTTGAAATAAGTCCAGCCTGCTATCAATGTATTATTAAATTCAATTAAAACACATTCCCTCTGCTACTAAAAATAATCATTTGTTCTTAGAAAGGATAATTATTAGAAAAGTGTACCTTTATTTTTAATGCTTGCCTATTAAATGTAATACACACTACAATGTGTATACATTTGATTTTCTACTTCTTATAGGCAAGATAATATTAAGCTATTTTTTTTAATGGTCTAATGTAAAAAAGGATATCTAGAATTCTTAGTGGCCCCTAGATATCAGGATATATATGTTCCGTGTTTGATACGCAGCTTGATAAATGTCACAGTTTGTATTCCACTTGATTTATTTTCATTTTTACAAGTCCAAAATAAAGACTACTTTATTCTGGCATGGGTTTTGTGTATAATATACTTTAAAAAAAAGGGCATGCAAAGTGGAAACTACAGCTTTTTAAATGGCTTAGAATTAGTTTCTACTTATGTTCAAGAAAAAGTGACTATATCTAAACATAAAGTAAATGTTTTTTTTTATATATAGTTAATAATACTGTACTGCATGTTCGAAAGTTGCTAAGGAAGTAGATCTTGAAAGTCCTTGTCACAGGAAAAAAATTTTTGTAACTAGGTTTGGGGATAGATGTTAACTAGACCTATTGTGTTGATCATTTCATTATATACACAAATACTGAATCATTATGTTGTACACCTGAAACTAATAAGGTTATAAGTCGGTTATACCTCAATTTCAAAAAAAATATTTCGAGGGAATTAATATCTTACACTGGAGTTGGCATCATAAACTGAGATAGAAAATATTGGTCATGCTCTTCCAGGTATCTGCAATTATGCTTTGTTACATTTTGGGAATTCTCTGCCATCTGGATTTTTTTAAGGAAATGGAGTAAATGATAGTGTATTAATGCCAAATAATTGTTTTTATATTTCCTTTTTTTCAAGCGAAATATTTCACCTTCCTATTTTTCTAAAGACTGTGTGAGGTCCACAGGAGTAAGTCAATATCTTTCATCTTGATTTATAGATATGATGATAAAAGTTTAGTCTCACACGTTGTTGCCCACTCCTCTGATACAGTGCAGCTTGCAGCAATGTTCAAAGACACGTTGTCCACAGCTGAACATAGTTTGATTTTAGTAAACATAGCCTACAGTATGAACGTATTGAATTTAGGGTCAAGTTGCACAGAATAGAAAAATAAGAATATTCCAATATACAATATGTTTTCCAATTAATTCTATGCCTAAGACCCTTGATTTTTTCCCTTTCTTTTTTATCTTCAATCCTTAGGAAGTTAAATTCACAGTACACAATGGTCAATATGCATTATAAACATATTGACAGAATATTTAGCCTAGATACAAATGTTATGACATTAATTCACCCAGAAAATAGTTTTTTTAATTTTTTATCCCTGGCAGACTCCATTATAGGGGGATAGTCTATAACTGTCTCCTCCCTTATCAGTTTTATAATCTATTGTGGAAAATAGACAATAAACATGCAAATTACAAATAATGGAGCAGGTTACAATGGGTAAGTGCAGGATGCTATGAAGTAATATAATTGAGTATGAGAAAAGGCTTCTCTGAGGAAGGAATATTTAATCTGAGACTCTAAAGAATGGGGAGTCAGCCAAACAAAGAATAGAAGGAAGAGAGCTTTTTTCAGAAGACACTGAAGACTTGAACGTACCTAGCAAGAGGCTGTGGCACTGATGAAGATGAGGGCAGATCTTGCTAAACCTTGTAGACCATTAAGTTGAACCTTTGGAAAGTCAATCACGGGAGAATGACAGATTGATTTACATTCCCTCTTCTGTGAATAGAGAGCTCACTGAAGCTGGCAAAGATGAAGCAGGGGAACCAATACAGAGGCTTACTGGAACTGTACGGTGGCTGTAGAGACGGAGAGGAATGGATTATTTAAGACGTGTGCATTCACTTTTCTAAATGGATAAGGGAGTAGCAGAAATATCCTTTGAGCAACCTCAGAGAAGCATAAAAGACACACTAACTAAAACATTAAAGAAACCCTCCAAGGTGAATGATAATAAATGAGATGACATTAATGTTATATCGTCTACAGAGACATCATAATCTCACATAGACAGAGTGAGCACTCCCTCCTCCTTAGCACATCCTTCTGAGTTGCACCCTACAACCACATGTAGAGTCATGATGTGCTCTCCTGTTTGCCACCCCTACAAGGGCCCCTGATTCATGCCTGCTCTCCTCCTGCCTTGCTACCCAGCTCCTTGTATGGTACCATTGAAGCAGCAGACATTTGGTATGTGTGAACAGGTGGGACAAATGAATGATAGTCTCTCTGTCAAATACCTGAAATGAATGTAATTTAACATAGTTGTTACAGAACAGTTCCATTAAGTCATATGAGATAAGAACTCACTCATCTCTGCAATCATCCTAAATTAGGATAAGTGTGCTATTCCACGAGAGGATCCCAAGCACAGCTACAAAACAGATATGGCTATGGTGATTACACTTGACAGAAGATGACTGAGAAGTTTGTAATGCTCAAAATGGGCCATCAGTGTTAAAAAAATTCCGAGAAGTGGTTGTTTAGAATTTTAAGGGTGAAATGAACCAGATGATGGAAATACAGTTAGCTATACAATTAAATTTGATATTCCGTAGAAATAAAATATTTTCTTTCTTAACAATTGGTAGAATATTCTTTGCCGTTTGTTTGGAGTGATGCATTTTAGGATTGTTCTCAACTCATTTAAGTTATAAAAATGATTGACTCATAAAATACTCAAAATATAAACAGATAATAGCAGAGAAACTTCAGATAAAAGCTTGTTACTGCTGGGGCCGACCCTGTGGCATAGTGGTTAAGTTCAGTGTGCGCTGCTTCTGTGGCGTGGGTTTGGATCCCAAGAGCGGACCTACGCCACTTGTCAGCCATGCCATGGTGGAGACCCACATATAAAATAGAGGAAGATCAGCATAGATGTTAGCTCAGGGTTAATCTTCCTCAGTAAAAAAAAAAAAAATTTTTAAAAGTTGTTACTGAAATTTATTTCTAAGGAAGCAACCAAGACATTCCCTTATTTCACAGTACAGTGCCATCCTAGATCCATGGGGAAAGTCTTATGTTTTAAGAGCAATTCCATTTCCAGATAGATAAAATGTGATTTTAAATTTCTTAATTAAAACTCACATTTTAACTATCATCTTTAAAATGTTTTTGGAAGCAGAGAAGTCTTGTCATTTAGTTTTACTAATTTGGCTTTACAGAATAAACGCAAAGTTGAATGACTTATTCTGAAGAATTCTCTGCTTTCAGCACATAA
Organism: Equus quagga; assembly: GCF_021613505.1. NCBI lineage: Eukaryota > Metazoa > Chordata > Mammalia > Perissodactyla > Equidae > Equus > Equus quagga. Next base: position 56,214,348 of record NC_060279.1, on the reverse strand, counting down.
AATAGTTTCCTTCTTTAAGAATTTTTAAATTTTAATCTTTTTCTTTCGTATTAGAAGGTTAAACAAAGCAAATCATCCTAGATATTTAGATAATTTCACATGCACTTATTTTCAGACAAAAAGGAACATTAAAGAATTTAAGCTGAATCAGCGGATGTGCAAATATCCGCAGTTCCCTAAATAAGGAATGGTTGTACATTGAGGTCAATGGAAAAGAACACGCAGTTTGAAATGAGCAATTCAATTGGAAGTTGAAAACATGTGAACTTTGCAGGGGCTGAGTGTGGTATATCCCCTTCCAGTACAACTGTTGGAATGATCCCTTTATTCTGTGCTTGAGCCACCAAGTCTCATCTCTTTAGAACACCACTGATTATCCAATTAAGCCCTCTGGTTTTACCAATGGCAAGGGTGGTGGAATATCTCTGAGAAGGTAGGTGATTTGGCCAAGTAACATAGGTAAGCCGAGGTTAAAAAAAAAAAAAACATGTGGATGCATTCATATACATATGCATAGTTTTTCAAACTATATATTATATATACTGATGACAAGACAAATTTTCTTTATAGCACACCATGCAGCTGATATCTCTGCCCTTGAAAAGGCACGGACACAATGGGTAGGCAAGTTCAGCTAGAGGTCATTTATCACCATTTCTGAATAGCAGCAGGTAAATGTTATGCTGTGCTAACAACTAATGATCTTCTTAAGCGGTATAAGAATCACATGGCAATGTGTTGCGATAAAACTTCTACCAGAGCATTAGGGCACATGGAGGAGGAAGAGGTCAAAAAGATTGACCTGGATGGTCTTTCTGAATGTTATTCTCACCAACAGAATGCTTCCGGGATGCACTGGTCATTCTAAAAGGGCATTCAACTCAAAGAAGCCAGACTGCACTTATTCACTACTATCCTCTACGTCTAACCAACGGTCTGCAGAGCTGCTGTCCCACTTTCTCCTCAGTCACTGAACCAAGTCCTAAAATAACGTAACTGACTTTTCCTTCCTGATCTCTCAGTGTCCCAGGAAGGATGTTTAGATATTTGTGATGAGAAAGAATTGAGGCAACCCTATTTTTCTATTAGAATACCATCGCTGAATGGAAACTCTGCCTTTGCCCAAATAAACTTTTCCAAAAGCCTCCCTAAAACAGGATGTGGGACACTTTACGTAATCCCTAATAATTGCACATGGAAACTCATCAGAACAAGGCTAAACACTAAAACTTGACTCCATCATCTGTTTTGCTGAGGTCCTGGCCATCAGTAGTACCCCCGCCCTTAAACAAATGGAGATGAGAACCTATGAGAATTCTTCTTCCAAGATGGCAGCTTTGGGTACAGAGGAAAGCAATTCAAATGGAGCGCCTTTTTCCAGGGTGCTTATGGTCCCTGGCCTTCATCCACAAGGAAGGAAGATGGTTCCTTTACATTTATCCTCACCATCTATTTGCTATTTTTCTGTAACAACAATTTCCTTCTTTTTCCTACTTCTTAACAATATCATCATCTGTAGACCTTTCTCTGGCTCCTTGGTAAACATTCCTAGCATAAATTAGGGTGGAAATTAGAATCCATTCTCAAAAGAAAATGGCCAGTATCAGTCAACAAGTAGAGGCAGTGGAACTCTTTAGAATCAATAGTATCATGCTACCCAAGAAGGCATTAAATAGTGAGCCAATCTGCAGAGAGGGAATAAAAAAAGAAATAAAAAGTGTGAAGGATCTGTTGAAACACAGTTGTAAGCAACATGCAGTAACTGTGAATGGCTGAGAAATCACAGTAGTTTAATAGACCTGCTGGGCATATTTAAGGAGAGGAATGATTTTTTTCTTTGAACAAAGTAGTTGCCTATGTCTGCAAGCATCGTGGGGTCTAAGGGCTGGAAAGGAAGAGAAAAGCACATTTAAAACCTGTTCAAGATGAGAAAAGGAAACTATCCTTTATTGCTATTTTCAGCCCCAAGTAATAATCATAATAATAACAACAGTAAGAAAAAGAAGAAATACAATTGCCATTAGTCACTATTTTTATGAAAGCCATCCCATTATGGATTGAAAAATGCTTTTATTTATGTGTTCTTTTCATATTAGTATTAAATGAAACAATTCTATTCCAAGTGGCTTGTGCTAAAGAAAGAATGTGGGGTTTTTTTGTTGTTGTTGTTGAAAGGCTTCAGGTATGGCTGATTCCAGGCACATAACCAATGCCATCAGAACTCAGATGTTTTACTCCCTTCTCTTCCATGGGGGCTCCTCCACATACAAGCTTTCCCACTCATGCTGGCAGAAGCTACAAGAAACTCCAGATATCAAATCTGTCTTCTCAGAGAGTCCCCAAAAGAGCATCTTTCTCCAATTCATTTAATCAAAAGTGCTGAAATTGAGTTCCAATGGCCCTTAATGCCATTCTGCGGGTCACTTGCCTACCTAACACTAAACCAGTGCCCTGGTGGGCTTGGTCTGGTATCAACCCCATTTGGAATGAGGAGGAAAAGGGGATTCGACATGGAAATTGGGACGCTGCAATGAGACTTTGGGTAAACAATGGCTGGGTAGATATAGATATCCTCTAAAGAAAGAGGAATTTGGGACTTAGAATTGAAGGATGCTTAATCCAGACCAGAAGTCAATGTTTATGAAACACCTACATGCAAGAGGAACTGCAGAGCACCCTATGCAGTAAAACAAGAGGGAAAGCCTTAAAGAATTAAAGAAAAATCTCTGCCAAAGTTCTCTTTGCTTTCATGGGCTTATTAAGGAGTGAGCTACACCTATCTGTAGCTTGTATTGGGAAGAGAAAGGTGGATGGAAAAGGAATCAATGGATATTGCACATCCCACTCTTCTCAAACAAACTTGCAAGGTGTATCTTTTTTATCACCATTTTAGAGATGAGAAAATAGAAGATCAGAGAAGTAATGTGAAGACCCTAAAAAACCCAGGTAGGGAGTGTGGAACTAGAATTTGAACCTAGATTTGGTTGGCTTTAAAGAAATTTCTAAGGGAAAACCCCACTAATATCTGTCTTTTACTAAACTAAGTATGGAAATAATGTTTAGCTAAGGAGTTTATACTAAAGTGTCTTTCAAATATATGGTTTCCAAAACCATAGGAAAGTTCTCAGGTGGAATTCACCCACAAAAATAATGCATATGATTTTGATAAATTCATCCTTCTTATGAGGGAATTTATAACTAAGGCAGAAAAGTTAATAGCCTAATTTCTAAGGTGAAAAAGATTACTGGTTAGCAGTTAGTGATGTGTTTATGTTTGTGCAAATCGACATATTTGTTTAAAGATGTAGAAAAACTTTACAGATTTCTCAAACAAAATTCATATTTAAGAGGAATGGAATCACACTTTGCCTCAAAATGCAGTATATTGAGATTGAAGATTTGAATGTTTCAAAGCTCAACTCTCTGAGAAATGCCAGGAATATAATTATGTAGAATTTGACAGTTGTTGCCTTATATTGCACAGTGTTCAATCCTCCCTCCCCTCCCATCTTTTTTGTGGCTAACATGAGGGAATATTTGAAATGTGAAAAATAACCCTTTTTTTTTTCCTATCCCTGATGGTGTTACCATATGGCTTTAGCATTTGGTTCCATCCTTTTCACCCTCCTACTATTTATTTATTTTAATCACTACTCGTGATTAGTTAAAAGAAGGGCTCTAAGAGTCTATTCTTGGCTATATTCTCACTCGTAGTTTGGCCCCGATCATTCAATTTCGTTTAGCTACAGAGACTGCCATCTTTAAATGAGCATAATGTTACTCACCAGTTGAATGAAATCCTTAAAAATGATAATTCCTTATATTTTAAGAGAGTTTCTATTATCTATGGATTTTTTCTCTCCCTAAGTTCTAAAACCATCTGTGCCTTCTCATTTATGACCAAGACTTTTTTGAGTTCCAAATTTGCTTAGAGCTGACAAAACACAACATCTGGATTTCAATTCAAGGAGGAAGGCTCATTTGAAAGCTTTTTAATACCCCTGGACCACAATGAGATCAAATTGAAGAACATCTTTCTATGAGTTGAGTGCAAATGAATTAGAAACATGTGGATTAAATTTCTCTTAAACCTCAAAGGGAATTTAAATATTAAGGAACGTGCTTTGCAAACTGCTTCTTGGCTTCTGCCAAAGTCAGAACACTTGAAAAAGGAGTTTGTGATATCCACTGAATCCAAAGATACCCAGCATTTTCTTTTCCAGTATATAGAAACATTTTGATCTTTGAATAAAAGGTAATATAACCAAGAATTTGCAAGTTTCATATCCAATAATGCTTAGTCTTCAGGCTAAAATAAGCACAGTCCTAGAGTTCATTCAATCTCTCCTTGTTTTCTTTTTTTTATTGCTATTTCTTTTGTTTTCTTTACCAATAGCCCAGAACACTAGTGAATGACATAATTATGCTTATGCGACACGAAATCCCTTAGTCATTTCATGTGCTTTATTTCAGGGATGGGAGAAATTGATTAAGAAATATTTATTTGTTTCAAATTTGTGAGTGTATAAGTCTCTTCATTTCAAGTCAACTCTATTGTGTTGGGTTTTAAAAAGCTTTCCTGATCAATGGAAAATAACTCCACTCCCCCTAGACACACATTAGGCACTTTAACATTCACTTCATAGCCAATATTTTCAAAACAACGTGTGTGCTTTTGGGTGGGTGTGTGTGTGTAGGGGAGTGTAAAAACAATGTTACTAATACTTCAACTCACTACGTCTGACCTGAGGGCCCTGTACACACAGCTGAAGTAATTCTTCAATTATTTGCAGGGAAAACTCTGCCCTGACGGTGGATCCGAGTGAAGTCGCGGCAAACGACAGCCCTGAGGAAGGCAGACTGAGGGGAGAAATCATCGGCGTAGGAGCTGCAATTTTCCCAATTTCCTGAGTCAGAAGCAGCTTAAAATGATCCTTTGCTGGTAGCCACAAAGGCTGGCAGAGACGAGGAGTAATTCTCCCCTTCTGCCCTTTCCTCAGAAAGCCTTGATCTACTCTGGTCCTGAGGGTAACCAATGTCATGACATGTCTGCAGCCCTCTTTATCACCACCACTAATAACAGGTCCCCGCCTGGAGACAGCACCACGAGCGCAATTTCAAATAGTCGCTTCTGGCACAAAATGATTTTGTAAAGCAGGCTTCGTTGTTGAGGCAAATACTCACAAATGTGCCAGTGATATCTCCGGAAGTCACTTGACGACATTAAGATAAAACCTTATTGCTGACAACTCTCTGTTTTTTTTCCCCTCCGCTACCTCTTACATTTTAACATAAGACCTTCAGAGACATCCATGTACTACCGCTCTCCCTACTCAGGAATAATGCTAAGGGTGCAGTTCATCTGAGTGACAAAGGAAGTCCCATGGACACATCTGTTCTCTGAGAGAACAATGGGAGTTGGCTGATGAGTTCCAATAGGGTTGGAAGGGGGTCAGTCAAAACAAACCCTCCCAAATTAAGAAAAAAACAAGAGCGAGCCTCAGAAAATAAGGATGTGTTTGATGAATAATAAAGCTGATAATTAACATGCTGCAATAAAATTTACAAACAGGTTTGTTCACCCTCTGCCTCACCTGAGGGAAATGTGCAAAAAACACAAAATCTACAGGTCCACAGCCTCCCACTTATCCATGGTAAAAAGCCCTGAAAGAAAAACTGTAAGAGAATAGCCCCATTCAAATGGCAAACCTAACAAGGGGAATTCTTATACATCAGTGAGTGGTGAGATGCAAGCATGGAGCAAGAGAACAGATGAGTTTAAGAAAAATGTTGCCTCCTAGCGAGCAGAGAAGTGAAAATGCACCTCCCCATGCATTTTAGTACAACTCATCATTTTCACACATTTGTTGGGAACACATCTTGGGTTATAACAAAAGAACAATTCAAGTATGCTGAAACATTACATGCCAGTTACAACGGAATGATTGATTTAATTAACATTTTCTTAAAGTATCTGAAATAATGTCTTTCCTTTCTTATGCTGCCCAGTATATTCATTAAAGGAAATGCTGTTTCCTTTTTTTTTTTTTAAAGATTTTATTTTTTCCTTTTTCTCCCCAAAGCCCCCCGGTACATAGTTGTATATTCTTCGATGTGGGTCCTTCTAGTTGTGGCATGTGGGACGCCGCCTCAGCGTGGTCTGATGAGCAGTGTCATGTCCGCGCCCAGGATTCGAACCAACGAAACACTGGGCAGCCTGCAGCGGAGCGCGCGAACCTAACCGCTCGGCCACGGGGCCAGCCCCAATGCTGTTTCTTTTTATTTACATTTTATAAAACGTCTCCGCAGCTCAGATCTCCACAGTATGTACCTAGTTATAGTTAATAGGGAAAATGTGTTTTTCGTAATCTGAAGTAACATTCTACTGGTTTCTGATTCCTAACTCCACCCTGAGACTATCTTGTCCCCTGTGAAAAAATGCAGAAGAAAAATTCTTGCTGTTAGGGTAACTGTGGAGCAGTTCTCAACGAATGTCCTTGTGAAAAAGTGGTTTTCCATGATTTCTTTAAATCTTCCATCTTCAGTACTATATCGTGATAATCTATAATTTTCATATATATACACATAACTATATATGAATCCCCAAACTTTTTTCGCAAACGCTCACTAACCAATGAGAGAATGAATAAATGAGAAATGAATGAATATCAATGGGAACATTGAAATAATTCCTAAAAATAATCCACATACCACCCTTTGCCCCTACTATAGAGTATTACAGACATTCAATAATATAATTTTACTATTAAAGGCATCATTTATTCAAATTACTGAATAAAATATATTAATATTGCAATGCTGGAATCAGAAAAATTGTTTATTGGAATGATTACAAAGGCATATATATAGACATAAGGTCTCATTTAGTTATTGCTTAACTGAGCAACCATTTATTAAAGGCCAAATGAGTTGAAAGAACACCATGCATGAAGAAGACACAGTCTAACCTGACAGAATAATGGGAGAGGCAATACCTAAATTTTATTAGCCATTAATTATGGCAGTCACTGGTTAAACACTTTATATGTCTCCCGATTTAATTATTAGAACAATGCTATAAGGGAGACAGGATTATTAGCCCTAATTTACAGCTGTGAAAACTGAGGCACATATAGGTTAAAAAGCTTACCCAAGGTCACACAGACAGGAAGGAACAAAGACAGGATTTGAATAAAAACTATTCCACAACTCTCGATCACCATGCCCTCTTGCTTTGGTGTCAGAGACTTAAAGAATGCAGCTCCATCTTTCCATTGAGCTAAACCATGGAGAATAAAGATGGCCAAGCATCTCAGTGCAGCTGCCTCCACTTTGCAACTAGAGAGCCTCTTTTAGGCATCTAATTGAAAATGCGTGATTTCTGTGCAATGTGTCCTGTCGGTGGCATGGGTTGTGCATAGTTATTTGAGGGGTCTTGGCAGGACAAGGCTGTGTAGATTGTGCAGGACTGAGACATAATTACAGTGATGGAAGGCTCAAGCTGCTCTTCAGAGCCTCGCAAGCTCTCCTCCATATATGCTGGTAATCACTTACCAGCTGTGGTGATTATCTGACATACTCCTTAATACCTAAAAGAATTGTAATTTTTGTGATATTCTTGTTGTCTGGATTTTTTTGAAAGCCTCTAATATGCCGTCTGCTCTAGTCTGAAACCACAATCACATATAAATTATTGTTGTTTCTTCCTACTACCCACTTTAACCCTTTGAAGAGAAAAGATACTTTTTTGCAGAGAAAGCGTGATCTGAATACAAGATCAACTTTTACTTTCCAGATATTTGTTTTTAACTCAACCGGCACAAAGAGAAAAAACAAAAAAGAAGGAACTACTTTTCATGATTTATTCATTACGTTTCCGATAGCAAAGGATAGAGTGATGAACGAGGATTCTGTTTCATATGCATCCAGTAAGTGCTCTTTACAACACAGTCAGACATGACCTCTTCCATGAAGACCTCCCTGACAGTTTCTACCCGTCCAATAATAGTGATCATTGCCTCAGACTTATGTCCTCTATAAGGTCACCCTGCTCTGTCATCTCTTAGTTTTCTTTCCTACCAGACTATGAACTTCTTGGAAGCAGTAGGTGCATCTGATTCGTTCTTACATTCCTTGTTCTACCTCAAGAGCCTGGCAAGTTATTGCAGCTCAAAAATAACTGTTTAAATTAAGGCTAGAATCAGAATCCTGTAGACACACTCTTAATAAATGTCTTGAAATATTTTCTGCAAAACATCTCCTGAAATTTACATTGGTGATGTGTTGGAAGTTTGAAAGAAAAGCAGAAGTGGGAAAAATTAAAGAAAAATAATAAAAATAGATATTTGTTGATTGTAACATACCTGCCAGATATGCTGCAAAGTCTTTTTCAAGAACTACTGCATGACCCTCCCAAAAACGTCACGTGATGAGGACTTTTGTTATACACACTGTATAGACCAGGAAACCGAGATGCACAGAGGCAAAGGACCTGCCTAAGAGAAGACAGTCAGCTCAGAAGTTGTAGGACTGCATGTCAAGCAAAGCAGCTTTATTCTAAAGCCCACACTCTCAACCATTATTTATACTTCCTCTCTGGGAAATGATGACACTTTTGCCATCTAAATTCAGCAGAAGAACTTGAAAAGAAGCCAAGGCAAGGCTCACTAAGCAAGAACTTAAAATGCAATGAAAGTGTGGAAGAAGACAGCTGTGATGGGACATGCACAAGCCAGAAACTAGACCTGCAAGTTGACGGCAGAACCCATCAATAAATCTCTTCTTTATTGGCTGCTGGAAACATTCACTATGCACCTCTGCCCCAAGTTCCGTACTGGGCCCTGACACAAAGCCAAGTGGGACACAACACAAGCCCTGGAGGGTCTCACAGTTTAATAGATTTTTCTCTAGAGCTGTACTGTACAATATGATAGCCACTAGCCGCTTATAGCTACTTAATTTAAATTGTAATTAAAATTAAATACAACTGAAAATTCAGTTCCTCTATCTCTCTCACCACATTTGAAATGCTCAATAGCCACATGGGCGAGTGGTTCTCATATCGGACAGGGCAGACATATAATATTATCTGCATTGCAGAAAGTTTTATTGGACTGCGTTGCTCTAAAGAATTGCATTTAAGAGCAAGAGCCCTTAAATCAGAGGCAAACTCCAGCTGTGCCTCTTCTGGTAGAATACTTAACTCTCTGTACCTCAGTGTCTAATTTCTCTATCTGTAAAATGGTTATAATCGTAATGCTGGCCTTTGATGGTCATTGTAAGGATTAGTTTAGCTACTTCATGTAAATATTTTGAGCACCCGCTTAGTCTATGTGGACTCAACAGATAGTGGGTTTTAAAGTTATTGTCACAGATATTATTACTAATAATAAGTTATGTATACCTCGCAAAGTACTTGATTTGGCTATGATAGAAACCCTGAAAGACTAGGATCCTGTTTCCAATTTCTAACTGAGAAACTTAATTCTATGAGAAATTACCCACATAAGTAAGATTCACATGATTGGGATGTCAAAAGCACAATTCATGACCAACATTTTTGCTCCTGTCTATACTTGACTTCACTGGCACAGATCTTTTGGCATATATATAATAAATATAGTAATATATGCTAGGGTATAATTTATATAATAAGAAAAATTATTATGTAACTAAAGTGAAACATATATGGTAAATAATAACAAGAGAAGAAAAGCAAACTAGAAACAGACAATATTCAAGTTATTTGCAGAAATGAGAGTTAACTCAGTTTGGCTTGGCTAAAAAGAGGTAATTGAATGAAGACTTCACCATCTGTATCTTTTCAAGTGTAGTTGCCAGTTAATGGGCTGGTTTCATCCAGCAGATGAACTGAGGTTACATTTAGATGCCTAGGATAGATCCTCCTTCATAGAAGGCACTGGAAGAGGGCAATAAAGAATCGCAGAGGGTCTTTCATAGAACACTGGAGAAGTGGACACTTTGGGTGAATGGGAGAGGCTCCATGGATCCACTTTGCACTGATATAGAGAAATTCATTGAGTAAGATACTGGGCATCTTCTACTATCCAATAGATTGAGCAAGTGAAATTCACCTATGGAAATATATTAGTTAAGTGTTGCTTAACTTAACTAAGATATTGCATTGAAAGTATTTTGCTACCAGAAATACCAAGCATATGTTATTCATTCAAGTGATAATTTTGTTGCTCTTCAGAGAAAATTATGTAGAGGCTGCTTTAATGCTGGTTCTCAACCTTCTCACGTGTGTAATAGTGACAATAGTGAGGAATTGTTGTGAGTCTATTCTACTCTTGGGACTTTTGGCTCATATTATATATGAATACACACAGAAGCAAAAATAAAAGAGCAAAGCAAAACAAAACAAAAGCAATTGATATGTTTGATTTGGCTACTGGTTAGCTAGGTTAACAGGGCTCATTATTCAATCTTGCTAAGGCTCAGTACTCCTATTAGGATAATTCCACCTACCTCTATTTTCTTAGTGAGAATTAAACTAGAATATGGATATGAAGCACTTAAGACACTGGACAACTCATATCACTTAATAATTAGAAACTAAAATTATGAAGAAGAGCATAATACGTGATCCTCCCAAAAATCTTGTAAGGTAGGTATTATCATCTCTTATTTGCACATCAGGAAACTGAGAATCACAGGATAACATAGCAGGTCAAAGCTTGAAGCTGTCAAAATATCATCCAGCAAAATTGACCATTTATACCCTGATCTGCCAGATACCTTCTATTGACCTTAAAATAATGCTAAGTGTTGCAAGGAGGTAATAACAGACATTTTAATGTAATGCTGAAAAGATGATATATAAATTCTATATGTCTACAGATGAGTAAAATCAATACGAAAAAAGTTCTGTATGCTAATAACTCCAAATTTACATCTCTATCCTGGATCTCTACCCTGAAGTCCAGACTTGTATTCAAACGTTTCCATGACATCTAAGCTTGAATGTTTGACAATCATCTCAAAATTAATATTCCTAAAATTGAGCCTCTGATCTCACCATCTTCCAATCCCAACACCTGCTCTCACACTGTCTTTTTCTATCTCTCTACCTGGAAATTCCATCTCACCAGGTGCTCAGGCCAAAACCTTGGAGTTACCCTTGACTTCTCTCCTTCGCTTTTACCCCATATCCAATAACTCAGAAAATTGGGTCAAGGCTACCACCAAAATATATCAAGAATCCCATCCCTCTCTACTTCTTCACTTCTCTCTCTACTTCTTCCCTTCAGTCTGTTCTCAGCACAGAAGTAGAATGAGTCTCTCACCTCTTAGAAAGAAAAAACCAAAGCCCTTAGAATAATCTATAAGGCCCTCCATCATCTGAACCCTTCCCTTAGTAACTCTCGAGCTTCAAATCATAGGACTAATCACTTGCTCACCCTACTCTACCCACACTGGTCTCTTCCATGTTCCATCAACAATCCAGGCGTATTCTTAATTCAGGGCCTATGCACTGTCGTCTCTTCTGTCTTGAACCCCCTCTCCTCAGTTATTCAGTAAGGTCCAAGTCATGCCTTCAAGTCTTTGTTCATATCTTCTCACTGAGACTTTCCCTTGCCACCCGATTTAAAGTCACAATTCTTTCTATCCATACACATACTCCTTATTCCTCTTCTTGGTCTTATTTTTCCAGACTTTGATATTTATGTATAAAATGCCTCTGAGGAATAGAATAGAATAGGATAAGCTAGGATAGGATAGGATATAATATGCTTTTTATTCTCTATCTTCCATTATGAAAATTTAACCTCCATTAGGGCTGAAATTTGTATTCGTTTTGTTAACTTCTTTATCCACCATGCTTAGAATAATGGCTCAAACATTATATGTGTTTGTTAAGTATTTGTCAAAAGCATGAATGAATACACAAGGAAAAGAGGTTACAATGGTAGAATGCTATTGTATTCTCCTTATTTTTCTCCTCTTTTATATGAGCAATAATTGTTTATGGTTTTAATGCTGTATTTTCTTACATGATAGCTTTTATTTTTGAGTTGCCATCATCATGCCTAGACTATTAAATCTCTGTTTCCTTGTTTTGATTTTAGGAGTTCTGCTTTTGGCAAGCACTAGAAGTATCTAAAAATGTCCATTGTTTGAAAACAAACATTTAATCATAAATGTAGTAATAGTAATGGTTTGCTAGTAGTGGCAGCAGCAGAGTAATAATTCCTCAGGGACTTTTTATGAATTATGGACCGTGATTGATCCTTTGTTTGTGTTGGTTTATTTAACGCTCAGAAAACCCTATGAAATGTCCATAATTAACAGAGATGGAAATTGAGGTTCAGACATATTATATAATTGGCTCAAGGTTACAGAACTAGTAATGGAAAAGTTGGAATGTTAATGTTAACAAGTCCTTATCCATATAATTCACAGCCTCTTTATCTCCAAACGTTAAAGTACAAGCTATTGAAAATGATTTCATTTGCTCAACATGCACTCGTTAACACAATTGACTATCATATGGATTGAACATAATCAAAAGGATTACAGTTTTCCTATCTACGTACAGCAAAGTTTTAAAAATAAGTCACAGCTCTCAAGTGAACTCTTCTTTATAAAGCTAACAATACCTTATTCTTTGTCTGCATGTATTTTTTTTTTCTGCTGCTAAAGGTTTTGTTGGATAAGCAAGTGATTCTTTACACAGCCTGACTTTCTGAAGAATGGTCTTGCTGCCTTGAAAAGGACTCATAATCCCGGCATTACCTCTCCTTAGATACGTGCGCTGGGCTCCTCAGGGAGGCTGTGAAACTCTGACACTGAGTGCAGTGTGCAGTATGTTTGCCAAGAAGTATTCTTTGTCGGGAAGATGAGGACTTTTTTTATTTACCTACGGACACAGCATGGTTTATAGCCTCCCAGACCGAGGACATGGAAAAGGAAACTGGTAAAAACAAAATCGAAACCAGCTAGTTGGTAAAATAACTTTAGTTTGCACAAAAGGAGATAGGGAAACTTTGAGAAAGGGAAGTCCTTAAGAATTAATCAAAGTGGCTAAGTGGAAATGGTATTTATTGGGTACCTATTGTATGCCAACCCTTGTATAAAGTGCCTATGTAAGTTTTATACCATGTCTTTGCAACAAATCACTGACATGCATGTTATCCCCACATTTTAAAATTTTTCTTTTTAGATAGAGGCATTGATATTGAAAGAATTTAAATACTTATTCAAAAATCAACTGCCTAAATGTCTCTTCATTTTGAAAATCCTGAGTCGCCAGATTCATATACAGGAATATAAGTCAGGTAAGAACATTGCTAAAGACAAGAACATGATTTACTAGAATGTGGTTTACTCTTTCCCTCTTCTTTTTCAAATACTCAGTATATATTTTTCTAATGCGCTTCTGACCCTAGATGTAGTCTAGTCATAATGTTTTCAGGATTCTGGAGGAGTAAGGAGCCCCTTAAAATTAATCATGGTGAAATCCTTCTCTTCCTGATCAAATACTTTCCATCTGCTTAATAATGACAAACTTTCCATTAAATCTCAATTTATCATGTGTATTCTGCCAAAGTTCTCTAAAACCTAACCTAAGGCCAACATGGAGTAAATATGCCAGATTTATCATTTCACTAAAAACAACTAAGAGACCAAAATCTATGAAATAACATTTCCCAACCTTGCACATTAGGTAGCACAGGAAACTTATATCCGAGACAGGTGAACTCTGATTGCCCCCAGGTTATGGCCTCGTGAAGCTTACCAGACTGCAGTGCTGAGAGGGAGGACCCCGTCAGAGCACAGCAATCCTACTGAGCTAAAGGGATGGAGCTGGGACTCTGGGGGGTGTGGTGTAAAATTAAAATCTAATATTTTACACTAAAATCTAATATTATGTGCTGTCTTTATATCTGATGAATTCAAGAGGACCTCGATTGAGATAACCACAAGTTCTTCTCCTAATTCTGTTCTTGTGGATGAGGGATCCTGGCCAAACAACCTTCCTCATCAAGGGGACTAGGCACAGTTCCTGCTTATCCTTGAGTAGTGGTTTTCAGCTCCCTGACAACCCATGGAATTATTAAATAAGCCAATCACGGCCTCCCGCAGGAAACAGGGTCACCATACCCTCTTAATACTACAAAGCTTGCCTCCCATAGCCTCTGGTTATTCACTCTGTTCCCGAGTGCCATCAGCATGAGACCCTGTGTGGTGTGCTGTGTCCTCTTCCCCTAGAATGTGAGTATACACAACTAATAATATATGTGACTATGGTCAATCATATGTGTCCAGTGTTGGGTAACATGTGTTTGGTTATCCCTATGACTCTAGGGTGGAAATCCCTTTCTCATCAATGAGGCGAACAGGAGGTGATTAAAAGAGGGAGGCCAAGATGACAAAGGTTTGCTGGTCAAAGTATCGGAAAATAGTAACCTGTACAGAAAGAAAGCAATGGAGATCTGCGGAGCATTTCTCAAGTCTTTGTCTCATTGCTGATAAACACATATGTGAGAGAAACTACTAGAGGGCAGAGAAAGTATCATGAAACAGGAAAGAAAAAAACGTCATAATTTACAGGAAATCATATAGAGTACTTAGAACACTCAGTAGCATCTCAGTAATGGGGCAAAGTTAGATATAGATTAGTCTAATCTAATGAGACCCAACATAACTTAAAAACAACCTCAAAAAGATCTGTGTCTTTGCAAGTGACTTAACTGCGTTCCAGAACAAAGCTCAAGAATATTTATAAATATACAAAAATATCCAGCAACAACAAAGTTAAAAGTCACAGTGTATGGCATTCCATTAAAAACTACCAGATAAGTGAAGAACGAAGAAAATATGACCCATAAGGAGGAGAAAAATCAATCAATAGAAACAGACCTAGATAAAAGAATTGCTAGCCAAAGACATTAAAACTGTTATTATTATACTTCTGTATGTTCAAGAAGGAAGAGGAAATATTAAACATGTCAAGTAGTGATATGAATAATACAAAAACCCAAACTGAACTTCTAGATGTGAAAACTACAATGTGCGACATGAAAAACAATTGGTTTGGATTGACAGCAGAGTGATGCTTCAGAAGAAAAGTCTGGTGAACCTGAAGACATAGCAATGGAATCTATCCAAAAGGAAACACAGACAGCAAAAAGTCTTGGGAAAAAATGAATATATCACTGGTGAGCTGTGGGACAACTTCAAGTGGACTACCACATGTGTAGTTGGAATCAAAGGAAAATAACTAGGGGTGAAAGTTAAAAGAAAAAAAATATTTGAGGAAATAATGGTTGAAATTTTTCCAGACTTGATGAAAACTATAACCCCACAGACCCAAGATACTCGAGAAATTCCAAGCACAGGAAACATGAAGAAAACAACATAAAAGCACATCTTAAACAAATTGCTTATAAACAGCGATAAAGGAGGCTGGCCCAGTGGTGTGGCGGTTCCATTTATGCACTCTACTTTGGCCACCCAGGGTTCACCAGTTCGGATCCCAGGCATGGACCTATGCACTGCTTATCAAGCCATGCTGAGGTGTCATCCCACATATAAAATAGAGGAAAATGGGCACGGATGTTAGCTCAGAGCCAAGTGTCCTCAGCAAAAAGAGGAGGATTGGTGGTAGATGTTAGCTCAGGGCTAATCTTCATCACAAAATAAATAAAAAGTTATAAAGAAAAAGTCTTAAAAAGCAACTGGAGAAAAATAATGTGTTTTTAACAAAAGGATGAAGACAAGAATGACAGATTTCTCATCAGAAACAATGCAAGTCAGAAAAGAGTGGTACAACAACTCTACTAAAAGAAAACCCTGTCAACCTCGAATTTACAACTTAGTAAAACAAGCCTTCAAAAGTGAAGGTGAAATAAAGGCATTCTTAGATATATAAAGTTAAAAGAATCCATCACAAGCTGACCTGTGCAACAAGAAATACTAAAAAGTCCTTCAAGCAGAAGGAAAATGATATCAGATGGAAATACATATCTATGCAAAGCGATCAAAAGCATCAGAAATTAGAAATACGTGGGTAATCATATTTTCTCTTCTTTTTAATCTCTATAAAAGTAATTGAATGTGTATAGTAAAAAACCACAATGTGTTGTGAGGTTTATAGTATATTTAGAAGTTAAATGTATGGCAGCTGTATTACAAAGGCCAGAAGGAGGCAATAGAAGTATACTATAGTAAGGTCTCATGCTATACATGAAGTCATATAATATTACTTAGGTTATAAGTTAAATATGTATAAGAAATGTTGAAGATTTGTCAAAAGGACACAGGAGCAAACTGATAGGGATCCTATTCTGGGAAAATTTGAGCATCAAAATAAATCATGATTTTATTAGATTAGAACCCATTGAACAAATTAGGACTCCATGAGTCCACACTGATGCAATAAATAGACAAAAAATAAGTAATTAAGGGACAAGAGAAAGCTCCTCCTTTATTGTGCCCCTAAACTTCATACTTTCCCGATGTATAAGCTAGCCTTTTTATGAATCGTACACATGGATGGTGTTCCGTAGATCCGGTCTAAATTCTACTTTCTGATATGGATTGGTAAGTCAGTTCCAATAAAATGAAAAGCTCATTAAACTGTACAGACAGCATATTTGATTGAACGCATGAAACAAATTTCATCTATCTATATTTGGAATTTTTCTTGTTATTGCTTAATCGATTTAGAAATACAATTTGATTTTTTATTTGCTTATATATTTCTAGTCTAAATATTTTTGAAATCTTCATGAAAATTCTCTTTTCATAATATGCCTAGTCTAGTTTTGAAACCCAAGGGAAAAAAGCATATGATTTTGATAAACAGATAGCTCAATTGACCCTCTGAACTTTTAAAATGCAGCTATGTGCTCAATGTTAGCACTGAAGTTGATCTATTTGGGCTTTTTGAATCCAGAAATAATTGCCTATGTGTGAAACCACCAGATATGCTCGCTTGCTCTCTCATAAATTTACAGAGATCATGTTTATTGTTACTTCTCAAAAATAAAGTAAAATTAACTACTACTCTCTTAAGACTAGCTACCGAAGTAAGACAGAAAAGCCTTTTTAACTTCTCCTTTTCTTTATATTTGATATCACACATACTACAAAAATGGTCATTGTAGTAAAATATAACAAAAACTTTAGACAATAGAGCCTTATCATATAAGGACATATAATGAACTTCAGGTATGCATGTTTTGGAAAAAACAATAAAAAGCTATCTCAGGTAGAAAATGACAACAGAAGAACTCTATCTTATTCCATCCTTCCTTCCATCTTAATTCAGTGCCAAATATGTGCCAGCAGCTCTTCTAGGTTCAAAATACCAACTCCTTACAGTCAAGATTCAGAAGCTGACCATCAATGTCACTTTAAAAAAAATTCTATTTTATTGCCTGAATTAGATATGGATTGCTTTTCTGAAATCTATAAAAAATTGCCAAAGTAAAATCTAGGTATTGAGACTAATACTTAATTAATAATAGTATTATTAAAATAATCTGGAATGATGTTTGATAGAAGTTTTAATGACTATAGGTTCTGGGTTTTTTTTACAGACGGCTATTAAACACAACTTTGAAAATTATCTTCAGATAATAAAGAAACTCAATGAGATTCTTAGAAAGGATTTTTAGTAATCTTTATTCCTTTAGGAAAAGAAATTACCTGATTTTCTCCCTAGATATATTTTAAGATGGAGTTGCAGAGGATAAGACACACAGTCGTCTGAGCCAAGAAGTTGAGCACTTTCAAGTTTAAAATTTATTATAGATGGCCGTCACAAAACAACTCTGTAACTATATGATAAAGAGAAGAGCATTTGTGTTTTCTTTAGTTTGTTTTTTGACTACAAAATCATTTAATCCCTCCTCCCCAAAGAAACAAACATATGTATCTATGCTCACAGTGTTTTAAAGTTTTTTTAAAATAGATTGAATGAACGAGACAATTAACAGTCACATAGCAGTCAATACAATCCTACAATAAAAGTATTGAATTTTTCCAGATGAAATCGTCATTGACCTTCTGATAAAGCTCACCTTGCTCCTAAAAATATGAGCGCTTTAAGCCGAAAATCTTTTTGATTTATTTGGTTATTATCTAGTAAATATGTTATCAAAATTTTAACTTCACAATTAAAGATAACAACAATCAAAAAACAACTACCCAAAAGCCTCACACTGGACTCCAAGATGATTTCAAAAAGGATTAAAGCTAAAAACAAACAAGCAAACAAACAAAGAAGTACTGAAATACCAAACTCCCTAGGGTAAATGAATATATATCAAAAAGATGAAAAATCAAAATTTAAAAAGATGCTTGCCCCTTATTTAATAATATAGAAAATCACCCAAGTTGCAAAGAGTCTGCTAGCTTCTGGCCCTAGCAAATCCTTTACTTATTTGATTATTTTGTTAATAGTAGCCTAAATTTCTAAAAGCCTTATGTATTTAGAGAATGGAATCAACAAGAAGGCCATTTTGATTATGATATACATGCATAAAATTTGATATATGAAGAGAGTGAAGCCCCACTCTCATCCTTCTAGCTAACAAAACAGTGCAAGAGGAAAGGGAAGAGACAGACGGACCCAGGAAGGTCAGGGCAGAACAGGTAGGAAAAATAAATTAAACACAGAATTATAGAAAGGTAATATTTGCTTAAGATAGTCCTAAGGCTGTGCTTTCAGTGATGAAGATAGAATTATCCAGATCAAGTATTTGTCGGTGGGACTACCAAATTAGCATCCCACTGAGTATTCTTAGCCTTCTGGAATAATATTTGAGCATGGAACTTTATGTATGTATGTATGTACGTATGCATGCATGCATGTATGTATGTATGTATCCAGCCTGGGGTGAGGAGTTAGGTGGGACATGTAAATTTGGGCAGTTTCCGATTAAACAAAATGTAAAGTTCTCAAGAACAGCACTGGACCCGTTTAGTGTATCAGGAGATTATTAATTATTTATTTGCCTGCTGAACTGCTTTTTATGTTAGTCATTTGACCTAGCTGACGTTAATAACTCCATTTCTGTCCAGAGCCTTTGTATTTGCTACACTCTCTGAAATACCCTTTCTCACAGATTTCTGTGGAAGTCATTCAGTCCTCATTTCACATGTCTTCTCCCAGCACCTTCTCTGGAGACCCTAGCATCATTCCCACTCCACGAGCTCTCTCACATGACTCAGCCTGACGTAGTTCATAGTTTCCATCATTATGTAAAAACACCTCAGAAAAACAAAAAACCGAGCCATCCCCGATGGCCTAGTGGTTAAAGTTTGGTGTGCTCCACTTTGGTGGACCAGGTTCAGTTCCTGGGCACAGAAACACACCACTCCTCTGTCGGTAGCCAAGCTGTGGTGGCAGCTCATACAGAACAACTAGAAGGACTTACAGCTAGAAAACACAACTATGTACTGGGTTTTTGGGAGTAAAAGAAAAGATAGAGAAAGAGAGGAAGATTGGTAACAGATGTTAACTCAGGGCAAATCTTTCCCAGCAAAAATAAATAAAGAAGAAGATTAGCTGTTTTCTCTGCTGAACTGACCCGCCCTCACCTAGAATGTAACCTCTTTTTTTTTAAAGATTGGCACCTGAGCTAACAACTGTTGCCAATCTTTTTTTTTTTTTCCTTGCTTTATCTCCCCAACCTCCCCTCAACCCCCGTACATAGTTGTATATCTTAGTTGCAGGTCTTTCTAGTTGTGGCATATGGGACACTGCCTCAACATGGCCTGATGAGCAGTGCCATATCTGCGCCCAGGATCTGAGCTGGTGAAACCCTGGGCCACCGCAGAGGAGTAAGCAAGCTTAACCCCTTGGCCACGGGGCCCTCCCCGAATGTAACCTCTTTGAAAGCAGGGATTTTTATGATTTTATTGAATAGGTGCTCTATATTCAATTCCAATTAGGTGCCCAAAAAATGTTTATTGAATGATCTTACCCAGAATTTAGGACAGGCTTTATTTCAAAATACCCTTTCCCAAATATAACTGAAAAGATGTGTTGGGTTCAAATATGCCCACATGTGTAACAAGAACCATGAGTGTTTTAGTCTATGTTAATCTAACTTAAACATAGATAAAAGACTACATGGGGTGTATAGCAGGTTCCAAAATGATTGTCTAGTTCTTTCTAAATAAGAAATTGAGAAGAACCATTAGCCAGTGTAGTTGAGAAAGTAGTGTTCATGTCCTAGAATGAATAAATTGTTTCTATTCTGATCTGATCTTTCTTCTTCTTTCCAAGGTGTCCCAAAGTATCATGCTGCCCTGGTCTGCCCTACAACTGGTTTCTTGCATGTTTCAGAGTTCTTTTTTTTTTCTGGTGAGGAACATTGGCCCTGAGCTAACATCTGTGCCAATCCTCCTCTCTTTTATGCATGTGGGATGCTGCCACAGCATGGCTTGATAATCAGTGTGTAGGTCCACATCTGGGATCTGAACCCACAAACCCCAGACTGCTGAAGTGGAGAGTGTGAACTTAAACACTCTGCCATTGGGCTGGCCCCATGTTTCAGAATTCTTGGTAGCATTTCTTATGTCTGACCTTAGAATTGACCAAAATATTCTTCAGGTTGGAAATGTTTATCAATTGATTGCTACCCAAGTTCGCTCTGCCAATATGCTTTGCCATCCACTACTATGGATTCTTTCTATAACCTCGTGATTTTCAACTCTGCTTGCACGTTAGAATCAACTGGGGAGCTTTTAAAATTAATATTGCTTGAGCCCCATCTCAGACCATTAAATCAAAATCTCTTAAGGTGGGGCTCCACTACGTCTTTTTAAAAGCTCCCTAGGCAATTATAATGTGCAGTCAATGTTTAGACCCACTGCTTTAAGCTGGATGTCATGTTCAGCATCTCCTTTCTCTCTGTAATGCTACAGTGATCATAATGTTTATATTCTACTTCTCTGACACCAACTGCCATTTCCTAGGTAAATCCTAGCCAATAAATAGTGTGCCCATTGCGAAGAAACATAGATATCACGATATGACATGTATGTATGTGTGTATGTATGTGGCATTACCTCTGTCAAGGTGTTCCATTCTCTAACAATTTACTAACACATCCATACATCCCATACATCCATCTGTCCATACACTTGTACGTAACTCTGGATCGCACACAGATGCTCTACTTCAGACAGGAGCTACCCTACCTCCTTTAAGATAAGACATGAAAAAAACTCCTCTTCCCAAAATACTCCCAGGAAATTGCTATAGACAAATTCTTGAGTCTTAAACGTGGATGCTTCATTCTAGCTGGAGTGAATTCCATCTAATACACACCTTCATGCGTAGATAATCTTTCATTGCCATCAGTAGTCTTCCTGTAGCCTTTCAGTTTTTCTATTTAAAAAAGCTTTTATGATGGGGATATTTCTTGTTATAATCTCCTGTTATTATTAGGATATACAAAGATAAAATATTTTTAAATGTATTAATATTATTGCCAATCTTAAAAATATATATTCAACATGTTCTTGAAACTGTGGCAATTGCAAAACAACAAAAAAATCAACTTAAAAGAAATTTTGCAATAATGACACTAACAGAAAACTATTATAATAATAAAAGCCTCTTGACTACCCTGCAGTTCCCAGCCCCTTCCCTGGGGATAGACCCAGAACGTTTAGGCTATGTTTTTCCAAAAGATTTTACTATGCATACATAGAATACATAGAGTTGCTGTTAGCATTTTGAACATAGTGGTATTATTTATTTTTACTCTTCCTCCTTTGCTATGCATCTGTCACTCCAGCCAAGATGCTAAGAGGCCCCCTGCCTCTGGACCCTTACACAGCTCATTGCTGGAGCATTAAAACATGCCAAGAGCCAGGGCTGGCCCAGTGGTGTCGTGGTTACATTTGCAAGCTCCGCTTTGGTGGCTTGGGGTTCACTGATTAGGATCCCGGGTGCAGACCTATGCACTGCTCATCAATCCATGCTATGGCAGCATTCAACGTACAAAATAGAGGAAGATGGTCATAGGTGTTAGCTCAGGGACTATCTTTCTCAGCAAGAAGAGGAGGATTGGCAACTGATGTTAGCTCAGGGCTAATCTTCCTCATAAAATAAAATAAAATAAAATAACATGCCAAGAGCCCACAAGAAGAGCATAACTTGTCATGGGACACCAAAGAGAAACAGTAAAATTGTCACCACCTTACTTCTTTAGGTAATGCTGGACTGTTTTTCATGGGATATGGATTGTTATGGTGATGAGAGGGCAGGCCAAGTGTGAGGAGATGGGAAAATAACTTCAAGGCAAGTTCTTTAGAGCTAAAATTAAAACATCACATTGAGAGTCACATTTTATTGTTTTATAAGATCGCCTGAGCAAGCTCACACCCTGTCTTCTCTGTATTACTCTCGAGGGGAAGGGTGAAGACCCAAGCTATTAAGTAGGGGCAGGAGGGGTGAAAAGAGTAATATTTCTGATGGCAGCAACACAAATAAGTGGCAGTTTCTCAAGGTGTGGTCCATGGACCACACAGATATAAAGAAGAGTTGAAGCTTGTTTAAAATGTGTAGAGCCCTCACCTCTCCATGCCAGTATGCTGATCTCGGACTTCCAACCTCCAGAATAGTCCTGGGTTCAAGATGGCGAGGGAGGCGGATCCTGAACTCATCTCCTCCCATGGACACACCAGATCTGCATCTACATGTAGAAGAACGATCCCTGGAAAAAAAACCTAACAACCGATCAATGCTACAGATCCCACGAAGGAGAGAAGGCCCACATGGAAGTGGGTAGGAGAGGCTGGGATACAATTTTGCCATAAACCCCCATCTGTGCAGTGACCCACAGTTGGCAGGGAACTCAAGACCTGGAGCCTCTCCTTGAGGAGTGAAGGGTTTGAACCCCACATTGGGCACCACAACTTTTAAGACCTGCACCTGAGAGATGAGCTCCCAAAACATCTAGCTTTGAAAACCAATGATGCTCAGTCCAGGAGACCCACAGGCTATATAAGAACTGAGAAAAGGCTTTTATAAGGCTCACCCAGACTCACCTACTCTAGGGCTCAGCATAAAGGCAGCCAATGGAGAGGCCCAGGTTTTCTGTGAATGAGGCTCATTTGCTAATCTTAAAGTGTCTCCAGAGGGGTAGGCATCTAATTTAACACACATCTAGGAGTCTTCTGGCTGATGGGTGCCATCTTCAAACTCTCCCTCTGCCTGGCTCCAGTGAGTGGGCACCATCTTTTTTATCTTTTTTCTTAACCCTAGGCTCTCCCCTTCCCTTCTAGGTGAGGCTCCGTCCGTCATGTATATGTATGGATTGTTTGCCACACCAAGATCTTCAGCAGCCAATATGTTGACTATCAGCAAAAGTAACTGCAAAGGAAGACTTCCTCTTGTAGGACCCAAAACTTTAAGGCTTCCCCAGTTGATCTTAAAACTACTCACATTCTTGTAACGTCTAAAGAGACTTAAGAAAAGATTTAAAAATTCATAAAAATCATTAGGAAATAATTTCTGTAGATTCTGCTGGGGGAACATAGTTTACTTGGTATTTTAAATCTCAGTGTAGAAATTGTGTAAATGTGGGCTTAGCCTAGGTCCTTCTCGTTTTTTCTGGTTTACTTGATCTTCTAGGAAATACCCACAGAATGTTGTCCAAAATGTCTCACAGACTTATATGACTGGATCCATTTGTTCCTGGCACTTTGAGAAAGGCGGGTTCTTTCTAACCGGGCAGTCTGGTGTGTTCCTTGCTCAGTGTTGAGTGTGATTCCTGGGACCTGAGACCCTCCTGACTCCCTCAGCTTCCTCCAGTCCAGTGTTGCCCATTGTTCTCTTGTGTCAATTGCCAGCAATTTTTTTTTTTTTTTTTTTTTTTTGCTGAGGAAGACTGGCCCTGAGCTAACATCTGTGCACATCTTCCTCTACTTTATATGGGGCATGCTTATGACAGCATGACTTGCCAAGCTGTGCCATGTCCACACCCAGGATCTGAACTGGCGAACCCTGGGCCGCTGAGAAGCAGAATGTGCAAACTTAACTGCTGCACCACTGGGCCGCCCTTCACTGCCAGCAACTTTTGATTCAAGAAGCTTCCTCCCAGGTGAGAGCTGCTGTTTTTCCTAAATGCAAATTGTCACACTGCAAATTTTTACATAAAATATTTGGGCTCACAAAAACAAATTTAAAGGTCTTCTCTAGGACCTTAGGCATGTCTTCCTCCCTTTTCCCTCCCCACCCTAGCCCACTGTCCCCACTCAGACCCCCGTCCTGCCCCCCTCCCACTGGTGTCCCCCTCCTGCTGATGTTCTCTCACTGGTGCCATCCTCCTGCTCATCCTCTCCTCCCTCCTATTTGGCCTATCCCACTCCCCTCCACCTGCTGCCCCTTTCCCCAACCAAGGGTCCCAGGTACCTCTGACCCATTCTCTCTGCAGTGATGTGTAGAACATGGCCACCATGTCCAGCAAGCATTGGGGTATGTTTGAGCCCTACCTGAAGAGCTTCTGCATCAGGTCCACCAGCCCCATCCAGATCAAGATCCGGAAACTGGAAGTGCTGACCAACCTGGTGGATGAAACTAACATCCCTACTATCCTATGAGAGTTCCAGGCCTACATGTGCAGCATGGACAAGCACTTTGTGGCAGCGACGACCAGGCAATTGGACACTGTGCAACTAACATAGACTGAGTCCTTAACACCTGCCTTAACGGGCTGATGCAGCTCCTGTCCCACCATGATGAGCTCATGGTCTAAGAGTCAGTGGTCATCATTAAGAAGCTGCTGCAGGGGCCGGCCCAGTGGTGCAGGGGTTATGTGCGCACATTCCACTTCGGCGGCCTGGGGTTTGCTGGTTTGGATCCCAGGTGCGGACATGGCACCTCTGCTTGGGAAGCCATGCTGTGGTAGGCATCCCACATGTAAAGTAGAGGAAGATGGGCACGTATGTTAGCTCAGGGCCAGTCCTCCTCAGCAAAAAGAGGAGGATTGGCAGCAGTTAGTTCAGGGCTAATCTTCCTCAAAAAAAAAAAAAAGAAAAGAAAAAGCAGCTGCAGCAGATGCAGCCAGCACAGTGTGGGGAGATCATCTAATACTCGGCAAAGTTCACAGACAATATCCTGGTGCCCATGGCTCAAGCCAGCATCCTATGGCTCAGTAGCGAGTACTGTGAGAATGTCTCCAGCATTGCACCTGACATCCTGAGAAAATGGCCAAGTCCTTCACAGCAAAGGAGGATATCATCAAGCTGCAGGTTGTCAACTTGGCGGCCAACCTCTACCTGACCAACTCTAAGCAGACCAAGCTACTGACCCAGTGTGTACTGAGTGTGGTCAATCCCTGACCCAGTGCACTTCACCCAGAGGCTTATTAATCCTTTGGAGCAGGGTAGGGCCCTCAGCCACCATGCCACAAATCTCCGGACACTCAAACCAGCCCCCAACTTAGAGTCATCTTTCAAAGGATGAGCTCACTGTCCCACCTGCTCCATAGGCTATCGGGAGTTCCCAGACTGGTCAGAGGAAGCCTTAGACCCGTCTGTGTGTGACGTAGACATATCTGAATGGACCAAGTGCTCAAATCAGGAGATGGGGAAGGAGAAGGAGAAAGTCTTCTACTCAGACTCCCGGGGGAGTCAGGGCCCACAGAGTCCGCAGACAGTGACTGCGAGTCTGAGAGTGAATGGACAGTAAGAGCAGCACCAAGAGCAGCTCTGGGAGTCCAGCCATGAGTCCAATAATGAAGACCAGGATGAGGAGGAGGAGAAAGTGAGGAGCAATGAAAGTGAACAGAGCGAGGAGGAAGGTAAGAAGAGAAAGATGACGAAGAGGAAGAATGTGCCAGAAGGACAAGGAGAAGGCTTGTCCTCGGGAGAAGGCAGCGATTCCAGCAGTAGCTCACCAGAGTTCGGGATGACATCAGAGTCTGAGGAGGAGCAGGTGGGAAAAAAACCCTCCCAGCAGCAAAAGTGCCCCTGCAGCCAAGGAGATTCCACTGCTTGTTCGAGGACTTCTCCTCTCCCAGTGTCCAGCCCTTTGTACCCCCCAAGGTTGTGTCCACCAGTCTGGCTGCTGACCTTGAGGGCCTGTCACTCACAGAGCCCCCCCACTGGTGTCGGGTGTTGGAAAGCAGTGGCTGCTGCACCTCATAGCTGGTGAGGGGCTGACTGTGGACTACACCTTCAGACGCCAGCCTTTCTCCTGGACCCCCACGTGGTGTCTGTTCCCTTCCACTTCTGAAGCAGCTCTGATGCCCCTATCAAGGGCCCGCCTGTGGGCACCCCTAAACTTCCAGCTGCCATGAGCATCCTTAAATCGAGTCCCTGGCACCTGGAGAATCTTCCACTACTGTAATGGGCGTTAATTTCTGTCACTCAACATAGGCGGCCATCTTCCAGCTGTGCACACAAACCTGGTAGCTCACTGGCTCCATTCAGCCACCCACTGGGGAGCCAATGGCCCTTGTGTTCCTGGGTGAGAATGAGTCAACCAGGGAAAGCTGACGTGCATGAATGAAATCACAGGGAAGCTCAAGCTGCTAGACACCTGTCAGAGTGACCACATTGTGGTACAGAAATTAACTACCACTACCAACCTTGGTCATGTCCCTTGTGAGACATATAATGAGTCTGGATTTACAGAGAGGACACCGAGCAGCAGGAGCCTGTTCCTGCTGACCCAGGACACCTTGCCCTCTGGAGCTTCCCAGCTGACAGTCAACAGTGAGAGATGGTAATCGGCACCATGCTGGAGAAGGATGCGGTAGGATCTGACCCAGTGACTCCCAAGCACTGTGACCTCTTCGGCCCCCACCTGTGCCTCCCTCATGACATTTGGACTGTTAGCCCCTTTCTCTCTCTTTCTTTCTGTCTTTCTCTCTCTCTCTCTCTCTCTCATATCAGACTCCTCATGCCAGATAGCATCCAGTGGGTCCTATCTCCCTCTGGTCATTACCAGGCTCCCCACAATTCCCCTCTCACGAGTTCCTTAGTGACCTGTGCAGAGGGAGATGACAGCTGCTCCCTTCAGTCCCCCCAGCTTTCTTCAGCTATTTATGTTGCCAAATCTCAATAAAATGTCTTCTCCCTCACATATATATTATAGTAAATATTACGTATTATTATATATATGATAGATGTTAACCAGACTTATGGTGGTCATCGTTTTGCAATATATGCAAATATGGAATCATAACATTGTACACCAGAAACTAATATAATGTTATATGTCAATTATATCTCAATTGAATTAATTAATTACTTGATTAAAATGTGTATTTCTGGGCTTTAATCCAGGAACATTGAATCAAAATTCCTGGGGGTGAGCCTAGAAATCTTCATTTAAAAGGTGTTAAAATCATTCAAAAAATCTTAAAAAATCTTCAAAAGAGATGATCTTAAAGCATAGTAAAGCGAAAAGCAGTTAAAGTATGCCTTAGACATCTCTTGTTTCAGCAGTTCCCCCTCTTCGCCTGGGCTTTCCCACATTGGACCAGCCCTTCAGAAGGGACCTTAGTAAACTGGCACTAAGGTGCCAGAAGAAATGACCAAAAGAAAAAGAACTAAGATACCTGGAGTCTGCTCGTTCCATAGGAGCTATTTGACAGCAATCATCCAAATGAGCATCTACTAAAAGTCTGAGAGAGACAATTTTGGAAACTCAAGGACGACAGGGATTTCTGACCTTAAGGGGTTTACAATCTGATAAGAGACAAAGTTACACAAGACAGTTGTGTGAGGAGAAAAGTAAATCTAACCCACTAATTACTTGGGTAATTGCCTTCACTTTTACATCTGCTTTGACTATAGAGATAGAAACTCTGATTGGAGTCCTCTAACCTCTCGTCTAGGATTTTCCATTAAATATCCTAACTGTATAACCATAATATAGTCTAGATTTTCCAGTCTGTTGTCTAGAAATTTCTTTTGAGTTACCCTGTGTATAAACAGACTATAGTCTGGAATTTCAAGTATGTCTAGTTTCAAATATCCTGGATTATTTTCTCAAGTTATTAAAAGATTTTCAGCCACTATGCAACAAAAAACAGTATGGAGATTTCTCAAAAAATTAAAAACAGAAATACCATATGATCCAGCTATTCCACTTCTGAGTGTTTATCCAAAGAACATGAAAACACTAATTCAAAAAGATATATGCACCCCTATGCTCATTGCAGCATTATTCACAATAGCCAAACTTGAAAGCAACCTAAGTGTCCATGAATGAATGAATGAATAAAGAAGATTTGGCATATATATGCATATACAACGGAATACTACTTAACCACAAAAAAGACAAAATCGTACATTTGTGACAACATAGATGGACCTTGAGGGTATTGTGCTAAGCAAAATAAGTCAGACAGGGAAAGATAATTACTGTACAACTTCATTCATATGTGAAAGATAAAAAAACAAACATGCAGATATGGAGAACAGATTGGTGGTTACCAGAGGGGAAGGGGACAGGGGAAGGGCAAAAGGGGTAAAGGGACATATATGTATGGTGACGGTTGGCAATTAGACTTCTGGTGGTGAACATGATGCAATCTATAGAGAAGCCAAAATATAATGATGTACAGCTGAAAATTATAAACCAATGTGTGTTATAAACTAATGTGACCTCAATTAAAAAATAATAATAAATGAAAAAAAAAGATTACGGAAATTCGATCACTTTGAAATGTTCTACTGCTTTTGTACTCAAAAGTATTACAAGACAATTACTATTTTTTCATTCATTCATTCTAAGTCATAGATTGAGAGCAGTCTATGTCCTGGGATACTAGAGATGATTAAAATTTGATCCTTGTTCTCATAGACCGCAGCCTAAGAGATAAGGCAGATACATAAACGGTCAAGGGCCTCAATTTTTGAAAAAAAAAATATATACATATAATCACCATATAGAATATATCTTTTCCCCTTTGCTTGGCACATAAGGATGATTTTAGAATCCACGGAAAGATGGAATTACTACACCAAAGTAGTCCTGTATAAGTTGGGTGGAGAGGGAGTGTACATTTTGAACAAGCAGGGCTATGGGCAGGTGACAGATCAGGCAAGGAATCTTATTTTAGCAATGGAGAAGTAAAGGACCTGTAATGATCTACTCAGGGAAAGAGAGTGTTCCTTAAATAGTCACTATCTGACATGCTTTTTGCATGTGATAACTAGATTAACTGTGACACAATAGGATTTAGGGCATGAGGTGAGGGAAGCAAGAAGAGCTCTCAACAGAGAATGCAGATAGGGCCAGAGTCCAAGTTTGCCTTGCCCCACCACCGAGAAAGATGTCATTTGTGGATGAAAGCACCCCTCAAAGAAGTTTCAGCGTGGAATTCTGGGATGGCTTCATGTGTCACCCCAGCTCCTTCTCCTAATGGTGTCAGGAGCCTCAGATGCTAATTGCCTCCATGAGTTTCTAGATTTACACACTGAATGCTATGACATAATCCTAGAGGAAGACAAGGAGATTGGGGAAGACAGATGTCTTCAGTCCTGCCGTGAGAGTAGAGAGAAGCAGACCCAAAGCGAACCTGACAACTTTCCCTTTAATTGATGTAAATTAGGAATCCCTCCAGCTTCCAAACCGTTTTCTAATTAAGTTCGATATGAATGATGGCCCGCATTTAGACAGTTGAAAGGTGAGTTTTCTAAAATAATAATGAAGCAGGAATGGGATCTAGTATTGTGGGGGGGTAATCCATGCTATTCACATGACATCTTTCAACATTTTGGGGGGTGGTAGTGATTAGCTTATTTTAGGTTTTAATAAAATGATAAACCCCACTCAGAAAGCCTTCTGAACACCAAGGCTTACCTTAAAAATAATTTTAATGAGATTTATTTTTATTCATTTTAAAAATTACTATGTACGCATGAGAAAATATTTCAGTTATAGAAAATAGGAAAAAAAGAGTACCCATAATATCAGATACAGTCACACATAAAAATTAACATTTCCAGTATACTTCTCTCATGTTTTATATTTTAATTTGTACATAACTTTGAGATCATACTAAATATTGTATATATAAAGTATATATCTTTTCATGTAATTATGAAGCAAACATATTTCCACGATATTACAATATTTTGCAAAAATGAATTTAATCCCTGCATAGTCTTTCTTCATATAAAGCAGGCTGTAATTTATTTGTCCATTCCTCTCCTATCAATCATAAGTGCCATTTCCAAGCATACAGTATTCTAAATAAGGTTGTACAATAAGTATATTAACCTGGATATTTTAACTTTTCAGTGTTTTTTATTTTTTTGCTTGTTGACCTCTCAGGATTTATTTCCAGAAGTGAGATTAAGTATTAAGGGTTACTGAAATATTTAAGAGTTTGATATATTTTGTGACATTTTCTGATAAGGTTACTCCTATTTTTGCCTCACCATCGGGTAAACTGCCCATTTCCTATAAACATTCTCATATTAAATGTTCTAATTTTTACATTTTCTTATTTGTTTCTAACACTGACGCTGGATTTGTATTTGTTTGCTGGCTGAGGGGTAGAATATTTCCATGTGTACTTTTCAATCAGTATTTCTTCTACTGTAAATTGTCTATTCAAATCTTTTTTTCTAACACATGAAAACCATGTTGTCAATCCCTTATTTTTAGTGGAGATGATTGGTTTCTGGATAGATTTTCAACAAAAACGTGCATGAAAACTCACTCTTCTGTAGTTGTACCACTCAGAAAATTCAGTAAAATTATCTCAAATTAAGTAATAGTGGGAACTGTCCCCTGACACACACATGCACACACTCACCCTCCCACCTCTACTCCCATACAACTTTCCCTCTGACGTAACCTGATGCAGGCTTGGCAAGCAGAAGAGTCGAAAGAAAGATTTCTTGGACTCTCAAGGTCTGGTAGTAGTGTTCCTTAATTCAGAGACTAGCACGGGGACAGGACCCATGGACAGTGAAGAGCTGCAAACATGGGTTGAGGGTAGCGCTAAATTTAAGGCATGGGTAGGTGAGTTATCTTTACGAGACAAAGCAAAGATTATTAAAATGGCATCAGTGTAGGTGGAGTCTGGATATTCAGTGGTCCTATAACTTTAGATAAGAATCAGATTGGATCAGGTCAGGAAGTCCTATGCTTCCTGGAGGATGATATAGATCGGTATGTAGGGCAGGATGCCTTGGGCTTTTCTCCCTGGGGCAGCCTTGATCATCATCAAGCTACACAGCATATTTCACACAGCACTCAGGAAGAATGGAGCCTGGACCCCCCCTCCATGAGTGTGCAGTTTGACTCAGAGGCATTGAACAAAGAGGAAATATCTTGTGGCCCCCCCATCCTCATTCTTTTCCCTGAATCACTAAACATACACCAGTGGCAAGGGAATAATCTGATGGCAACCTCCAGAGTTTCTGATTTCCCTTGGAAAGCTGCTGAGATTAGAGAAGTTGGTTTGATTCTCTGGGAAGAGAAAAACGGTTTAAGGGGTAGTAAAAGAGTTCACATATGAGGCCTCCGGTTAGAGAAATATTTGAGCTTCACAGTGAGCTTATCTGAGATAAATATATATATAAATGGATAAATAAAATCTATTTATTTTCTTTATAAGGGAGAACAGTGAAAATTCAATGAAATCAGTTTCGCACACCCTTCTCTTTCTCCACCCATTCTTTATTGTGATAGTTTTCTACAGTGATGTCAAAGGTGTTAGCTTTATTGTTTCTGCTCCTAAGACGATGGTGTGCTAATAAAAATATCTAAAATAACAAGTATTCATTTATGAGTCATCCACACCTAGCAAGTATAATAGAGGATTTATTCTTGGCCAGTTCTATATAAAGTGCATTTCTGTATCAAAAAAATATGTTTTCTTAGCCAATTGCTCTGTAAAATTTGAGATGTGCATCTGGGGAGGTGGAGGAACTGAATTAATTCAATAAGAAAATTACACTTAAAAGCTCTATTTTTCAGTTCATAGTAAAATGAAATAAAATCAAAATATAAGAAGACTCAAAATAAATTTGAGCTATGAATATAACATGAGCTATTGGTAATAATAATATTTTCCCCTACTAGAAAGTAGATAAACGGAACATATTTCTCATTCCAGCTCTCTCTCAAGCTGATCTCCTACAGGTGTTGTTTCCATGAGGAATTATTTTCATCTGCTGACCTTAGGTTCCTTGATTAAAAAATAAGGTCAATATGTCCTACCCCATTGCATCTTTGCGAGGATTACAAGAGAATTCCATGTAAATTAAATACCATAATGCCTCGCATTTGCTGGGTGTTCATTAAAATATATTTCTATCAGGTCGTCTTTCTCTTAAGTGTTATAAATTATGTATGGCATAATCCATAATTTTTCAGTCTTATTTAGGGTTGGGGCAATAAGAACCAACTGCTTTTTTAGCATTTGAGAGAAAATGAAAGCTAGGAACCTAAGAAAGGCAGTCTCCATTTTGGAAGCTTAAAGGGATCAATTGATTCATTTTCCTCAACAACGTCCCTCTTTTTCGAGAGGATCAATACAGTGAGATGCAGAAGAAAATCTCTTTTCTGATCGTTGATGAAGGGAAGTGTTAGCTGTACTTTTGAAACACATGTGGCTACCAGAGAGAATAGGTAATGCCATTTTAGGATCCACAGTAAAAGAACAAAGTCGAATGTTAGAGGAAAATGCAGAGGGACCTATTAAGAAGGTCTCACAAATCTAGCCTTTGTTAGGTGTCTATGTGACTGTGAAGCTGTCAGGATTTGTTTAGCTAATGACTCTAACTTGAGAAAATTTTAACCACAGCTCCTTTCACTGCATTTCAAAGGAGTTATAATGTTCTTTTTATTATTTGTTTCCTGTGTTTGAAAAGATGATTTCACATGAATTTCTTACCTTTTAACAACATAAGGGCATTTATTCAACTCTCTGACCTTCCATCCTCCACTTTGTTTTAATTCTTTTCATTCTTGCAGACTACATCTGTCCTCTTTCTACTACCTGGAGTTCTAGACTTCTTCCAGGATAAGTACACCAGACAAGTATTGAGAAAGTAAAAGGAGGTGAAGAGGATGGAATAGCATTTGTCATTTTAGGGGATAAAGTGAAATTGTTGCAATAGTTGAACATTTATGAAAACACTTTACCAAGAAATTTAGTTGTATTACCTTATTCAATATCTATTATAGTCCTCAGAGATAGTAATTATTTTCATATCCATTTTGCAGATGAGGAAATTGAGGCCTAACAAGGTTAAGTAACTTATTAAATGTACACAACTGGTATGTTTCCAGTAAACTCTGTCTATTCTTTGAAAATAGTGGCTGTGAGGCAGCTTTGCAAAATTTCATGAAACAGCCTGTAAGGTTCTTGGGTTTCCATTTTATAGATGAGGGTACTAAAACTCAGAGTTTATTAACTTGCCTAAATTCATGTAGCTAAGTAGTGAAATAAGTGGGTTTGATTGTGTATCTATAAATTTGATCTTAAATCTATTCCGTAGTTCTTGACTCTATAATGTATCTCTTTGAGTATTTGTCTGTTAATGGGTGTAGTGAATGATATAAAAAATAATAACATGTCGGGGCCAGCCTGGTTGCACAGTGGTTAAATTCGCGAGCTCCATTTCTGCGGCTGGGGTTTGCTGGATCAGATCCTGGCCATGAACCTAGGCACTTCTTGTCAGGCCACACTGTGGCAGGCGTCCCACATATAGAATGGAGGAAGATGGGCACAGAGGTTAGGTCAGGGCCAATCTTCCTCAGCAAAAAGAGGAGGATTGGCAGCAGATGTTAGCTCAGAGCTAATCTTCCTGAAAAAAAAAAATAATAATAATAATAAAATTTAGTTCTTCTTGATATGCTTATGGCCTATCAGGAGAGAAAAACTTGATATTAAAAATGTCTAGAGTCTAATGTATATAATGATAATAGTGATCAGATAATAATAGCAAAGAACTATGAGATAAGGTGGGACATCCTGGGGTTCACTGGTTCGGATGCTGGGTGCAGACATGGCACCGCTTGGCAAGCCATGCTGTGGTAGGTGTCCCACATATAAAGTAGAGGAAGACGAGCACAGATGTTAGCTCAGGGCCAGGCTTCCTCAGCAAACAGAGGAAGATTGGAAGCAGACGTTAGCTTGGGGCTAATCTTCCTCAAAAAAAAAAAAAAGAAAAGAAATGGATAGGCCTCTGGCCATTGTCTAATGTGGTGGGATTAGCTATGAAGATCTGCATTAGCAATTATGAAGTCAATGTCAGAGAACTGACCATACAACACCACTAGAAGAAAGGTGCTCTTAATTTGGCTTGTAATGATATAATAAACATTAATACTTTAATCTCCACCTATTAAAGAATTTAAATGATGTTAATAGTGATTGCTCTGAAATTTGTCTCAGGCTTAATATGAAAAAAAAGTTTGCTGAGAAATTTTGGAATGAAAACAGAAATAATTGGATGGTTCTTAATTTGTTTGATATTTTAACTACTTGGAAAAATCTTTAAAATAATTTGCAATTATATTCCTTTCAATATAAAATCTACATTTGAAAAAAAATTATGTAATAACTTTAAGAAGTGTAGTTTCAATGGCCCCCTTGTCGTTTACAGGATTTTTATTTCCTGATTCTACTAACTTGGTATTTTTCAAAGGGTAAAATTTGAGGAGTTATTCAGGCCTGTTTAATCCCTGCCTCCTCTACTTACTTGCTTTGTCTATAAACCTTCTAAAACTATTTCTTCATTTGCAAAAAAGGAAGGTTTCATATTTTAAGGATTAGTGGATTAAATCACATGTGTATATAAAAAGTAACCTGGTTTTTAGTATCTAGCAGACACTCAGCAAATGTTAGTTCCTTTTCCTTGGGGGAAGTGCCTGCTACTATGCCTGGCAGATAATGGGTATTCAAAACTCATGGCCCTCCTAAGTCTCCCCAGATTAATAGATAATAGTGAATAGATAATTAATAGAGCATACATTTCTCTGACTTTTCTTGTATTACTTTAGTTGTCACAGGTTTCATTTCCAAGCAGGGGTTGACACCCTGTTGCTTCCTCCCCTTTCTCCTCTCGTTAGCATTATGATAATGCCAAAGAAAGTTTCTGCCAAAGGGAGTCTCTCCTCACTGTGTCAGCTGTGAACTATAAGAAACACCAGTTATAGACCAAACAAAACACACATCAGCAGTGAATTGTAGACCACGGAAGTTACCATTGTAATTAAAGACTGGCTCGGCCATGAAGACACTGGTTGTAAGTTTAATGAATAAATGAGGCACTCTGCTAATATTTGACTTTAATTTGCCGGCAAGCAGAATGTAAGAAGTAGCTTTTAAAACTTCACTGGAGAAGAGTGAATTTTGGATGTATTCGTCTTAGGGAAAGAAAGCTAAAACAATTGAGAGAAGAGAAAAAAATTACATATAGGAGCAGAAGGTTATGTGATGAAAAGGAAGATAGTGGTACCCAAAATAATCACCTGGAAATCCACTAGTGTTGTCATTTGGCAAAAGTTTAAAGAGGGAGAAAATAGCCACTGAGTGTCCTTAGATTTTTGACGGGTAATGCTATTTGTGTTCTTTAATGAACTTCTTTGCCAGAGAAGCATGAAAATTCTCAAAATACATATGTGAGTTTATCTTCCCAGTTTTTTTTTAAGCATCTTCAGGGCAAGAGGGAAAGAACGTGAGAAACATAGATGTAGATGGAACGCCTGCTTGGCTCTAGGCACGTTTTATCCATGACTATTGTGTGAGGTAAACACACGAGAGAATTGAGACCCAGATATTTGACAAATTCCTCAAGGTCACAGAGCTAATACACGAGGACTAAAGGTTAGCACCTGTGTAAGTTTGACTCCCAAGTCCATGGTTTTCCATTACACTGCTTTGCCTCAGAGAGATTGGTTCTAATTTACCATCAGTTCCCTATTTTCCCTCTCTTTTGCAAAGACCCTAAGTGCTTACATTACAGAGGTCATAAATACCTAAATAAGAGACCACTTCCAAACAGGATGCCAATGCCCAATCAACAAACATACTGGTCAAACAGAATTCTTGTAAGCCTGGAAAAACATAATCAGTGTAGTGGAGCAGGCAGGCACTGTTCATTCAAATGCTAGCCTGGGCAGACACTGAGCAAGAAATTTGTCCAGCCTAAGAGTTAAATCTCCATTGTGGGATAGAAGCATCATACTAAGGGTCCCTGACACTGTTGCGTACTCGGCTCATGTCACAAATCTCTTTAAGGCAAGTTCTGGGAATCCAGCATCTGCCTAACTGGATTATGTTCCTCTTAGGGGAAATGTGGACGTTACTTCTCTTCATGCTTACTGTCATTTGCTTTGCCCTTTTCATTGACGCGTAAGTTTTCTTGAGCCCTACTACTGAAATCAGCACTCCTGAGAATGATCTGCCTTCTATCCCAGATGTATTAAAAACGGAGTTTCTGGGCATTTGAGATGCAAGGCCTGAGATTTATCTATGGCAAAACAAACAACGCTCTGTAAAACTTTGTCCCTTACCCTTTCTCAGGCGAAAAGTCTATCAGATAGTCCTCCTATTCAGAAGGATTCAAGAAAGTTCTGATCTGATAAGACTGTGGTATTGTTATCAAAGCAATAGAGCAGATATTTATTAGCATGTTATTATAATTATGTTTCCCTATATCCCCTAATTTAATGCTTTGTGTGATTTTAGTTTTGTTTACTATTGTTCTGTTTTGATTCTAATTCTGCTCCCCCACCAGGGTCTAGCTACACTGTCAAGTCCCCTCAGAAGTGGGGTGAGGAAGTAGAAGGTAGAAAAAGGGCATTTCATGTACAATCTTATAATTAAAATTGATCTTTCGCCTTAAAAAAAGGTAGTTTGGAAACCACTGATTTGTTACATTGATTTATTTCAGATATCAAGAACATACAAATATGCTATGTTACATTGCATTGTATATCATATCAGCATATCATGTCATATCATATCATATCATATCATATCATATATCATATTGTATTATATTGTATTTTGGTCCAGATGATTTTCAGGCACAGGACCATACCTCTCTCCCTCTCTATTTTAAAAAATTTTTTAAATTGAGGGATAATTAACATATAACATTTTATTGGTTTCAGGTGTACAATACAGTGATTCAATATTTGTATACCTTGTGAAATGATCACCACAATAATCTAGTTAATATCCGTCACCTTAGATATTTAAAAAAAAAATGTTTTTCTTGTGATGAGAACTTTTAAGATCTACTCTCTTAGCAACTTTCAAATATGCAATACAGGACTATTAACATAGTCACTAAGCTGTACATTGCATCCCCATGACTTATTTATTTTATAATCCTCTCTCTTTATTGTAAACTATAAAACCTTATATACCCAATTTTGATATGCGTGCAAACTTATTTTTGTAGTACTTAATACAATGTCACAACCTTCTGCAGGCTATTGGAAGACACGCTTTCATTGTACTGTTTTTAGTGTAGAACCATGGTGTGTATCATATGATGACCAATATTTTGCGTTAAATATGTTTTTTATGTTGAAATTATTATTTTACACAAAATCGGTACCCCTCCCAGGGTACCAGTGTGTAGGAGATGGTGTCTGACACAATCTATGGATGATCTGAACTGGTCCAATTAGTACTGCTTTCTGAACAACTGGAAGTGGTTGATGTTTCAATTGCTACTAAGAGCCTCGCTGCCTCAGAAATTTTTTTAAATGTTAATGCAGCAACAAGTTTTCGGTTATCTATATTATGGAAATATGAATAATACCATCAATATCGCTACAATGCTGCCGGGCTTATTTTCCTAGGAATAGAAACATTGTCAGTTTTAGATTAATTTTAATGGGAATCAATGGCTCCTTAAATAAATTGTTGACAAGTAACACTTTCAGAATCAAGTATTCTCAGATCGGTGTTTGTAACTTGGAGCAACGTCTGTGTATATTTTTACCAATAGCTCACTAACTTACTCATATTTTATTTAAAGAGTCAGCTTTATGTCATGTTGAGGGTTTTTTAAGAATCTATTGAATACTTCAACAGACAAGACGCTATACGAGGTACTTGACATCTTTTCAATCAAATTCTTCAGTATCAGTGTGGAGCAGAAATGATTGTCTTTATTTTGCGCTAGGGAAAATGAAGGATAGCAAAGGGTCCTGTCACTCCAGGACACACGGATGTGATGAGCAGCAGAAAGGCTATTGCAGAGGTAACTGTTATTTATGGTTTCTTTGTTATATGCCAGTTGCTTCCTAAGAGGACTATCGCTTAATGTCTTTGATCCTGCACACAAAGATGTGTTTTGAATTTAATGAAATTTACTGGTGTTTCTTTTTCATACATAGAAAATTCATCAGATAATTATCATCAGATAGTATTATTTTCCATTATGATAATCTGGCAACACGGTGAGGGGATGGGAGTGAAAGAATGCCACATTGTTTTTATAGCTATCTTTTGAGTTATTAACATTCGTGACTTTTATAGCTGATCACAACACAACATTTGAAAACTTTTTGTGCTTGGAGTCGTGTATCACAAACAGACATTTTAGAAGGTCCCTCTAGGCACTCAAGAGTGCTTCTAGTGACTTGAAAGCAACTGTATTTGAGTGCACCCTAAATTTCTCTAACTTAACTGACAGGAAAATAGTCAAGGCAGATGTAAAGTCAACCACGCACTGGTTGGTGATGATGGCCTCTGTCAGCAATATGCTCCTGATTCAGAGCCTGGATCCATGAGAATTTCTTATTTTTATTATTTTGTTTCACACAATTTCAAATTCCTGGCCCTCAGCTAAGAAAATAAATGTGCCCTGTCTATCCGTAGGCAGTCAATTCAAGCATCCTTCAGGGGTGGCTTAGATATTGCCTCAACCACAGTCCAGGTTGTGGCAATCAGGTATCACTTTGAACTTGAATTACAGTCCCAGTGGTGAAAGGTCAGAGCTTCATCCACTTAGCTGTCAATCTTTGCTCTATTCATTCAATTATTAAGCGCAGGGTGAATGCTCTATAATCCTGCTGCCATACCAACCACACCCTTCACCACACAGGCTTACACACGTACACCCATCCACACCAGTCTGCAAACATTCTCCATTTAAACCAAAGATTTTCATGCATGAAAGCCTTTTTTGATTAATTCTCTCATGCTGTGACAGCCGGAGAATATTCTTAGTCTCTCTCAAATGGAAGAATGAGCCCACGACTTTGGAAAAAAGGTGAAGTTTGCTAGAGGAATGTGTTGAGACACAAACTGACATTTTCTTAGGATCATGTGGCAGGTATAGTGATCTGGACCCTTTGAAATTTGTCTTATATAATCTTCAATAATTATTTTTGCAGTCAGTATCCATATTTTTTCTTTACAAAAAGGAGACCTTTTTTGTAGAAGCTAAATTAGTTAAATAGTCATGACATCATGGGTAATAGCGGCCCTGGAAGTTGAATATATTTCTAGGTCATTCCAAAAACACATCTTTCAGTTTAATGTAGCAAACTGAGAAGATGGTAAATATAACACAAAATAAATTAAAATAAAAAGAATGAAAAGACAAAGACTGCCTTTAATTCCCCAGAGCTCAAATGCTCCTATTCAGAATAGGTGGCAATGCTTCTAGAAATTTCAGTCTTCAACAGGAGAAATTGATAATTATATAACAGACACAAGGCCCCATCACTATCTTTGTAATCAAGTTATTATACTTTATGTATTTGGGGTGCATATTGTGAGTCACTTTCACATACAGAGGTACTGAATTATCTGATAGATAATAGTTTCATATGTTCTAGATATCCATTGTTTGTTCCTCCAGGTCAGCTCTCTACCTTTCCTAATTCTTCCTGGTGCCTCACAGGCCTGACATACATGGATTGTGTCAATGAAGCCTCTTTGCCCTCCAGAGTGCCACTGAGTGCATCCAGTGGGAGGAACTGGTTGGAGATGGGAGGGTGGGAAGAGATAGAAATCATTGTATTTATACTTTTGACTCCCTTCCTGCTCGATCTAGGTTTGGGAGTGTGTATACGATCCTTTTCAAAAGGCTACACTTCTGTTTGGTGTCCCTCTACTATAATTACAGCTCTTCTTAGGTTCCAGTAAATTCTCCTCCTTACACCCCAGGCCTAGGAAGGGCAACGTCTCCTGTTACTTCTAATCCCAGGATGATTCACCATACTTCGTTCATTTCCTGCAATTTTAATGACATTTTTATAAATAGTCCTTTCATGAAACTCTCTTTAATATTCCTTTCAATTGTATGATCCTTTTTGTGCTGAGACCCTGCTTCAATTAATATAGAAGACCTTAAATGCAGTTGAAGGAACAACTCTAAGACTCTATTACATTCCTAAATGTAAAATCCTAAAAACAAAAAAGATGGACTATGTGACGGTCATTGAAGGGCTGCCTCTGGAAAATTCTATGTAGTGTTTTCCCTCTAATCGTAAATGCAACAGATGTACAGAACATCATTGCTCTCAACTAATAACGGTTTTTTTTTAAAAGTCTAATTAAACCTATACAGACCTTTACTTCAAACAAATAAATCCTAGTTTCACTTATGTCCTAATACTTATACAATATGGTAGTGTGTTAAAAAAAAAAAAGTAGATCCATTAAATACAAGTAATAATAGAAAGATTGCAAATATTACTTTCACCTCTTAGAGAATTGTAAAGGAAATCCAATATCCCAAAGCAACACTTCAGCATATGCTCTTTTATTTACACTCAAATTCTCTCTCAAACCAGCAGTGCCTAAGCCATTCACTTGCTTAAACAGTTACTCACCATAAAACACTTTTCTTGAATTTCCAGCCTACACATATCTTATCTCTTTGTACCTCTTCCTCTTTCTTTCTGATTCTCTATTCTTGTCTCTCCCTCTCTTTCCCATTATCCAGCTATGTTATAAAACCATATTATGTCACTCAAAATCATACTCAAAGATATAACTTATTTAAATGGGTAGAAGATGAAGAAAGATGACTGGAAAAACATTTTTTTAAGTTTCTTTTTTCCTTCTAGTGGAAAGTGTGCTGTTGTGTCAGGAAGGAGTATATGTTGAACAAACATTTCTGTTCAAGTTTGGTTTCAAGGGATCCATAGAGACAGTGAAGTTCATTCATGGAAATACCCATTCATGGAAATACTCAGAAAGTCATGGGCCTCAAATTTAAAACCAAGGCACAAAGTAGAAAATTTATAACAAAAAGAAAAACAAAAGTAGAGAAGAAAAATCTGTATTTAAAAACCCCAGACATAGCCATTGATAACATTCCGATAAATGTGTGCTTTAAAAAAAACACATATATAATATTTTATATATCTGTAATTCTTTCTGTATATAGATGCATATGTAACTTTCGTTTTGACCGATCTGACATTTCGTATGCTTCAAAATGAGATTTAAAAATTTTTTTCAAATACTCCATTATTAGGTTTATTACAATTTATTTGCCAATTTTCCCCTTAGATATTTATGCTATTTCAATTTTTAAACACTATCTGTTATTGAAATCAAACATTTGTCCACATAGAGGATCACTTCTCTGATCGATTACTAAACATAAATGTTCTGGGTCAAATAGCAGAATATTCTAAGTCTTCTGATTTGCATTGCCAAAGGGACTTCTAGACAGGTGGAATCAATTCACACTTCTACCAGCAAGATGAAAATGAGGCTGTTTCCCTGTAAAATCTCCAGCAATTTATCACGTGCTAGTTAAATAAGTAAGAAGTGGCATATTGTTCTCATTTGCATTGATATGAATTTCTTATGATTCCGCAAGCTTATTGACCATTTGTATTACCCATTGAGAAACTCTTCCATTAATATCCTTTGCCGATTTTACGACTGGCAAAATTTCTATTAAATTTTATACAGTTTCAAATTAGGGCATTATTTCCCTGTTATTATTTTTGTGATTTCCTGTTAATATAACATTTTTTAGCATTTAACCTTCTACCCAAATATGACATTTCTCAAAAATTTCATCATAACATTATCAATTATGATTATTGTTCCAAAATGTGTGTGTTCTTGTCTGTATCTATGTTTTCATAGATGTCATCTTTTTCACATATACATTTTTTATCAGGCAAAGCATTGTTGAAACATAATATGAAAGAATATTGAAACTTGATCTCTAACTTTCCCCTAGGTTGTAGAATTTTTCATATCATTTGTTGGATTATCTATCAAAATTCACATTGATTATGATAGTTCTCCTCTTGCTTTTTTAAAAATAATAAATATTTCTGTATCTTCCAAACAAGCTGAAGTTGTATTTGTTTTGTTCAATTGATCATTTTGGTTTTGTGTGTTATGTCCAAAATTTTAAAAACATTTTCATTTGTAGTATGTTCTTACAGCTGATAGGAAAAGAACGTTTAGTCTTCTTATTCACAATACCCTCAATATTTCTGTTCAAAAGACTCTATTTTTTGTAAAATTTTTATTAATTTCCAAAGATATCATTGAGACTTTGAAGTTTCTACTAATTAATACATAAATATATAAAATGTAGGTGCTGGGTCTTCCCCTGCAGACATATCCAAGCTCTCTCCATTTATTTGTGTGTTCTTTTATATCCCTTAGGTCTGAAACAGTTTTCACACATATTCTGCTGAACAGTTTTTGTCAGGATTATTCTTAGATAATTTATCTGTTATTGATATTCTGCATATTTTTCATTACCTTGTAAGCTAATTATGTGGAAAAATAGGAAAAGTTTTTTAAGTTGAG
This sequence comes from Equus quagga, assembly GCF_021613505.1. NCBI lineage: Eukaryota > Metazoa > Chordata > Mammalia > Perissodactyla > Equidae > Equus > Equus quagga. The sequence continues at coordinate 56,171,611 of NC_060279.1, read as the reverse complement.
CTTATCACTGGTTAATTTACCGAACCAAAATTTATTTGAAAACAACAAAAGATTCCTTTGTAGAATGTTACCTATAAGTATTTTTTGAGTACCTATCATCCCTATTTCCCAGTACATAAGCTAATTCCTGTACAAAAACAAAATTCAAAATTATTAAATAGGCAACTCAACAGGAAAACGATTGAATGCATGAATGAATTTTACATCTTATTGAAAAGATCAAAATTTCCAAAATACTATTAAGGATGTCGGATATCCTAATCATTATGTCTCTTGTTCTCTATTTTAAAAGTAATGTCTCTTTAGTGCATGTGTGCCTCAAATATTGCATTCAATTTTGGGGGTTTAGAAGCCCCCTGAAAGACTGTAGTTTTTATATATTGAGTGCATATGCTTTACCCGCTTCCAAAAAAGGAGGGATGTTTTAAAAATATTTTGTCTTTTTCCTTTTTCTCCCCAAAGCCCCCCAGTACATAGTTGTATATTCTTCGTTGTGGGTCCTTCTAGTTGTGGCATGTGGGATGCTGCCTCAGCGTGGTTTGATGAGCAGTACCATGTCCGCGCCCAGGATTCGAACCAATGAAATACTGGGCTGCCTGCAGCGGAGCGTGAGCTTAACCACTCGGCCATGGGGCCAGCCCCAAAAAGGAGGGATTTTTAAAAACATCTACTTATCAAAGGAAACCTATTTGCACCCAAACAGTGAAATGTCAGGATATATTTTATTAAGTATTATTTTGGCTGTTGGTTTAAAATTAATCTTATTTATCCTTTTATAAAAGTAATCTCGGGGAAGATTACTATTTGTGAGGAATGGCAATTGACTTTATAGATTACATCAATATTATTCAGTTAAATTATCTCATTTATTAACCAATGCGCTATTGACTAGCTCCAGTAGATTAATAAATTAACTAACATTAAAGTAGCGCTATATTCCTGGGTTTATCTCCCTTAATTAAGTAGGGTTAATATTTTGACAGTATAATTGTACTATATTTTCTGGTGTTTGATTTGATACTTTTACAACTCTATAATTAAAATTGTTCTAAGGGTATTTTGTTGGTTTTACACTCATACTGTTTAGATTCATATCATAAAATAAATTATAGATAGAATCACTGATATACATATAACATGGTGAAAATAACTTCAGTGTTTGAAACTTCCACAAACAATTCAAGCCTAGAGTTTTGTTTTTTTTTTTTTGCAGGAAGTATTTCTTAGATTAATCTATTAAAATTTATTTTTTAATTTTTATATATTTGTTACTTTTTTATATTAATTTCTAGTTTCCTCCTATCTATTGCCTTTTTGGACATAATTTCCATTTAACGGTTCCATTTGAATTCTCTGTAATGTCAAGTCTAATCTAGTGTCTTGACATATAGCAAAAGTGGAGCCAGAGGATAACTTGAGCTCCCCCTATAGGATGAATTGCACATCCATCCTTAAAGAGCACCATGGCGTTATCTTAAAGGAAAAAAGAAATCAGTAATAGCAAGTACATCATACTGCCTAATATAATGAACTGCACTATGGTAGATATTTTTTCCTAAAATAATTCCCTTTGAGTGCTTTTGAGCCCAATTTTTGACCCAGTGGTTGTATTCTACTTCCTTGCAACCTCTTATGCTGCCAACAAGTGGGAATGCGACTCAGGTGAGTATGAAATCTGAGTCCTTGGTATTTATATGATTGGATAAAAATTATATTTTTCCTTTGGACTGGGATTATTAAACTGGGAGGATGGGACTCTAGAGCTAACAGTAGCCATCTTTTTTGGCATAAGGAGAGATCTTGTCTGCAGAATGAAGCTGCTAAGGAACAGACAATGATGAGAGATAGATGGAGAGAAAAATCTCTGGGATATTCGCTTCCCTTCAGCTCCTGGGGCTCCAGTTTCTTCAGCTCATGCTTTGATTCTGTGAATTTCCCAAGTTTCTTCTCAGATATGGTCATCTATAAATTTTCTTATGACTTAAATTTGGTCAAGTTGGATCTTAGTTACCTGAAATCAAAGGGTACTAATTTTTGCCATTCATCCTTTAAATGCCTTGTTAGTGAATATTCATTCAAATTCTACAAAATCATGGTAATCTCCCTAGTTTATTCTTTGTGAAATGAACCTTCTTCTCATTTTTGAATATTAAAATAATCATTCATCACCAAGTTTACTACACCTTGTCCATTCTCCAAGGCTCCTTAGAAGTTGTAGCATTATCTAGATGTCTAAACAAATCCTTTTTCCAAAGCAGAGTGATGGTAATGGAATTTAGTGAAGAGTAAAGGAAGCTTATTAGTAAACAGTACAGCCCGTGAAATTTCTCGAACACCTGTAAAGCAATACCTGCTGCTCTCTTCTCCTGGCTTGTCCTCTCCCTCACTCCTGCCATCCTGCCACATCCATTTCTATGATCCTTTGGATCTCCCTAAAATTCTGGAATACGTGATTTTATTACACTTTTTGACTTGGATAAAATTTGAGGCAGCTATTTAATTGTTTAATTGAATTGAAACCATTGACTGGTACCTGTAGCAGGGAAGCAATAAAATTCCTACTGACTTACCTTACATTCTCACAACGAATTTACTTCATCATTCTCATGAATAATGAAATGTTGTAACTTGTTCTTAACGTTATGTCTAAAGAAAAAAGGGAAATCCACACTGTAGACTTGCCATCTCAATGTCACCATGTTTTGGTCTTCTCATTTCCCTGGATTAAGGAAACCAGGGAACACACAATCTCTTCTCTTACAAATGATGCTCTTTAGGGGAGGTGGCATGTAGACTGTGTGCTTGCCTGCAGGGCTGACAATGACAGTTCCCCGATCTGTATAGCCCATCCCTTCCTGGGGGAAGCTAGAGAGAATCTACTCATGTGTAAGGTCTTAATTTTAAGGTCATTTTTTCTAGGAGTGCTCAGTACTGCCACAGACTAGGTTAAAAGTGTAGGTTATATAGCTAAATAGCATATTCTGAATATTCTTACTTGCAATTACCTATTCAATAATCTTCATATTAGACCATAAGCTCTATGAGGTCAGAGACCATGTCTGATTTATCTATCAAGGGATTCCCGTGTATAAAGTGCATGTGTTTTATTTCTTTATAAAGAAATACCATGGCTAGATTTCTTGATAAGCGTAAGCACAGAGATCTATAAGCACAAAAGAAAACAGCCTATTTCGTGAATGCTAATAAATGAAAATAAAATAAATATTTGCATCATGCTGACTGTGTTCAGAAAAAGCATGACTTTTTGCACATTTACATGACATCACATCAATTTCAAGAAAATATTTGTGTCCATAAGTGGAGCATATACAATATTAATTCTTTTCTAATTAATTTTACGCAAATTCTCTGTAATGGGAGCGTTAGGGAATGAGTTGTCTCTCATTATTTTCACTGCAAATGTTAAAAGGGAATCTACAATGCAAATATTCTTTCAGAACTCTGAACTAAGTCCCAATGTTTTCTTTGAGGGTGGGGTAGAGTGGAAATGTGGACAGAATGGAAATACCAAGCAGTGAAAAATCTTTCTTAGTTCTTGATCATGGAGGCTCCATTTAGGAGTAAAGTCACAGCAGGCAGATTGTGTCCTATGTCTTTCAATTCATTCATGTGTAAAACAATATCATATCATAAAATGAACCATGAGAAAGCCAGAGAATAGAGCATATGGGAAATAAGCTCCTGAACCAGGCCAAGAAACAGGTATGTGTGTGTATGTATGCATGGAATGTGTGGAAGCTAAAAATCTATTTATTCTCTGTTCCATAAATGCTAGGTACGTTCAGGACCACAAAAAGCTCCGAGGAAGGTGCTCCTGGGGTTTTAGAAATGATGTCATTCCAAAGAGCCTGTTTTAGGATCACGAAGTAAAGAACCCATCTCGAACCTCACATTTAGGCAAAGCTATCTGAGCAGAACAATCTGACAAACATAAATTTGTCTGTGTTTGTTTTCCAATTATTATTCTCCGAGCATTTCAAAATTAAAGTCAAAGTCGGCTTACAAAGACAATTCAGTGAACTGTCAATTTTGGTAAACACGAACAATTTAGTATTTCAGTGTCATAGTGACTAGGCAATACTCTAAGCCCTAACTTCATACTGACCCATATACTTACCTCATGGGGCTTTGCACATTGTAACCTTGCTTAAGGCAATTTTCTCTCTAGCTCCACCTATGTCCTGAGCCTGTTCCTAGTTTCTCCATCTTGGGACTTGTTACTTGTCTCTTATTCTTATCACAGCTTATCCTGAAACATTGTTCACATCTAGCTTCCATTTTTTTTTATCTCCGGCACATTCTTTTTACATTGTTTGAACCATAGCGCCATCATTTCCTAGTTGTGTAAACTTACAAATATCTCTTATGCCTTCTAAACTTCAACTTTTCCATCTGTAAAATTGACGGTGGTCTGCAAATTACTCCCCCACGAAAATTTGAAATTAACACCCAGGAAATCTGAGGCAGTAAATGAATGGTAGATTTGAATAATTTGCTCTTCTTCTCTACTGGTTTCATGGAATGTTGTAAAAACACTGCCTTAGAAAATCTCTGATTCCTCTTAGTTAATAACCCCTTTTACTGCAGATTCCACAGTATCCCATATGGGGTGTGGTGGGGAGGGTGGAGGGGGGAAAAGCAAGAGCAGACATATGACACAGATTCAAAATTCTACCAAAATAAAATAACCAGAGTGAATCCAGACAATGTAGAAAGGAAAGAAATAATAAAACTGAAATAAAAATCAAACAACAGAGATGATCAACTAAACCCAAAACTGATTTTTTTTTTTAAAGATTTTATTTTTTCCTTTTTCTCCCCAAAGCCCCCTGGTACATAGTTGTGTATTCTTCGTTGTGGGTTCTTCTAGTTGTGGCATGTGGGACGCTGCCTCAGCGTGGTCTGATGAGCAGTGCCATGTCCGCGCCCAGGATTCGAACTAACGAAACACTGGGCCGCCTGCAGCGGAGCGCGCAAACCTAACCACTCGGCCACGGGGCCAGCCCCCCCAAAACTGATTTTTTAAAAAGACTAAAAAAGTAGAAAAGCCTCTGCTAAATTTATCAAAGCTGGAAGACAGCAAGAGCAGAATTAAACATTTTGAATTAAGACTCTAAATCTATGGAGGATCTTTGTCACCGATAGAAAATTTTTAAGCACAACATTTTGCTAATCATTTTAAAGATGTACATTATTTTCTGGAAAGGTTTTCTTCGTTTTCTTTCACGAATACAGCTCAATTTTTTTTTAATCTGAGTATAACTATGCTTATTAAAGAAAAGTAATAGGGGGGCCAGCCTGGTGGCACAGCACAGCAGTTAAGTTTGCACGCTCGGCTTTAGCGCCCTAGGGTTGGCTGGTTCAGATCCTGGGTGCTGAACTACCCACCGCTTGTCAAGCCATGCTGTGGCAGGCGTCCCACATATAAAGTAGAGGAAGATGGGCACGGATGTCAGCTTGGGGCCAGTCTTCCTCAGCAAAAAGAGGAGGATTGGCAGCAGATGTTAGCTCATGGCTAATCTTCCTCAAAAAAAAAAAGAAAAGTAATAGACAAAAATAATATTCTCAAAAGAATAAGAAATAGCACTAAACTTGAATTGTAAGATAGGCAATAAAGCTTAGCAAAACAATATAAAATTTCTACTACCCTATTTTTTCAGGAATACTATTATCAGCAACAACTGAAAACCCAGGTATAAAAATGCAGGCATTAGTCATAGTGAATTATTTTGGGGAGATGATTTGCACATACAAAAAAGCATTCAGCTTGATTCATTTACATTAAGTGGTTGAGTTGACACTGTCTCCGGTCATGAGAGCCAGGATTATTCACCCCAAAACAAGAAAAATCACAACTTCAACTATTCCAGAAAAAGTTGAGCGAAGCATGATCTCAACTGTCATAGTAACTACATTTATTTATTTATTTTTTTAGTGTGGTGTTTTTCTTTTTCTTTTCTGTGGAAGACTGACCCTGAGCTAACATCTATCGCCAATCTTCCTCTTCTTTTTTTTCTCCCCAAAGCCCCAATACACAGTTGTATATCCTAGCTGTAAGTCACTCTAATTTTTTCTATGTGGGACACGGCCACAGCGTGGCTTGATGAGCAGTGTACAGGTCTGCACCCATGGTCTGAACCAGTGAACCCCAGGCCACCGAAGTGGAGCACACGAACTCAACCATTTGACCATGGTCCAGCCCTGTGTAACTACATCTAAATAAATAATTTAAGAGAAGAGAGAAGAAGGAGATGGCATTACCCCCACGAGAAGAGGATAAGTGTTATTGTAAAATACATGCAGACTAATGTAGGAAAATAGAGGAAGAATGTGAGCGACACTAAATGGAAATAAATTTAAGGAACAGTTTCAGAGGAGTATTGTCGGATAGACTCAAAAGATTAGCAGGCACTTACAAATTAGGGAAAAGAAAGCATTGGAGAAAACATTTTAGACAGAGAATTGGAACATGCTGAAGATACAAGGCATGAAAAAGCATGGTGTTTGAAAAGTGAGTGAAACACATTTATCTTGTGTGTTGCTTCTGATAGCTCCTTAATTCTCACAAGTCTATTGCTATGGATTGAATTGTGTCCCCCCCAAGGTTCAAGTATTGAAGCCCTAACTCCTAATGTGACTGTATTTGGAGATAGAGTCTTTAGGAGGTAATTAAGATTAAATAAGATCATAAGAGTGGGGCTTTGATCTGGCAGGGTTAGTGTCTTTGTAAGAAGAAGATGGAGAGATCAGAGCTCCCCCGCTCTCCACAATGAGAGGAGCCGGCCATCCACAAGCCAAGAGAAGAGCCTCAGACACCTGCTTTGCCATCACCTTATACCTGGACTTCCCAGCCTCCAGAACTGTGAGAAATAAATTTCTGTTATTTAAGCCCCCCGTTCTCCAGTATTTTGTTATGGCAGCTTGAGCTGACTAATACACCCATTAGTGAAGAGATACAGGAGAAATCGTTCACATCACCCTACGTTCAGGTGAGTAAGAAAGGAAGAGGCCTCAGGCTGAAGGAGATGAGAGAGTTTTTAATAGAGTCCACAAAATCTTGAATCTGGAAGGATTCTTAGGGATTTCATTTTCAGCTTCTTCACTTCACAGTGAAGGAAACTTGGACCCAGCTCTGCCCAACATTATACCTAAAGCTAGTGACAGAGCCGTGGCAATTTGGTTTTCTTTGTATATGCAGGGACCGATCCCTCTGGAGAGGATATGGCGGTGTGGTATCATCTTCGCTGCGAATAATTCTAATTTCCTCTGTCCTCATGTGAAGTTCTCTCCTTGTTCACTCTTCCTGATCCAGCCTGATGCTTAGACTGAAGCACTTGATTAATTACTAAAAACCATCAAACTCTGCAGTGACATCCCCTAGGCAAAGGCGGCCTTTCTGCCTGAAATGTCAGTCTTGGTGAAGGTCTGAGATGCTCCACATTTTCTGACATTCTCAACTGTGTGGCCCCTCTGCCTGGGGCTGACTCAGTGGGAAGAGGGATGACTTTAACAAACAAGACACTGCTTCCCCACCAGCAGGCCTGCTGTTGCTGTTGTTTCCAATCCTCCAAAGACCGGATCCTCCATATGCTCACCTCCCACTGCCCCAGCACAGTATCGAAAGAATGCAAAATAAATGGAAGGGGCAGGAGCCAGTAGAATTAAAGAACAGAGCTGGCATTAAGCTAGTCAGGCAACAGAGAAAGGCAAGTGCTATATCATAAGGACGAAAACCTTGGGCCCAAATACTACTACCCTAAAGGCTGAGTTTCTGTCTCCATTATGCCCCAAGCCATGCCAAAAGTAGTCAGAAAACACTGTTTTGTAATCAAATCTGAATATCACTGTATGACTCTCAAACTCAGAAAGATTGAAACTAATAATAATGATACCAGCTGATGATGACAAGTGTATAAGAAGGTGCATTTAATTCACATTTTTATGAACATATCAAACTTTGCCCCGTGGATGTTGTACCATTTGGAAACGTTCATGAAAAGCCTTAAAAATGTCTGTATCCTTTGTACGGTAATTAAAAAATAATATTAGGGATCTGGACATATAAGAACAAAAATGGAAGGAATAAAGACCTATTTACAACGTGACAGTCAGGGCAACGTGCTGCTTATATATCCTATTGTGGATACAAAGACTCCAGCTCTTACCCTTTCATATTCTCCACAAAGTCTGCACCAAGATTAACCCAATGGGAGAGCGTGGAGCGATTGCTCAGGAGTTATCTGGTGAGATGCGTTCCTTCAATGACTGATTTTAGCTTGAGGACTCCCCAGTGACCTCGCTGAATCTTTCTTAGAACTCTGCTGCAGCCTCAGACTTTTCCTGACACAATTCGTCGTCCTTCTGTCTCTCCTTTCCCAGGAATCAGATTTGCATTTTATTCTAAAGATTCTCCCTGCCTTCTCCTACTTCCTCCCCCAATAAATCCCTTCAAATTTAATCCTGTCTTGTCTATTTCTCAGGAACCCAAACTAGTACATATAAGAATAATGAAGAGCCAGTTCAAGATGGTGACATAGGAAGATCCTGAACTCACCTCCTCCCATGGAAGCAGCCTTTGAAAATCACCCAGAGTTTATGTAAAAGAATTTCATTTGCTAATGTCAAAGCATCAGATGGAGGGGCAGGAGCCTACTGAGATATTTCCAGGGAGGGAGGCTAATGGGCACCATCTTCATGCTCTCCCTCTGCCTTGCTAAAGCTGGAGGGTGCCATCTTTCTTTTTCTTTGTTTTCTCAGCAGGTGCCATCTTCGAACTTCCCCTCTGCCTCACTCCAGTTGGAGATGCCATCTTCGAGCTCTGCCTCTGCCTTTTTTCAGAGCACCAGTATCTCCTGAAGGAGAGCTTCTGTACCCATCTAGTGACCCAGTTTTTATGTCTGGTGCCCTGGTTTTTGTGGCTGCAGCCCGGAGGATGCACCTTGATCACCTGGCTCTGGAGGCCAGGGCCTTGTGTGTCTGGGTCCCATGGGACTATAACAATTGGAGAGACAGTTCTTGGGAGAATGTAGACTACCACCCCAGGGCATTGCACAGATAGCAGACTGAAACATACCCTCAGTCTTTCTGAGAAAGAGGCCTCTTTGTTTGTTCAGGGACTTTGGTCTGAGGGGTGGACTTCTGGTCTGGCACATTTCAAGGGGCCAATAGAACTGCTCTCAGTGAATGGAGGCTAGGAGATACAATCCTGGACTCTCCCTCTGCCTCTCTCTAGCTTGTGGATATTATGTATGTCTGACATTTTACTGCAAAAGCACTAACATAACAGAAAGTTAAATAATAACAGCATTTCTCAAAATGAGTTGTATGAAATATATATTTATTGCTTGTTATTTGGCATAAAATAATTAGAAGTATATATAATACCTAAAAGGTTGAGGAAGTGTGATAAACATCATGGAATGAATAAGTTTAGTCTGTCAAAGTTTGTTGAGAGTCCTAAATATATTTGCACTTTGAATCACTAAAAAGGGGATTTGATGTACATCAATTATGGAATATGTTCCTAAAACATTGAGTCCAAAATTTAATAAAAACATGTATTAGCTATTTGATATGTGTCAAGGCATTTCTTAGGATTAGTATTCCATAAAACACATTTTAGAAAACAATATTCAAATAACATTTCACAAATGCTAACTTTTTTAATTCCTTCTAAGTTTGTTATACTTTTAACAACAAAATTTACTTTTTTGTATATAGATATAAACTTAAACATCATCCTAACATCTACATCTTATTCTCATAATATTCCCTCCCATCCCCAGGATCCGGCAAATATCCTTGCATATAGTAAGAACTCAATAAATATTCCCTTCCTTAGGTTGCCCCAGTTCTAACCGCTAATCACATCTGATTTTTCATTGTAAAATTAGCATTAAAAAATAATAAAATGGAGGGGCTGGCCTGGTGGTGCAGCAGTTAAGTGTGCACATTCTGCTTTGGCGGCCTGGGGTCCACTGGTTCGGATCCCGGGTGTGGACATGGCACAACTTGGCAAGCCATGCTGTGGTAGGTGTCCCACATATAAAGTAGAGGTAGATGGGCATGGATGTTAGCTCAGGGCCAGTCTTCCTCGGCAAAAAGAGGAGGATTGGCAGCAGATGTTAGCTCAGGGCTAATCTTCCTCAAAAAGAAAAGTAATAATAATAATAATAATAAAATGAGGTCAAAAGATAAAAAGAAAAAACAGTCATCCCCTTAAAAAAATACCTAGCAAGCCTTATTTGTGAGTTAGATTTCCACACACAATTCTATCATAACGAATTGGCATTTGTTGTCTTAAGCCCCTCCATACTTTAAGTATATTCAAAGGTGAAAATATTGATTAGATATAATTCTTTACTAGGAAATGTAGTACAAGGAATATTTGAGAATATGTGTGGAAATGCAGATATCAAAATTAACCCATAAGTATTTATTACTCTGAAGGTAGAAGACTTGAGTTCAGACAAATAAAGTTACTGTTAGAAAAGTGAAAAAAATAAAATAAAATGGTTCAGGAGATACAGCATTCTTAAGAAATGTGCCACTCCTTCCAAGTCTTGAGGGAGCTTCCGATGTACTTGAAGATTAGTGAAAGTGGAGACTGCCAACCCACAGTGAGATGGGGGTCTTCTCCTGGCATTGCTAATACTGTACAACAACCTCACACAAGATTTAAATATGTACATAATTTAAGCAAATGTATGATTTAAATAAGTCCTATCATTTAAATGTGTACATTGGAAAATATGCATTGTAACATGTCATAAAATATTTGCCTCACAAATCAGAACTGTGAATCCTAATCCATGAAAAACAAGAGTGTGCTAGTGTTAGTCCATAAATGCAGCTTCCACGCTGACTTGTAATGCCTATTCATTCTGCCTTCCTTTCTTTATAGATCTTTCATTTACACTGTTTACATAACTGAACCGAGACGCACACGAATAAGCACAGATTAACATTACCCCTATTACCCAAATCACTGTGTCTTTAACCCATTGAAAACTCGGATATGCAAAAATAAATTTAACAGAACCAAACACATTCCTACTAAAAAGATTCAATTACTGCAGCAATATGGTATTTATTTGTCCCAGTAACCATTAAGAGATAATAGATATTTCTTTTGTTAATATAGCATGAACACACTGAATGAATGACATTTAGAAAGTAATTAACATCATTTCCACAGTTAATGTCTTTTCACCTAGCGTGAGGATCATGCCTCTTGATCCGCCCTCATGATGTGTGACGTCCTTGTTTTATAATAGATGTACCACTGTCTCACAACTATCTTCTCTTATTGTACTTTACAGTTCAAATGATGCATATCACAAATGCAGAGGCATGAGAGGGTCACCGAAACAGCTATTTATGACAGTCTATCATGGACGTTTTGTGAATCCATCCTATCACATTTTTGTTTAAGACCCAAGAATGCTCTTATGGCCAGGAACCAGCTAATTTACTAATCACGCTTGATATTCACTTCAAAATAAACAATACCACCATTACAGAAAACTAGCCACTTGACAATTTCATCTCCAATTTTGCACGTTGCTGTCTTGCTCCTTTTGAATGATTTACAAGAATTCTATTATCTTTTAAAAACAGAATCTGTAATTTCCATGTTTGAGAAAATCATTCAATATTAATATTTTTGGCCAAGATGTCTCAATTGCCTTCTGTTCTTTTAATAATTTCTTTTTTTTTTTTTGGTTTTTTTGTTTGTTTTTGAGGAAGATTAGCCCTCAGCTAACTACTGCCAGTCCTCCTCTTTTTGCTGAGGAAGCCTGGCTCTGAGCTAACATCCGTGCCCATCTTCCTCTAGTTTATACGTGGGACGCCTGCCACAGCATGGCTGCCAAACAGTGCCATGTCTGCACCCGGGATCCGAACCAGCGAACCCCGGGCCGCCGAGAAGCGGAACGTGCGAACCCAACCGCTGCGCCACCGGGCCGGCCCCTTTAATAATTTCTTTTTTAATTGAATGTTTTGGTCATAGCTGAAAGAGAAACTGAGTGTTGCCTTGCTCTACAAATCCTATAATCTATAAACATTTGGCCAGAGCTCTACTCATCAAAGCTTTATTTCAATTGCTAGATTGATTTTCTATATTATGCATATGTCAGAATTGTGGTTTTCATTCATTTATTTTATTCATTTAGCAACTATGTGTGACTACTATAAATCAATTGCTGTGAGGTGCTTGGCACGCTGTAGTGAACAAAACACGTCACTTCCTACCCTCGTGAGGCTTATATTTGAGAGACATAAAAACATAATTACAACTTGGAATAAATTCACAGGAAAAAAAAAATAGGAGCATGAAAAGTAAAGTGGACTGGGCTGTCCAGATTAGACAGTCGGGCACAACATCTCCAAGCTGGTCACATGTGAGAGAGAGAACAGAGTGCAAAAGTGCCTGAGGGATGTCTTCAAAGAGTGTAAAGGGGCCTGGTGTGCTCTGGGAGCAGAGAGTGAGGAGGAAAATGGCAGGAAATTAAGTTGAAGAGGGAGCAGGGCCCAGGTCACAAATGGTCTTGTAGATGTCCACCATAGCTCACTCAGATTAAAAAAAAAAAAGGAATTTCCTCAGGCTCCTTAGTTTTCCCTCTTTAAGCTACGTTCTGCCCTTTGCTGATTAACCATTATCACTCCAGGATTAAGTGGTGTCTGTGAATGGATTCTAAGGAGCATTCTACCAATGTGAACACTGTGACTTAGTGATAAGAATGTTGTTACGACAGGTAGTAATTTTGTGTGATGCTTGAAGATGTGCCCTTCGTGTTGACCCAGGGTATGTCAGAACATTGTAGCTGTGGCATAAATAGTGCTCTTTCCACTTGAAAACCAAAGTGTTTTCATAACATTTTCTTAGAAAAGAAATGTTTATTAATGTAAGGTTTAGATTTAAAAATCCTATACTTTGGTACCTATACATACATGCATATACATCTGTAAAATTATTATAGATATGTCAACCTAAAGGGGGTGATGTGAGGATAAATTAAGATTACATGTATAATTACCTAGCCCAGTCCTGGATTTATATGAGTTATTCAGTAAATACTAATTTATTTCCTTTATCTTTTATGTGTCAGGCACTGGAATCAACTTTTTATTTGTATCTAATATAAGGCAATACAATTTATTTTATTTTTCCTTTATTTGCATAAGAATGAGTTCTATCAAATTATTATCAAGTCTCATGAGCAACATTATTTTATAAGTAGGAGATTTTTACAGCAGCCTTGTAAAACAGCCACTTCACCCCACCTACAATCCCTTGACTATCCTGTAGGGTGACAGTTCTCAACTTTGGCTGCTCGTGAAAATCACCTGGAGAGCTCTTACAATCTCTATGACCAGGCCTCTCCTGAGATCAATCAAATTATAATCTCAGGGGCAGAAACACTGGCATATCTATTTTGGAAGTTCCCTGGGTGATTTCAACGGGTAGCCAAGGAGAGAAGCACTGTTCTGGGGCACCCTGTACAGTGATGCAGGATTATCTTCAAAAAACGCACACACTCACCTTTTCAAAAAATGTCTTTCCCTTTTGTAAATCTACTCTGCTTTCAAGTCCCAAAAGAATTGGCAGCTGGATTGCAAAGCCTTCCCGTTTGAAATATCCTTTGCTATTCAATATACTCTGTGCATATCTTTATTGTAGTTCTTATAGAAATAGTCATCTATAATAGAAGGGGAAATAAAATACTGGACTCCTCTTTTAGAAGGTAGGTTCCTTGAAGGTAGAGAGAGAGAGAAAGAAATAGAGGTACAGTTGTACAATCAGTGCAAGCAAATGAAGAGTTTGCTATCCTCTTGGAATTTAATTAAATAAATTTTGAATACAATAAATATTTTATAGAAATCTGTAATATCTCCTTAAAATAATAATGAAGGGACTTTGTCTCTTAAACATAATGGATACTCAAAAAATATTTGATGACAATTTTTTATGGCATCAGTACATTTTGAAAAATATTTCATTGGCTATTAAACCCTAGAAATTATAACATGCTTATTCCTTCAGAAGAATTGTCAGGGCAGGGGGAAAAGGCAGTGACTTTATAATATAGATGTGTTTGATAGAGAGACTGGAGAAAGTAGGAGTAGCTTTTGAAGAGAATGTGATGTATATAGTTGAATTTGGAGATATAGAGTCTAGTTTGAAATCTGACAAACACTTGCTGGTTATTTTCTCTTTCTAAATCTCAGTTTTCTCGTCTGTGTTTATACTTTTATGAGACTTGTAACTGAAGTCAAATAACCAACATTCTCCACCATTTCCTTGAAAAAAAAGTTTATTAGTACTTATTCTATGTTACAGCAGTTGAGTAATGACAGATGCAAGTCAATGACCAAACGTCCCTTTACCAAGAACTTTATCATTGATGATTCAGAAAAAAGACTGAGAAGCCCTTTATGTCAATGACGATGTTGCCTTGAAATTCATATTATGTAGGAAAGATACAAAGAAGACATCTGGGGAGTGCCTATGAGCAATGCCCTCAAAGAATTCCATTCCCCCAGTCACTGCTGTGATGACTTCAATATTCTGAAGACATAAAAATATTGCTAAGATTAAAAAAAGAAATTGCAAAGGAAGCATGAAACAAAACTTGTGGATCTCACTGAGAATATATTTTAAATAAATATTTTCCATGTGGTGGTATGTGCCTATTGAGCACGTGGAATTCCGCTAATTCCACTGAGGGACTAAATTTTTAATTTCATTTAATTTTAATTAAATTAAAATAACCTGTGGCTAGCACTGCTACATTACAGAGTGCAGGGTTGGTCTCTAGCCTCAGTTTGAACTCCTTAGGAGACACAGAAGTCACCACAGAGGAAACACCCACTCCATTGCTGGACATCTGTAGTGATCTTCCTTGTTTTGAAAGCCAAAATGTGTCTTCTTATAGTTTCCTCAAATTACTTTTAGCACAATCCTCGGGAACCACATAAAGAAAGTCAAATCTTTCTTGGACGTTACAGCTCTCCAAATTGTTTTCTTAATCCAGTATTTCTTTCTGCAGTCTAAGAAGCCTCCTTTTCATCAAGCATTTCTCCAGTTTTATGCCAGCCTCTAACTGAGCAGACTCTGGGTTTTAATCAGGCAGATGTGGATTGGAAAAACACAGCTGCTCCATTTCCTTACAATATGTTCTTGGAAAATTTAAGCCCAGTGTTGTCTCCTGTAAAATAAGTATATTAATAACTATTTCACATTTCGTTAATAAGGAATAATAAGTATACTGATACTGAACCTGAAGTGAGTTCGCTCACCTGTTGCGTAGCAATCCAATCTCTGACACTGGGTATAGTGGAAGAAAGTAGGAAGTTTATTATTGCACAGGGCTGAGCAAGGAGAAAGGGCGGCTAATGCTGAAATCCAAAACTCCTCAAAAAGCTAAAAGGAAGGGTTTTTAGGCAGGGGAGGAGGAGCATATGGCATTGCTGGTTGGAGCTTTCCCACCAGCCTATCTTTGGCCTTGAGACTACTTGCAGAGAGGAGGGAGCCCGTGACCTTGCTGGTCAGCAGCTTTCCCACCAGCCTGTGTCTCTTTGCAGGGAAGAGATAGCAAATCCAGGTGCTTGCCCTTAGCCGTGTCTGTCTCCATGGAGGATAGTGGATTCTGGAGCCAGGAACCCAGGGAATAAGCAGGGAATGAGTGTTTTGGTTTTAACTCCATATATGCTGGGTTTAATGTAGGGAAACAGATATCAGGGTCAATAACAATACCATCACACTGACTAGTATGCAGCAGGTAGTAAAATTTTAGTTCTTTCCTACTTAAAATTATTTCTGATTGTTTTCTTGACCTCTCTCTTAAAGTTTGATATACAAGTCTGAACCCAGAGTTCCCTGTGCACTTATAGGAATTTGACCATAGGTGCAAAGAGTAAGTTTCTAAATATTTGACTTGACACATTGATATTATTTTAGGAGAAATATTTAACTGTTCTTTTCCTTCAGTAGAAGAGAGACAGAATTGCTTCTGTAACAAGTTTGATGTTTCTAAGCTTTCACTGAGAACAGGCATTGCAGGATTTATTGAAGTCATCTTGTCTACCTCATTCTTGAGTTACTTGCTGTTCCTGACTGCAATAATTTGCTATCTACAGGATTCCCACTGTTACCGTGGGGGAAAAAACACAGTTTTATATTAATACACCACAGACAGCTTATTCACTTGCCCCCCAGAAATTGTTCATTACTTTTAAGAGGAAAGAATGGCTGAAAAATGTGTAGGTTTCCACAGATAGCCTTTTTAAAACTATAAACTACTCCACCTGGACATCAACCTACACATCAAAAAGGGAGTAATGGAATCTTTTGAAGTGAGGGACAGGCATATATTTTGAGCCATGTTTGTGAAAGTGCTGCTAAGTTTAGACATGTTAAATTGGGCAAACGAATAGATAGATAGGTAGCTAGCTCACTAGATAGACACACCAAATATATATGTATATATAAAGAGATATGCTACATTTCAAAAAAATATACTTGACTCTTCTAATTTATGCAAACAGAAATTGGGGAACATGTGTGGGAATGGATACTTAGGGTGTGAGATAATGGTGGGAGGAACATAAAGATTTTTTTCTGCATTAAATTACCTTTGAAACTTTGTTCAAACTTTGTCCAAATATGTATGACTCTTTATCTCAATCCAGTATGTGCGTTGATCTCTCTGTCTGTCTTGACACTAATACCACATTTTATTGACTACTGTCACTTTATAGCATGTCTCCAATGGAGGGTTGGGTATTCAAAGTTGGTTGGGTATTCTAGGTTCTTTGCATGTCCATGTGGATTTTAAAATCAGTTTTCTTCAAAAACACTGTTGGGATTTTGATTGAGATGGTGTTGACTATATAGTGAATTGAAAGACCATTGATCTATTATCAATTTGGGGCCTTTTAGTCTGTGAGCATGGTATGCCTCTACATTAACAGAGGGGTTGTTTTTACTAGCTAAAAAATGTTTTGTACTTTTCAAGGTACTGGAATTGTATGTGGTTTGTCAGTTTTATTGCTGAATATTTCATATACTTGATGAGATTGAAAAGGCTTTTATTTTAAATTTCTGACATTTCTCTACCAGTATAAAAAAATATAATTGGTTTTTGTATTTATCTTACATACTACAATATTGCTAAAGTCACTTATTGGTCTTATAATTTGCTTTTTTATATTTCTTAGGGTGTTCTCCTTATAAGATTAGCTGTCTGCTAATGAAAACAGTTACATTTCTTAATTTTGAGTCTTGAAAAATTTATTTCTTTTTCATATCTTATTACACTGACTAGAATCTGAGTACAACGTTAATAGAAGTGGTGAGAGCATTCAATCTTGCTTTGTTGCTGATGTCAGGAACAAATTATTCAGTCCTTCCCTATTAAAGCATGACGTTATCTGTAGCAAGTTTTCAGGGTGTACTTTATCTGATTCAGGAGACTCTTTATTATTCCTATTTTATTCATAATATACAAATAGATGCTAGATTTAGTCAAATGCTTTTTCCGCATCAATTGAGATGATTATATGATTCCATTTTATCTCCTTAGTTGGCTTATTAGTTATATTTCTGTTTTCTTTTATTTTAGTGCTTGATTTAGAGTTTGTAAAATTTTACTGTTTTTTTAAGGGGAGATGTTAGTTGGATTCCTACTACTCCATCTTGTTCAGAAGGAAAGTACATATAGTTTTTACAGAAACTACAAAGAAAGGATTGTACTTCAACCCAACACCAAGATATTGCTAAATAAAAATCCTGTACAAACTGAATAAATACCAGAAAAACATGGCTTTATGTAATGCCTTATATTTCATAATGAGCTAAATAAATATAAATTATAATTTAAAATTATTAAATAAGCTAATAGGTAACAATAGACCATGACAAGAGAACTGACAAAACTAGGGAAAGATTAAAAATAAAAGGTAAAAACAATAGAAATAAGAGCTAAACTAGAAGGACCAGGAATATATAGATAGCAGAGAATCTCATAAAGAAAATAGAGGACAGAAAAGAGAAAAATGAAAATTATCAATGGAAATGAAGACAATGATAAAAAGAATTTTAAAAATGGAATAGACACAGAAGAAAAGCAAAGCTAAAAGAGCATGTTATAATAGCAAACACAGAAAAAGAAAACCAAAACAATGGAACACATGCAGACACACACACTCACATACAAGCAGGCAGTTATTAAATGGAGTCCAAGAAAACGTTTCCAAATTAAGATGTAAATTTTTGTATTGAAAGGGCAAACTGGGAAAAGTTGATACAATATGGTCAATTTAAGACACATTGTTGCAAAATTATTACACTTTAGAGGAATAGAATACACTCTGTTTATATAAGCAAAAAGTCAAAATCACTTCAGGAAAAGAGAAAGTTAGACTGATATGACTATTGTTTTTAAAAAACACTTGATTACAGGCAAAATCAGATCATATATTTAAGGTACTGAAGGAATGAAAGTGTAAAGCAAAAATTTTATAGCCAGCCAAACTGATCTTGAAGAATAAAAACCATGGGAAAATGGTCATAAACGTAGAAACATTCAAAGAATATTCTTTCTACGGACACTTCTCAATGAATCTAATAATTTGATTAGATTCCAAAGACTAATTTGAGAAACTTCAGCCAACAAGTAATTTGAGAAGCTTCAACATAAAGACAGGTGGCTGGAGTATTTTACCTTGCAAAAATGCACAAGACCGAACAATGGCCAAACGATAAAAAAGAAAGGTATGTGGATCTCCATAGGCCCATATTCGTGAGACAGAGCTGTTTTAGATCATCCTACAGCTGAATCTGTCGTTTAACAGAGAATCTTCTATCAACTTGGAAAATTAAGTACAATGTAGGGTGAAAATTGACATAAAAGGAGTGGTTATGAGAACACACTGCAAAAGGGATTAAATTTAGTCTATTTGAGGAGAGAAGGGCCGTTAAGGAAAATACCTTTACCTTGACTGACAAAGGATGAGTAAGAAATACGCAGACAAAATAAGTGGGGAAGGAGCATTCCTGGCAGAGGAAGCATGAGCACAAAGACATGAAATGTCAGATGTGGCATCTTCAAGGAAATGAGAGAATATAGAGAGGGTAAAGCAAACAGTGACATGAGATTTTATACTATATATATGTAGTAATATAAAAGTTATGGAAACTATATAATAATTTATAGTCAATTATATGTATTAGTTTTCTTTTGCAACTGTATAAAATTATTACACATTAGTGACATAAAGCAATACAAATGTATTTTCTTATAGTTCTGTTAGTTCAGGAGTCCAGTATGGGTCTCACTGACAAAATTGTATCCTTTCTGGAGGTTTTAGGAGAGAATGTGTTTCCTGCTCATTCAGGCTGTTCGTAGATTTCAATTTCTGCCAGTTCTGTGACTGAGGCCCATGTTTTCTTCCTGGCTTTTAGTTGAGGACTGTTTTCAACTTGTAGAAGCCACCACATTCCTTGACTCACAGCTCCTTTCCTCTGTCTTCAAAGCCAACAATAGTGGGTCGAGTCTTTCTCAAGTCACGTTCCCCTCTTGTCCTTTTTCTGCTGTCAAATATTTCTCTGATCACAGCCAGAGAAGTTTCTTCACTTTAAATTATTCACTTGATTAAATTTCGCCCATGATGATAATCAAGCATAATCTCCCCAGGGGCCGGCTCTGTGGTCAAGTGGTTAAGTTCGCGCGCTCCGCTGCAGCGGCCCAGGGTTTGGATCCTGGGCGCGGACATGGCACCACTAGTCAGGCCACGTTGAGGCGGCATCCCACATCCCACAACTAGAAGGACCTGCAACTAAGATATACAACTATGTATCAGGGGGGTTTGGGAAATAAAGCAGAAAAAAAAAAGAATGATCTCACCATCACAAGGTCCATAACCTAATTGTATTTTCGAAGTCCCTTTCACCAAGACTACATACATGTATACGTATACATGCATACAGGTTTTAGGATTTAGGGACTGGACATCTTCGAGAGCTATTATTCTGCCTACTTACTCCATCCACCTAGGAAAATTCCGTACGTTTCCCCATAATTAGAATTGGATACACTTTACTTAAAAAAACCTACAAAACTACTTTTTCGCCAGCACTGCAACGAAATAGCTCCTTTTCTAAAAACGGGTTTAGGTGCTGGGTTTCATGAAAAATATACACAGTAGTCCCTCCTTATCATTATGGGAGTTGTGTTCTAAGATCCCCAGTGATGCCTGAAACCATGGGTAGCACCGAATCCTGTAAATACTCTGTTTTTTCCTATACACACATATCTGAGATGTGACAGGAAGACTAGCTTAAATTTCTTTTTCCTTCTTCACAATTTCACAGATTTGTTCTTACTGTAGCTCTTAGAAACCTCAGCGTACAGTGTTTTCTTTCCTTTTAAGTTGTGAACTGTCACCTTTTCATTTAAAGGACACACAAGGAAACACTTTTTGTCTTCTCTTTGGCATATCGGAATTACCAACATCGCTACTCTTGTACTTTGGGGCTGTTATTAAGTAAAATAAGGGTGATGAGCACAAGCACTGTGATATCTCAACAGTTGATCTGATAACCAAGATGACTACTAAGTAACTGATGGTGGGTAGCGTGGACAGTGTGGACACGCTGGACAAAGCAATGGTTCACGTCCTAGGCTGGACAGAGCAGGTCTGCAAGAGATTTCCATGTGTAGCTACCTTTCCGTGGGAGATCTTTCCATGGGAGATTTCCATGGGTAGCATGATGCCACTCAGAACGGCCATGTGATTGAAAACTTATGAATTGTTTATTCCTGGAATTTTCTATTTAATATTTTTGAACCGCAGTTGACTGCAGGTAACTGAAACCATGGAAAGCAAAACCGTGGAGAAGGGGGTACTACTGTCCTGTGTCTTTAAACACTTGAATCATTGTCATCAGAATAAAGTGTAAATATTATGAGTGCTCTGGAATCCTAAGAGGAAAACTGATCCAGAATCTTCGATTCAAATTCTTTCTGGTACATTAGCCTAAATAGTACAATGGTGAGTGAACACATCTGCATGATTCTAATTGTTCTTTGCCACATTTCCTTCTTCTATTTTCTCTTTCTTTGCCTAAATTTCTCATTTCCCTCTATCCCTCTCCTTTTGCAGGCATAAGGTGAAATAAATGTTAGATGTAGACATGACACAATTTCACCACTGAAGAGTGATCTTCAGCAAGTCTACGCCTCAAGTCTTGCATCACACAAGCCAACAGCACCCTCCCACCTTTAAGTTTGTTTCTGACTCTGATACCATTTCAAGGGCTCAATCAATTATTCTGACTGCTCAAAGTTTGGAAATGTGTTGATTGGATGGAAAAAGAGAAAAGAAATCAGGAACATTGACCTGAAGTCTTCAATTTGATTAGCAACATAGGTTAAATTCATAAGATGAATAAACCCTACCTTGTGTTACAAACACATTTCTCATAACCTTCATTGCTATCTTTTTGTGAGTGCCATAAGAAATACAAAGAATATTAGTACCTTGGTAACTTATTAGTACCTTATTCCACTAAGTACTACTTAGTACTATTAGTACCATTGCACTAACCTTACTACCAGATAATATTTATTAAAAAGCAGACATAGAATTAAATGAAGCAATCTGTGCAAGCTGTCAAGGTTACATAAATTTCTGCAAGGGTCAGAGGATTATCTCTATTTCACAGATGAAGATGCAGAGGTTTAGATAAATTTACCAAATAAATAGCAACACAGAGCTAGTGAATGTCAGGAATTGGGAATTTTTACTTGGAGCTCTCTAACCACAGCAAGCAAAGTTTTTCCAGCAAAGCCTCTGGAAACCTTTACAGGCACAGCAGCAAGGACAGAAAAAGCACACTGTATTAGTTTCCTGTGGCTGCTGTAACACGGTACCACAAACCAAGTAGCTTAAAACAGCAGAAATGTATTCTCTCACAGTTCTGAAGATTAGATGTCTAAAATCAAGGTGTTAGCAGGGTTGGTTTTTCTCAATGGCTGTGATGGAGACTCTGTTCCATAATTTCCTCCTGGCTTCTGGCAACGGCCAGCAACCCTTGGTGTTCCTTGGCTTGTAAATGCATCGCTCCGATCTCTGCCCCTATGTCTACAAGGCATTCTCCCCATGTCTCTGGGTTTTCACATGGGCTGAATTCTTGTAAAAGCACCAGTCAAATTGGAATAGGGGCCCATCCTAATCCTGTATGACCTCCTCTTAACTTACATAAGTATATCTGCACCAATCCTATTTACAAATAA
This sequence comes from Equus quagga, assembly GCF_021613505.1. Classification (NCBI taxonomy): domain Eukaryota; kingdom Metazoa; phylum Chordata; class Mammalia; order Perissodactyla; family Equidae; genus Equus; species Equus quagga. The sequence continues at coordinate 56,149,292 of NC_060279.1, read as the reverse complement.
GATCACCTTCTGAACTACTTGGAGCTGGGAAGTCAACATATCTTTCTTAGGGGACACAATTCAACCCATAACAGACACATTCCTATCTGGATGCACAAAGTGTCCCCTCAAAGCCTCACAGGGTCAAATCAGAGGACAATACCTAAAGAGGTGATTAATCTTTACAAAATGCAAGGTGAAAATAAATAGGTCCTTGGCTTCAAGAAGAAAGGTTATTTTTGAACAGCAGTTCTTTAATGCAGTGCTTATATTTTATTAATAATTAATAAATGATTAATGCAGATTGCTTTCTTCCAAATAAATTATCAGAATGTGTTATAACAGATGTGAATAAATCATAGGCTCTAGTTCATGAGTTGTCTGCACAAATGTCAGGAGTATAATACATTATATTTAAATATTAGTTATATGTCTGAAAAATGGTTGAGGATTCAATTGTAATACATTAACCACTATTTCTGTCAATGAGTTATTAATTATTGAAATTCAGCAGGTTCTGAAATGATTTTTTAGATGTATTATTGTTTAAAGCATGTATTGATACTGATTTAATTTTCTCTGTTCCTTTAAATGATAGATAATTGAGGGGCTGGCCCCATGGCTGAGTGGTTAAGTTCGTGCGCTCTGCTGCAGGCGGCCCAGTGTTTCGTTGGTTCGAATCCTGGGCGCGGACATGGCACTGCTCATCAGACCATGCTGAGGCAGCGTCCCACATGCCACAACTAGAAGGACCCACAGCGAAGAATATACAACTATGTACTGGGAGGCTTTCGGGAGAAAAAGGAAAAAAATAAAATCTTAGAAAATGATAGATAATTGAATTGGTAAAAATATCATCTGTAACAACTAGAGATAGTCTAACATATCAGCAATAGAGACAAAAGTTATCATGCTACATTTTTTTCCTTCTATTAAAAAATAGAGGGGCCGACTCGGTGGCATAATGATTAAGTTTGCAGGCTCTGCTTTAACAGCCTAGGGTTCGGAGGTTCAGATCCCGGGAGCAGATCCAGACACTGCTTGTCAAGTCACGCTGTGGTGGCATCCCACATAAAGCAGAGGAAGATTGACATAGATGTTAGCTCAGGGACATTCTTCCTCAAGCAAAAAGACGAGGACTGGCAACAGATGTTAGCTCAGGGTGAATCTTCCTCATAAAAAAAAACGAAAGAAATGGAATTGCTTATTCAGGTGATTTTAAATCATTCTCTTCAGGGAAATAATGGTTATATGATGAGAATAAAGTAGCAGAATGATCATTATCTAATGATCATTGTCATCATCATCATCATCATCTCCTTCATCATCCCTGATATTACTCATTGAGCACTGGCTTTGTGATAGTCATTGAGAACAGTGTTCTGAAAAATTTCATTCCAACCTGAAAACTGTCTTAGGAATGAGCTGTTATCTTACTTCCCATTTCACACATGAAAACATTGAGTTTTACAGATGTTAAAAAAAAGATTTTATAGCACACAGTTAACAAGTAAGAGCCGAGGTTCAAACTCAAGAAGTCTAATGCCATAGACAATGCTCTTAAACTTCTTTTCCCAGGGCATGCTAGGCCTGACAACAAAGAAAGTTAGAAAGATCTTGCTATTTGAGCTTCTTAATTCAGTCAAACTCTTAGGATTTGATGTCCCTCATTTATAATATGAAGACGTTAAAGACAATGACTAATGTGTATAATGTAGACAATCATCCGATTCTTAGTTGCCCTACACAAATTAACTCACTTAATCCTCAAATAACAAAATGCGGGAGATTTTGTACTCATCCTTTACAGATGAGAAAACTGAGAGACAGTGATGCTAAGTAACATTTCTAAGGTTAACCAGAAATAGGTCTACTAAAGCTCAAAACCAAATTCTGGTCCCAAATTCTCTGCTCCTAACAATTATACTCTACTGCCATATGTATGAACGTATGTACGTATGTACGAACGCATTTAAATAGAAGATTCCCACTCTCGCCCAGCTCTCAGCAGCTGAGATGCTGTTTTAGTCTGTCACTTCTTCTTGACTATGGCTGAACGTCCCAAGAGCATTTTAAAGCAGTTGGTCCCCCAAACTCTTGTCAAGAGAAGCAATTTTTGCCAAATGGAAAGCATATCCAAGCACTGGGAATTATTTTTTCAAGAACATCTCTGGGGGCATGATGGTGAGTCGAGCAAGTATGCAGACGTATGGCTAGTCCATGTTCTCCATACTTACTTCCTACACGTCTCCCATCATTGTCTGCATGGCTCGCAGGCCCCAGTCTGGTTCAGCTTATTGAATGCCAAATGCATGCATTTCGTGCCACCTTCAGTAGCCTGGCCTACAAGTTCCAAAATTTCATGTTCTAATATCAAAAAGAATAAACTGGGGGACTGGGAATTCTGGAAGGATGGAGTGATCATGTAAAATAGGTATAATCTATTGATTATCTTCTGTTGTGTTTTGGTCCAAAAATGATATTTCTGTTGTGTATGTCAAACTTCCTCTCTTAATATTGTTTCGTCATAAATTTAATTCACGACTATCATGTGGCTGAGAGTATAGCTGTGCACCAAGTGCATTTTATGTTTTCCTTGGATCTGTTGCTAACTTACATTTGCCAGCTACTTTGGTCAAAATGCGACAAGTCCGTGTTACATGAGCAGAACTGATGCTCGCTACAATCAGAAATGGTTCACAAAAACCTCCAAGGATCCTCGATGTTCTTTATTCTTTCCTGAGTATGCTATAAGATAATACACTAGTCTTCTTGAAAGTGGTAACGTCACAAGAAAGAAGGAGCTTAGGTGGCTCAATTTACCACTTCGTAAATTATGCGCTTATTTTAATTTTAGGTGAGTAATAAAAACTTTTCTTATGTTTGAATAGATATATTTTTGAGACATTTAATACAGGAGACAACATTACTCTAAATAATACATAAAATAAAATAAATAAGCAGTTGGAAGTTGCCATTGTTGAAGAACATGCTCAGGGGAAGTAGTCATTCCCTCTGGCTCCCAGTTCACTAAACTTTTTCTTGTATAGTATTCTGCTAACTTTTCCAGCTTCAGCTCATTTTAGTCTTTTCAGGTCCACCGAACTCAAGGAGAATTCTAAAAAATATATATCTAACTCTTTCCTCAATGTTTTCTGTGTTGTTGTTCTAGAATGTTCTTTCCTGGTATCTTTTAGTGACTAGCTCCTTTTCTAGTTTTCAGGTGTCGCTACAACTGTGGAGATTGCGCTTCCTCGTGCCATAGGCCTATCTGCCAAAAGTTGGTTGTATGACACGGTGGTGAAGTGCTCAGTCTCTAGAACTTTGCTGTCCAATACAGGAACCATTAGCCACATATGACTACTTCTTCAGTTACAGTAGCCGCATTCACGTGATCAATAGCTACATGGGTCTTGTGGCTACCATATTAGACAGAACAAATTATAAACATTTCTGTCCTTACAGATAATTTTATTAAACAGTGCTGCCTTAAGGCAGACTTGGGACTACAAACAATAGACTTTGCCCGTTTCCATCTCCGTTTCTCAAATATTTCAAATAGATACTGTTTATATTAAATGAGATATTATATGTAAAATAGTTAAGGCAGTGCCTCATTGACAACTGATGCTCAAAAATGGTTAGCTATTATTTTTATCTCTATGTACATGCAACAGGTTTCTATAAGGTTCGTCCAATAGCTTCAGTCTCAAATGACTTGTACTAATCTATAATGTCTTAATCTATCTTGCTCCCTCTTCTCCTATTGTCATCTTACCTTTCACCCTTTGTCTCAGATCTGATATTTGGCTTAACTTCTGGCTACCATTTTTACTTCCATTGGTGAAAATAATTTGAAACCCATTCTACCTAAGCTGTCTCAGAATGCTTTAGGTAAACACCTGTTTTTTCTTGTCAAAGTTTTAATTCCCAGTTCAGGGACAAAACTTTTAGCAGGTTCTTCTTCTCCAAAAAAAATTCACTCTTAAATAGAGAAGAAAGACTCTTAGTGACAAGTAAATCAAAAGTATATTTGAGGGGCCAGCCCTGTGGCCAAGTGGTTAAGTTTGTGCTCTCTACTTCAGCGGTCCAGGGGTTCACCAGTTTGGATCCTGGGCACAGACATGGCCATGCTGAGGCGGCATCCCACATGCCACAACCAGAAGGACCCACAACTAAAAAATATACAATTGTGGGGGCCAGCCTGGTGGTGCAGTGCTTAAGTGCAAACGTTCCACTTCAGCGGCCCAGGGTTCGCCGGTTCAGATCCCAGGTGCAGACATGGCACCACTTGGCAAGCCATGCTGTGGTAGGCGTCCCGCATATAAAGTAGAGGAAGATGGGCATGGATGTTAGCTCAAGGGCCGGTCTTCCTCAGCAAAAAAGAGGAGGATTGGCAGCAGATGTTATCTCAGGGCTAATCTTGTTAAAAAAAAACTACATATATATGTATATATATATATACATATACACAATTGTGTACTGGAGGGATTATTCGGGGGGTAAAAAGTAAAGAAGATTGGCAACAGTTGTTAACTGAGGTGCCAATCTTAAAAAAAAAAGTACATTTGAGTGCTGCCAATTACCACCCCCATAATCCAGTGAGAAGTGAACCAAGGGGATCAGCCCAGGTGGGAGTAAGGATGACAGGATTCCCCACTCCGTGCAAGATGCAGAGAGGAGAGAGGCAAATGCTTCTTCATTTCATACGTCCATGATCACTGCGCCTACTTTGTCATTTTGCACAGATACTGCAAGTCCACGTAGGATTCCAAAAGATATCTTTATAATGATTTGACCCAGGGTCTATTTCCATTTACTCAGGTTGAGCTAGAGAGAAAACCTTAAGAACCACTATTTTATAGTCTATCTGGATATAGTCATGGCCATTATAGGAACAGTACAGACCTTTTCTTGGTTGTTATTCTTAATTAGTCAAAAGAATTTTATTAACATTTTTATTGATGTAACATTGGCTTGTAATGGTATATAAATTTCAGGTGTACGTTATGATTTTTTGACTTCTGTGTACATTACATCATGTTCACCACCAAAAGTCTACTTGCCATCCATTACCATACAAATGTGCCCTTTTACCCCTTTTGCCCTCCTCCATCCCCCTTCCATTTGAGTAACCACCAATCTAATCTCTTGGTCTATGTGTTTATTTTTTGTAGTTTTTTTTCCTTCCACATATATGACTGAAATCATATGGTATCTGGCTTTCTCTGTCTGACTTATTTTGGTTGGCATGATACTCTCAAGGTCCATCCATGTTGTCGCAAATGGCAAGATTTCATATTTTTTTATGGCTGAGTAGTATTCCATTGTATATATATGTATATACCACTTCTTCTTTATCCATTCATCCATGGATGGGCTCTTAGGTTGTTTCCAAGTCTTGGCTATTGTGAATAAGGCTGCAATGATCATAGGGATGCATATATCTTTTTGAATTAGGGTTTTCATGTTCTTTCGGTAAATACCCAGAAGTGGAATAGCTGGATCATATAGTATTTCTATTTTTCATTTTTTTAGGAATCTCCATACTGATTTCTGTAGTGGCTGCACCAGTTTATATTCCTACCAGCATGAAGGTTCCCTTTTCTCCACATCCTCTCCAACACTTGTTATTCTTGTATTTTTAATAATAGTGATTGTGATGGGTGTGAGGTGGTATCTCATTGTGGTTTTGATTTGCATTTCCCTGATAATTTCTGTTGTTGAACATATTTTCATGTCCCTGCCTTAATGCACATGTCTACCCCATTCACAAGCAGCCAAGCAATTCTTTAAATCATACCACTAAAAGCCAAGCTCTTTCTTACACTTTAATATATTATTTGCACCTATATTTCATTTATTCTTTAGCAATGTTGTTTGATCTTGCTTGGGACTTAAAACATACAGGAGGCAGTCTAATGCACCTAAGGGAGAGAGTCTTGTTTACAAGATGGATTGTTATGGGCATCTCTACAAATATCACTTTCCTGTCCAATTGACCAGGTCCTTAGATACCACATAAGCTGTTACTACTAATAAAAAACAAAATTTATGATAATTTCTATTTATTGAGTGCCCTATATGTTAAGCACATTGCTTGGTCTTTTTAAAGAACAAAATAGCAACTTTAAGTATTGAAAGAGTAATAGGTAGTTCATTTCCTAGGAAGTGAAGTAAGCCACGAACGTTAAGAAATGCACAGAAGGCTGCACCCCTGGTAAGAACAGCAGCTGAATTTGAGATCCAACACCATCAACTCCAAGTCTGTGCTTTAGAGAAGTGGCTAAGGGCAAAGCTTTCCTCACCAATACAAAAGGGTGATTATCAGGCACCTTGAAGCGAATCCCCCAGGACAGGGTATAGTTTTTCAATCTTAAAGTGCTTACTGATTGCCTGGAGTCTGACTTCCTAATTCTAATTCTTTGGGGGTAGAGTCCAGGAATGTGCATGTTAACAAGTCAACAAGGTAATTCAATGTCTTTTCTTTGAGAGACCAAGCCTTAGAGAGAGAATTATAGTTTCCCTCCATTGTTTGAGCCAAATGCGTCCAATGAAAGTCAACTTCCAGATGGTGAGCTGGCCTGCTAAGAGCAGCCGAGGTTAATTTTCTACAGACATCTTAAAATAGGAAAAAGAAACAGGGAAGCAGAGGCTTTTAACTTACTAAACCAAGAGAGATGTTGCATATTAAAAGGAAACATTCATTTATTCACTCAGCAAGTAGTGAGTTTAGGCAGAGATTGTGCTAGATGTTTGGTTCACAATAGGGATTTCATGGAAATTGCAATCAAAGGAATAACACAAATGAGGAAGTATCAGTAAACTGGGAGAGGAACTGTAATAAATGGTACAGAAGTGGGTCTTGGGATCCCAGAGATGCAGGAAGATGGCAGACAGAACACCAAGGCGTCATCTTGAATCTATTGGCTGTGGAATTCCCCAGAAGCTATGCTGTGCTATCTGTGAAGATGGACCCTCCATTTCCATTCGTGTAAGCCCTGGCCTTAGATTAGCAATGGATACATGTAACATTCTTTGGGTAGCACAGTATAAAGCAGGCTTTGAGGCCGGTCAGATCTGGTTTTGCATTCCAGCCTCTAACGGTTGGGCAACCTTGTTCAATTTACTTAATCTCTCTGAGTAATTATTTTCTTCTCTGTATAATATGCATAATAACATTATTTATCATCTACAGTTTTGGAATGATTGAATAAGTACACATTTATTATCTCATTTAATCATTACTTCAAAGTATTTAGGATAGCACTAGTATTTATTTTGAAATAAAATAGAAAACAGGGCTAAGAATAAATCTTATTTTCTTCTGTCTCTATATTAATCTTTTAAATTGCCTCATTTAGTCTCATGGTCTTAAATAACATTACTATCCTGGCTACTCCCTTGAGCTTTAGACTAAATATTGTACTTCCCATTTGAAATCTCATCACAGGTACTCAATAGTTATCTTAAAACTAACATGTCCTCCCAAATTAACATATCGAAACCCAGACTTGATTTCTATCTTTTTGTATTGTTCATCCCTACATTATTAGCATCTCAGTAAATAGCAACATAGTTCAGGCAAAATAGAATTTATTCTTGATTCCTCTCTTTTGGTCTCACACTACATCCAGTCCTGCAAATCCTGATAGCTCTGTCTTTAAAACATGTTCCAAATCTGACCACTTTCCCTGGCTCTGTGCCTCATCCAAGACACCATTATCTCCCACCTGGTCCACAGACACACCTTCTCAGTTGATGTTCTTATTTCAGCTCTTGATACTAGAAATAGTTTCTCTTTCACTCGACAACTTGTGTAATCATTATTTCATTAAATTCAGTCATGTCATCATCCTACTCAAAACCTTCCGATGCTTTCACATTCCAGGTAAAATATAATCCATCGTATTTATGCTAACATACATTTCTGATACGATATGTCCCCTGCCCACTTCTCTGACTTTATCTTTACCAGGTTGCTCTCATTTCCAGTTACCCAGTGTTTCTTGCTTCTCTTCCAACAGGCCAAAAGGTGCTTATTTCCAAGAGCATCTCCACACGTGCCACTATCTCTCCTTTGAGCCTTCATATCATCGTCTCTTTTCACATGCCCCCTTTGTAGAGAGGCTTTCCACTGACCACCATGTAGAAAACAGAACGTCTTCCATCTGTTACATTCTACCCCTCTATCCTACTAATTTTTTTATTACTCTTACCACTGCAATTATCTAAATCTCTACTCTTTAAATACGTTTCAAAATCCATTTTGAATAAGAGATAATTCATTTCCAAGGAACAGAAATAAGCCTGGAAAGGTTAAGAAATTCACAGAAGGCTGCACCCCAAGTAGGAACAGCAGCTGAATTCTGTTCTTCTGTTTTTCTCTTTAAAAGCTCAAGAACGCAAAAGCAATGTCTGTTTGGTTTCTGCTGTATCTTCAGAACTTGTATGCGCTCTAGCAAGACATCATAGACATTTTAAATAACATCGAATATAGGACATGAAATTGTCAGGCACAGAAAAGGCACTCAATAGATAGTATGGTAACCAAAAAAGCAACAGATATAATTTCCTGCTTCTTCCCCAATTCCTGCACCCTGGCTGTGTTAAACTCCTCCCTGTTTTCCAAAAGCACTGTGACTTTTCATGTCTCCTTGTCTTTGAATAAGCTGTTTCTTCAGCTCAAACTATTAAAGGACTTCACGGGCTGTGTTCAAGATTCAGATGAAGTTCTCTCTTCTCTTGAATATCCTAGCCTGGACTATCTTTTCCTTCTCCACACCCTGAGTGAGGTTCTGTTAGATTTGGTATTTTTACAGCATCTTGAACATACGTGTCTTCTTTAAAGCCCTGATTTTATTACATTAAAGTGATTTCTTTTTGTTTTGTTTTGTGTTGTCTATCCCAATAAACTATGAGCCTGTAATAGGCAGGAGTAATCTCTGTTTCTTTGTGTTCAAATGGGACTTCTGACCGTGTCAACTCCTAACTGGATGACTCCAGGGAATTCCTTAACTAAATATCTGTGTACCTCATTTCCACGTTCGTAACACAGAGAGTATAATTGTAAACACCTCATCGGATTGTTCTGAGGATTAACTAAGAAATACAGTAAGTACCCACTGCATCTAGGCCAGGCATTAAGTGTTCTCTAAATGTTAGCTATCATTATTATTGTATATTCCCAAAGTTAGCCAGGGCCTTCCATACCATAGATCCACAATACAGGTTTGCTGAAGTCAAAGGAAAATTGCACCGGAGTTAAACAGGCAAAGAAGACTTTATTCAAGACAATTGCAAAAGAGGAGAGAGACTCAAGTCAATTCCCATGAAACAAAAAGTAGGAGGACTTGTAAGTTCTGGAGTGAGCGAGTAGAAAAGTATTGATGGATGTCAGGGAAGGTTGGTCAATGTGATTAGGCCATCTGGGTTTTCTAATTAGCATGGAGGGGAATTCGGCTCCTGCCCTCCCACAGAGAATGGGAGATAAGGGCTCTACCTTTCTTGATGACTTCATTTCAAGAGATGTCTCCTGGGTCCTTGAAAAAGACATCCCTCAGTTATAAAACTGGCAAGACCGTGGGAGAAGATTTACATCTCACAGGGGCAGAGAAAGAATTTACAATAGAAATTCAAAGTAATCTATAAAGTAAATACTCTAAGAAAAGGGACATCAGGGATGTACAGTCAGGAAGAAATCTGTCTAAAGTTTAGCCAAGCTGAGGGGACATTTAAGACTATCTTGGTCACTGAATAAATAAAAATCCTGCTCTCGTGTCTTATGTAAAGCAATATAAGCATAATACTGCTAATTGCTGCACTGTCACATTAATATGTAGTAATTACTATTTTGGGTAGTCATTAGCAATGTTCACCAAACATGGCCAGCTCTCTGCTTTGGGGCACACAGTAGGATGGCACTTCCTGTTCTGCTAAGGAGTGGATGGGGCCACGTGAACTGTTTTGGCCAAGGCATTGTCAAAAGAAATGACTTACGTCACTGATGGTTTTACTTGTTGGTGTGTTTGCCCCCACTAAGGCAACCTGCAATGTTTGAAGGGCAGCTGCTTAGTCAGTCAGAGAGATTTCCAGAGCGAGAAGCTATGAAACTGATTCCAAGACAATTCACAATGGACTGAAGACTGAGAAGAAATAAATTCTTGTCGTTAGAAGCTGCTAATATTGGGACATTCTATGTTGTGTTAGCATGACCCGGACATCTCTTCTCCTCTGTAAGCATCTTGACTGGCTTCCATCCAGAAAACAAAACAAAACAGAAAAATAAAATCCTCTTAAGTTCCAAAATCATCCACCAAAAAAAGTTGTGTATGGGAGGGATACAGGGAGCAGGGGATGTGAGCTCGAATCACTGGTCTCTCTTACATTATTAAAAGGCAGTTATTTTTCCTTGCTCATTTTTGATAGAAATATGAGCCATCAATTTTCCTTTATTTCAAGATCCTATAGATTTTCTACAAATCTACCACAATGAAAACATTTATATTTCATTATTAAAAATTCCACAGGGAACTATCTCTCTTTTATACTCCTTCTCAATTTCATTCCATAATTAAAATGGGGAAGTTGCCTTGGGGAAATAATAAAACATGCCAGGATATACCTGTCTTAGGTAAATATGTAGAAGGTATATTTTTACTGAATATTTTAGATCACTTTAGCTTCTTTTTAAAAATATACTTAATGACCTGCACAATTACCAAAACTTATGCATTAATACCCTTTGAATGGTAATTATATTTTAATTAAAATGTGAAAGTGATCAGAAGGTGAAGAATAAGCTATTTACTGTGAGGAGTCTAAACAATGAAATAAATGGGGTAAAGGACTTATATTTTTATGATGGTTTCTAGTAATGCTGAAAAAGTGATATTGAGAGCAATTATTATTTTTTCTCCAAAATACAGTAATACATAAATAGAAGCAAATTAAATCTACCACTCAGCAAATTTCATTTACCATGGGGAGATTAATATGAAAAAGGCCTCTGAATTTTTATCAGAGCAGAAAACTTAATAGGATATTTCAAAATTTCTGCTCTGGCTGGCTTGAAGATAGATAATGGAATTTTGCAGCTTAAATCTTGAGGTCACTATTGCAAAAATGCCCCAAGTTGGCAGTAACTAAAAGGCATTACTATCTGATGGCACTGCAGTGCCGATGTGAAATGAATTATTGGTTTCCTTCTGATGGTTACCAGATATGGATCTAATACCATCCGAACAACCGGAGCTAATTGGCCCGATGGCTGGTATTTCAAGGAGGCATCCAACAACTGAAAACGGAATCACCTTCCCACTGTGTACTTGGTTGCTTTCCTGTGATGCGAAAGACAAATGTGAAGTTTATCTGGGCCCATCTTGGGCTTTGATGTCAATAAATCAAAGATTAGTTCTGGCAGCTCATGCTTTCATTCCGCAGGGTCCTGGAGATCCTGCTTATTAAGTTGGGGATAATGTGTCTTGCCCCTTTTTGCCTGGACAGAAGCCTGTGCAAATGAAATGGCGATGTTAGAGGGCCTTGTGCTCCCTGGATAAAGGACTTGCTCTAGGCAAAAGGCAGTCAGGGAAGGCTGATACGATATGGCTGCCTGCTCTCTTATTGCCTAGTTTGCACAAAACAGACTCTTAGCATTTAAGATTGGTAGAGTGGAAGGAGGAATTGGAGTTAGATGTGTGAATTAGAGGCAAACACTAACCATTATACTGTCTTCAAGGTAAGACAGTGAATATATAAGAGCTCTGGCCCAAAGATAGAGAGCCTGCGTTCAAATACTGGTTCCACCATGAAATAACTGTACGACATTGGGCATGCTGTTTCTCCTCCCTAAGCCACAATTCCTCACCCTTATATGACTGCTGTGAGATTAAAAGGCTTAATGAAGGGGGCCAGCGCAGTGGCATAGTGGTTGGGTTTGCCTGCTCGCTTCAGCAGCTCAGGGTTCGCTGGTTTGGACCCCAGGCACAGACCTGTGCATCGCTTGTCCAGCCATGCTTGTGGCAGGTGTGCCACGTATAAAATAGAGGCAGATGGGCACAGATGTTAGCTCAGGATCCATCTTCCTCAACAAAAAGAGGAGGATGGGTGGTGGATGTCAGCTCAGGGTTAATCTTCCTCAAAAAAAAAAAAAAAGAAAGAGTTACTGAACTACTGAACACGTAAAGAGTCTGGCACAGAGTAAATACATAATAACATTTGTTATAACATTTGTCTTAGAACAAATTAGTAGTTGTTATTATTATTATTGTTGTTGCTGCTGTTATTTTCAAGATCTGTTTTACAAAAACTACCTCCTAAGCTTGCTATGAGGATCAACAGACATAAAGAAACGTGAAATCCATGAAGCACCAAGCAATTTTCAAGTGTTCAGAATTCTAACAGTATCCAGTTTGTTTTTATTTTTGTGTATCGCCATGTGTTATTTCTCATAAACATCTTATTCCTGAGATTTCCAGCAACGGCATCAGGAACTGATTAACACTCTGGGCATAGAGTAAAGCTTAGGCAGAAAGTAAGGGGTAAAGAGGGGCTCGTGGAAAGTCTTTGGGAAATGTGAGCCCTATCGCTGCCTCGAGCAGATTCGCTCGCGCTCTGGGTTAGCAGGACTGCCAGGTCACCGAGCGTTCTTTGCACATGCTGTTTATTGGAGCCAGTGGGTATTAAATTATTTCATCAAGCAGTCCTGTAACTTTGCAGCTCCCTGGTGGGTCTTCTAATCTCAGATTATGTTCACCCATCGAGCCGTGATTGCTGGAAGGGTTATTACTATTTCTCATTATACTGTCTCCTGAGTCCTCTTTTATCCCTTTGTTAAAATTGTTCCACGGAGAATATTTTTTTAGCTCAAATTGAATTTCCTTTCTGACTCCCCACCATGATGTCATAGAGTTCCAGGTGCCTAAAGATCTCTTAAAAATTCTAAGGGAAAACAAAATGTGTGAGTTCAGTAAGATTTATTTCTTTCCTTGGGAAAATAACTTCATTTTTTCCATCCTTTCCATTTATATTAATTAAAATCCTGGAACAGGTCCTGCAAAGAGTATTTACACACAAATGCACACACACACATATACACATTTAGTGTGGTAGACAGTAAGGAGCCAACTTGTGAATTCTATTGATCTAAATTCATACCTTTTTTGAGAAAAATGAAATTAAAATTAGCAGAACTTTTTTCTATGTGTTTGAACTACAGCTTCTATTTCATTGGTTTTCTCTACTTTCGTTTTCAACCCAGGTCTTCTTGTTTTTTCTTTTTTTTTTTTTTGACTGACATTCTTTATATATGGCAATTTACCATGCAGCATGGAGGGAAATCGCACAGGAAAGACCAGAAGCAATGCATCAGTGGCACATTTTGCACTGAGTGACTGATACATTGAGTTTTCCTTGGGCACATGTAAGGTTGAGTCCCTGCCTGGTGTTTCATATCTAAAAATGCTCTCTTAGTTCTCTCATCAGACATTATTTTGGCCTCCTGTATTTCCCCATTCTTGACCACAGGAAGCAGCTCTTGACCAGAGAGAAACACCTAACTGCCCTACTCACCCTTCATAAAGTTTCATTCATCTTATAGACATTGCAACTGACCCATCCCGAAAAAGACCACATTTTCCAAACTGCAAATCAATAGACTAACAAATTTTTCTGTTTCTATGTGTAAAAGAATACAAGGGCATTGGAATTTCTAGAACATTCTTATCATTAATATGATCAATGTTTAAAGTTAGGAAATCAAGGCATTTCCCAGAAAATTTTGGATTTATGGTTGCTATACCAAGTCACCTAGAAATGTATGGTTTTTATATTATATCCTTACTAAGGCAAAAATAAAGCAACATATATAAGGAAACTGTCCATGGAAGGTACAGTTGATTGTAATCTTCATGGAGTTTGGACTATTCTTGTTTCCTATCACGGTATATCTAGTGCCTAGTACAGTTCCTAGCACAGAATAGGAACTCAATAAGTATTTGTTATGGAGAAAGGAAGAAGGGACAGGTCATAGCCACAGACACAATCACAAACTTACCAAAGCCGGTAGAGAACAGATACACATGATTTCTGAGGACACAGGCAGCAAAGCTCCAGACTTTCCTTATCTTACCCCATGATCTCTATGTGTACATTATCATCTGGAACACAGATTTTCTAGGAATCCTCTTTCTAGGAATTTTCTTTCCCTGAACCACTAACCAACATATAACTTAGTCTAAACCTTACATTCCGTCAGTTCTTACTCCCATTTCTGAGCAAATATTCTTATGAGGAGTAGCACATTTAATCTTTTCTTCTAACTGTCCAAGAGTCATCATATGATCAGAAAGCTCTCTCATACTTCTACCAATTCTTAGTCCCAACCTGTTCATGTTGTTAATATTTATCACAAACTTCCTATGTGCCAGGAACAATTCTAAAATCTTAATGTGATAATTCATAGAATCCTCTTAACAAATTGTAGTGTGCCTGTTACTAGCAGTCTTTCACCTGAAAAATGGAAAGGAGACTCAGAAAAGTTTAATTGATTAAGTACTATGAGCCAGTCATTATCCTAAGGGATGCTAAAATGAAAATAAATGATATATGATCTCTTTCCTCAAGGTATTCCTATTTTATTGAGCTAGACAGATATATATACACATAAATATGCAATTAGGAAAGTGCTGTACTTGCGTATTCATAGCAAGACTAACACACAAAGTTTTGATTTCAGGTTGCTCTGATCTTAAACTATGTTCCATCATTACGTAGCTGCATAGCCTATGGAAACTATTGAACTGTTCTGTGCCTCATTTTCCTCATATAGTTAATGAAGGTGATATTTGTATTTATCTCTATGAATTTTCAAGAGAAATAAATGTAAATGATGCATTAAGTGGCTAGCCCATTTTTATTTCTTAATAATTAAATGATAATATTATTACCAATAATTATTATTTCCATGAAAACAATAAATGTTCTATTACTGAATTAGAGCAGCTATCATAAGGAAGATACATTTGAGGTGACTATTTAAGGATGAGTAGGTGCTGTCCCAACATTGTAGCAGAAGATTCCTCATTCTGACAGTTGGAACAGCATGTGTAATGATTATTAGAGGAAAATTGAATTTCCTATAAAACGTTGACCTCCTAGTCAGAAACATGGACACATCCTCTTCCTTCTTGACCATAACAAGACCAATACTGCTCCACAGAAGATGAATTATACAATTTGGATCATTGATCATGTAGAGATTTGTTGTCAGCTTGACTTTTAAGATTTGCCAGGTATTAGAAAAGCTTATTTATAGAAAGCAGATGGCTTTTTGTCATTTAATTCACTGAAATTTACTTAGTATGAGGAAGGGAGAAATTAAGCTGGCTCCATGATAAAAGCTCTCTAAATATGTTAGCTCCTTGAGTGGACTGCAGAGGGACAAATAGAATGCTGCTTTTAAATGAATTAGACTTCTTTTATGTTTCAGAAGAGATAAGACCAAAGTCCTCAGCACTGAATGATAACATGAGTGGAAGCAATTTCAGAATTTGTTTTATCAAATACTGAATCCTCTCTCATCCCATTGACCAGAGTGCCACCTTCCTTATGAGGTGCCTTCACTGCTTTCCTAGAATGGATCAAGTTCAAACAAAAGGGCCTATTTTCAAACCCCAGACCCATTCCATTCCAATTCTCAGATCTCTGCTTTGTTTATCTACTTTTTATTTTTTGGTTTCAATCAAAACTCCAATTGGCTGTCCTGTTACATCGTACCTTTTGCTTTTTTTTTTTTTTTGCAGTAACACATATTTTGCATCATTTAAAAAGCTACCCCAAATTACTCATCCAACTCTTATGTTTTTCTTCTAAATTTCTTTGTGACATATATAGCAAGATGAGTGTATTCTCTCTATTCTGTTCATCTCTGTCTCTTCGTTCTGCCCTCCCTTCCCCTTTTCCTCTTAACCACCCCATACTCAGCAGACTCTATTCCGCAGTGACAGGAAGTATGAGCAGTGGGGCCAATAGTTTTGCATTTTGACTGTAGTTTTTTTATTGATGACTTGTGATTCTTATAAAAGTGTATTTTTCTCTGTAATTGTCTAATCAGTAAATAGTTCAAAACACCTCATGGAATTGTTGTGAAGAATAAATAAGATAGCGCATGCAAACAGTGCCAGGAAATATAGACTTGTTACGATTGTTGCTGTTTTCATTCAACCCGGATTATTAAAACTTGACTAGTTTCCACCACTGATAGGTATCAGGGATTCAAAGGCAGAAAACCCAGGGTATCATCCCTGAAGGAGCTCACTATCTAGGTTTAGAAGAGCTTAGAGTAACATTATTTTAGGATAAAAGATAAACTTGAGTAGGCAGACAGATAATGAAGAGTCGAAGACAATGTTTTCATTCTTTTAATAAACAACTTTTGAGCACTTTTGTTTGAAAGAGAAGGCAATTGTGTCTTTATCTGCCTGCACTTAAGATAACATAGAGTTGCTTGTTTGGAATCCTGCACTGAATTCTGAGACAGCTCAAAAGGATCACATGCATGATCTTTGGCAGGGACACAGAATGAAGGAGTAAGAGAATTGCCTCCTGAGTTTGCCTATGATTGATAGCGTGAGCAAAGTTAAGATGCCTCACAGTCACTCCCCTTCAAAACTTCACAGCACCTCAGTAAGAAGAAGGAGTAAGTTTCTTACAGGATGAAACTATCCTTCTTGGAGGAGCATCTTTAAATGCCCAGGTCAACTATTGTGGACAATACTCCATATTTGTTCCAGAGCTCCCCACAAGAGTTGGCCAAGACTTTGCCAAGCCTGAATCACATTTGCATTTCTCTCTTTGTTCAATCCTGCCTCTTTCTCCTTCTTTTACAGATTTTGAATCCTAGTACAAATCTTCCACCCTGATCTCCATCTCAGCTTCTGCTCCTGGAGATGCCAATTTTGACAGTGGAATAGAAATATGGGAAGATATGCCGTTCATTTGATACAGAATAAAGTTTTCCAAGTACATTTCTACATGCGCTGCAGACATTTCATACTTATAATAAACATATTCATGGTAGTCTTCAACCCTAAAAGAATGGCAAAGCAGACGTGCATATATTAGCTCACTGTTCAAATTGGAAGAGGCCAGGGACAGTCTAAAACTAACGGCCACATATGCTCATTGATGTTGGGGTTGGGTCTGCTGTTCCACAAATCTGTCTTCTCCTGCCCCACTTTACTAGGCCATTTAAAAACAACACTCATGATGAATGCACAACATTGTGAATGTACTAAATGCCACTGAACTGTGCAGTTTAAAAATGGTTAAAATGATAAATTTTATATTTACATCAGAATTTAAAAAAATGGTAATAAAGCTGGAAGAGCTCAAGCCTTAATCGTGGAGAAAAACAGCCAAAAAACAATCATTTGGAAGTTGGTTTAGGGTTGAAATTTGTCACAGCCTTGTTGATTGACGGAATTGAACATGAAAAATAGAGAAGAGGACAGAAAGAAATGTGCTGACAGAGCAGTGCTTCTCCACCCCCAACACCCACTCTAGGAATTCTCCACCCTTTAGATGAACATAAGAATCACCTGGAAGATTTGAAAAAAGCTTGTTTACCAGGCTGTTTCCACAAAGCAATTAAATCAGAACCTCTGAGTGTGGATCCCAGGCATCAGGTTTTCTTAGGACTCCAGTGATCCATTACATAATCAAATTTGAGAAACTCTGTTCTAATTCCAAACTAGTGAAGGCATGCTCATCCTTGATGGATCTTGTTATATTCGGCGAATCTTAATTGGGACATAGGGTGAGGGTGACATCAAAATCTCTCATTCTCCCAAGTCTTACATTGTCCTCTCATTCCTGTAGCCCCAGCAAGGAGTACGAAATGAAGATGCCTCCACAGATGAGAATCACCCTGGTAGGGGAGTAAAAATGTTATCAATGTCCAGCTTTGCCAGCAACAACCCATAGCTAAGACCCTGAAATATAATAATTCTCTCATCCAGTCTCAGTGAACCTCTAATTTCTCATCTCTCTCTCTCTCTCTCTCTCTCTCTCTCACATCTCAAAACTCTCATCTGCACTATTGCATTTGACCTGAATGCCCTTGCTTTTTCCTTTCCCGATGAGCCTCACTCATCCCGCAAGTTTCATATTAAACATCCTTCCTTGTGGAAGTCTTCCTGACATGCTGCATCACCCACTGCTATAAACAAACAAACCAGGCAGCAGGCATGGTTAAGATATGACCATAGCGAAGTATGTGCGTTGAGTTACTTTTTCTTCCCCACTCACCCTCAAATGCTAAGAGAGTTATGTCTATTTTATTCAACACTTCATCTTAGGGTTTACTATTACATCTGGTGCTTTGATAAATGTGTTTCCCCTTAATGATGGAGTGATTGACTGATCTTAGATCTTGCAGCAAAAAGCCCTAAAGGAATGGTGACTTCACTGTACCCTAAGTTGTTGTGTCTTTTTATTCCAGAACAACCTCTCTCTCTTCTCAAATTAGATAGAAAATTTCTTGAGAGTCCCTGAAGTCTGGGATTAGTCACAAGAGGATTAGATCTTTAACCAGGATGATGATGGCCCAGAGATTGGATGATTACACCCTAGCATATCACAAGAGGACTCAAGAGAGGGAACACAGATTCAGCATTCTGAGATTTGTTGAAGCAATGTGAACATCCCTTTGTCAACCTGGATAAAGGTCACAGTCGAAGAAATAAAAGCAAGTACCACTTAATCCAATAGGTAGCATATCTATGCCTCCATTTTCTCTAGAGCTTGAGAACATAAATAATTGAAAGAGGATTCTGAGAAATTTACTGATCCAGGATACATTGACGTATCATTATCTGCCACCAGTTATCAGCATCTTTCCATGAGTCTTTTCTTTATTCTTTTTTTCACTCCTGCAAGTATAATGGACTGAATCCTCATTTTTCATAGCCTCTTAGATCTACCGTTTTCTTAGAAATTTTAATTAGTGCCTAAAGGCCAGTAAGCTGAATTGTATGAAAAAATCCACCAACTATTTAAATAAAATTACTCAATCTTTCAAAGTTATTAAAGAAAGAACAAATTGAGTAGTAGAAGAGGAAGTAAATGTTATCAGCCCAAGTTCTGCTCCTGAAACGTGTCTAGTCTTTATAGATTTCCCGTAAACATGAGTGTTTACAGCTCGTTAACCTCCAGGTCATGGCATGAGTGCCCTTTCAAATACCTCAGAAACCTAGCCAAAAAACAGATGAGAGACATAGAATCCAAATTCTATTGCTTTAATTGGAGGTAAAGATAAGCTCTCTCTGTGCTGCAGTTGCATTCAGGGCTCAGCAAATCACAACCCACAGGCCAAATCTGCAGACAGCCAATTTTTGCAAATAAAGTTTTATTGTAATACAGTCATGGCCATGCATTGTCCAAGTATCATCCATGGCTACATTCACTGTAAAGGCAAACTTGCATGGCTGAGACAGATACCATAATTTGAAGTCTAAAATTAACTGGCTCTTTGTAAAAACTGTTGGCTGACGCTGCAAGTTTATAGAATCCTATAATTTCACCAGTTGGGTTCAATGGTGGAAGATTAAGAGAAGGGTAGTACTTTAGAAGCCATTGTAGGTGGGTGGTAGCAAATAGGTAAGAGATCCCAAGTAACACTGAACTTTGACGTAGAAGGTTTGAGGATCTTGATGTTCTTTCAATGTCAGTAGTGGGAAAAAAAGTCTCAACTTGAGGAAGGGGGTTTCAGTGGATTGATTGGATATAGTTAATTTTGGGCATCCCTGAAAGACGACAGAGAAGAGATTTTTAAAAGTTCTTCAAACAGGGACACCATTTTATGATTCTCTGATATTCCAGCACTTAAACCAAGCATGATCCCTGAGAAAGCCATTTATTTTTCATCAAACAATTACTGAGCACCTAGTGTTGAAAAAAAAATTGGAGGGGCCAGCCCAGTGGTACAGTGGTTAAGTGTGCATGTTCTGCTTTGGCGGCCTGCGGTTCTCCGGTTCGGATCCTGGGTGCAGACATGGCAACGCTCGTCAAGCCACCCTGCGGTAGGCATCCCACGTATAAAGTAGAGAAGGTTGGGCATGGATGTTAGCTCAGCGCCAGTCTTCCTCAAAATAAGCAAATAAATAAATAAAAATTTTTTAAAAAAAAGGAATTGTACTACATCACTGAGTATAGTCCAGTAATTGAAACCTAAAACTCGAGGCTTGGAAATAGCTGCTTGGTCATTGAATTGGCTTTTAATGCAAATCTTTTTTTAACAAATGGTACACATATCATCTAAAATGAAGTCGACTTAACATCATTTAATAGTCACTTAACCTTGGGTAGTTTACTTAATCTCTCAGTGACCCGGTATCCTCATATGTAAGCCAGAGATGATAATGGTTATTAATTCATAAGGCTGTAAGTATTAAAGTAGTAATTATATTTAAAAGTCATAAAACATTTTTTGGCATAGAGTAAACACTTCAAAAAAACAACACAATGATAAATGTCTTGTTGTTGTTAAGAGATGCAATCAGATCTATTAAAATGGTTACAGTAACTTCAATCACACTAACATTCTTCAGACTTGTCTCAAGGCTGCAAATGGTGGCTGCTAAAACAAGGAAGGCATTGGTTTCACATTGGGGAGTTGTTTCATTTTTTTCTATATTCTGTTTGTTTTGTGTCAAGAACAAAAACGCTTTTATCTAGCTTCTGATTTTCATTCATTTCTTCCTTGTTCATTGCCTGACCTCTTCTCTACACTTAGTTTTCTTCAGATGAGTTTCTTTTCTTCTTCTTTTTCCACCTTTTCTTGTTTTCCACAATACCAGAGTTTAGATTTTGTACCTTAAATGTGGGCCTAGATATTGTGATTGTACTTCATAAATCAAAAGCACCGGTGAGATGTTAATTTTTATGGTTGCTTTCAATCAACAAGCAAGTCCCTTGCTTTCTTGTCACCTATCTAATATCACTCCCTCAGAGATATTTGGGGTCTTGGAACATTCGGCTTTTTTCAGTTTGGTCTTTTATTTTCTGATTTTATGCTTTTCCAATATCTTGTGTGATTGGAAATCTGACCTTTATATACAGGAATCATTACAATAGCTAAATAATGGAAAAATAATACTTTACTTTCTATAGCACTTCCTAAATATTAAATCAATTTTCACAGGCAATCTAAAGCTGGACTGCAAGCTTGAGGCCTGAGACTATATTTTATTCATCTTTGCAACCCAGTAACTTGCTTCATAGCTAGCAATTAGCAGGTACTTAATAATTTTTAAAATGTAAATGTTATCATTGTAAAGCCTCTGTGAGGGATTCAGGTAGAGTACCATCTCTTGTATACAAATGAAAAATAAACGTACGAAGGTAAAGAACACACAGAATTAGGGTCGATCTGGTGGTGTAATGGTTAAGTTCACGTGCTCTGCTTCAACGGCCTGGGTTGGTGGGTTCATATCCCAGGCACAGACCTACACACCACTCATCAAGCCATGCTGTGGCCACATCCCACATATAAAATAGAGGAAGACTGGCACAGATGTTAGCTCAGGGACAATCTTCCTTAAGCAAAAAGAGGAAGATTGGCACAGATGTTAGCTCAGGGACAATCTTCCCCACTAAATGTATAAAAATAAATGAATAAATAAAAGGACACACAGAACTAGAATTTAGTTATTCTAACTCGTCATTCAAAACTCTTTCGGGGCTGCCTGGTGGTGCAGTGGTGAAGTTCTCAGGTTTCCACTTTGGTGGCATGGGGTTCACCAGTTCGGATCCTCTGTGCTGATGTTACACTGCTTGGCAAGCCATGCTGTGGTAGGCGTCCCACATAGAAAGTAGAGGACAATGGGAACGGATGTTAGCTCAGGGCCAGTCTTCCTCAAAAAAATAAACAAATAGGGGCTGGCCCCGTGGCCGAGTGGTTAAGTTCGCTCGCTCCGCTGCAGGCGGCCCAGTGTTTCCTTGGTTCTAATCCTGGGTGCGGACATGACACTGCTCATCAAACCACACTAAGGCAGCGTCCCACGTGCCACAACTAGAAGGACCCACAACAAAGAATATACAACTATGTACTGGGGGGCTTTGGGGAGAAAAAGGAAAAAATAAAATCTTTAAAAAAAAATAAATAAATATTTTTTTAAAAAAACTTCTGAAAAAAAAACCTCTACTACATCAGAGCTTGCAAAAATGAAAACAAAAGGGATGATTTCTCATTGATATCTTTGTAGTGTCACTTTCAATCACAGGATGTTACAATGAATTGATTATTATTGAAACCTGTCCTGACACGATCATGTACTTTGTACTTAATCACGAAATTTCCACTGCACTGATTAATATGGTAGACATTTGCCATATATGACTGCTTAAATTTTAATTTTAACTAATTAAAATTAAACAAAGTTAAAAATTTAGTTCCTCACTCACCCTTAGTGCATTTCAAGTAGTCACTAGCCATGTGGGGTTAGTGGCTACCATTCCGAAGAGCAAAGATATACAACATTCCTATCATTGTAAAAATTTATAAAAGTTTCTGGGATAACTCTAGTCATTTTCTGCAATTTAGTGACAAGTTTGCTAAAACATCAGTTGGGTAATGTGGACAGATATAACATGTTTGGGATGTTTTGAAGGCTTGGAAATATCTGAGAGTGCAAGGAGACATTCTCTGAAGCTTTCTTTAAAAAATAACTTATTGGTATAATGGAATGAAATATTTTAATTTGCCGTTATTTCCTAAAATGTGGTCTATGTGCCCATAATTCTAGCAAGTAACCACATTTGAGTTTAAGCTTTCTTTAGGAACCAGTTACCATCCTTGTCTGCCAATAAAATAATATTTCTTTGTCCCTTGTTCCCTTGTGAAGGTGTCAGAAAAGTTTCATGAAAATGGAAAACAAATTATTTGTATGTTGAGTCTGAAAGAAGTGTCAGATTAATCTAAACCTCCTTCTCCTTCTTTGAGTCTGTAACAGTTCATCTGAGCAAGATTTACTGAGAACCCACATGTGCCAACAATAATGTTACTTGCTAGGGATAAAGAGATCAATAAGACATGGGACCTATATGCAAGGAATTATGGTAAACTAAGAAAGAAAATATACTGAGTGTTTATTTTGGAATAATTTTAAACCAACACAAAATTTGAAAAAGTATGGATATATCTTGCATACTCTCTAAAGAGCTTATTGAGAGAATTAGAGTATACAATTCTGTGAAGTAGATTGTGTTTAAGAGTTTGACGCTTTTGGGACTTTCTTGCTCTCCCATTCACAAACACAAAGAAAAAATTGCAGAAAATTCAAAAAGCAAGAAAAAATTAAAAAATTTGGTTTTGACACAGCAAGGCAATTAATTTAGTTAAAGTAATCCAGAGAGAGCCATGTCAGTTTCTAAACAAAGTTTTAAACCACATGTTATTTGGCACCTACACTTGATATTGTCAGTATATGCAAAAAAAAAAAAAATGCAAACAGTGGGGGCCAGCCCTGTGGCTGAGTGCTTAAAGTTCTGCTCACCCTGCTTTGGTGGCCTGGGTTCATGGATTCAGATCTCAGGTGCATACCTACTCCACTCATCAGCCATGCTGTGGCAGTGTCCCACATGCCATGCAAAACAGAGGAAGATTGGCAACAGATGTTAGCTCAGGGCGAATTGTCCTTAAGCAAGAACAAAAGAAGAGGATTGGCAACTGATGTTAGCTCAGGGTGAATCTTCCTCACCAAAAATAACATTGCAATGAATTAAAGTTAAATGATAAATTTGACAAGTCAGCAAAATGTCTCCTCAGACAAATCTTTGGGAGGTGAATGGAGACCATCACCTCACCAGTGCGTTCTTAGCTGTTTCAAACACTCACCATGCTCTCAGTGAAACTTGTTAAGGATCTGCTACCGAAGGTGAAACAGCAGAAGGAAGACAAAGGAGAAGAATTTCAGGGAGCAGAGAGCACTTTAAGGGAAGAAAATTTGAAAACTGAGTGGGGAAAACAAAAACAGGAAGGACGAGAAAGATGAATTGTTAAACGTAAACAGAAAGTCATATTCATAGTATTTTTTTAATTCATGAATTACTGTAATACAAAGTAGCAAAAACAATAAACACTTAAATATCCACTGAACAAATGAGTAAATAAACTATGTGGCTGCAAGAGTACAAAACAATAAAATTTAATCAACCTGTTAAGGATAGCAGGCATTTCTCCATTTAAGAGTTCTACAACTTTGATCAAGTGGTTGGATTTTCTTAAAAAAAAAAAACTTGAAATGATTGTTATAATACAGTGGAGGTGAACAAAGGATGATGTTAAAAACAATGTATATCTGACAGCAATTTTGTTGTTGCTCGTTTATCTGTTTCCTCCGGCCGTTGGTATTGATTTGTACAATGAAAAAACATGTATGCAAACTCATAAATTTGTGTTGTAGACAGATTAATTCCCCACCTCATCCCTCAAGATGTTGGAGTCGTAATCTCAGGAACCTATAACTATGTTACTTGTCATTGCAAAAGGACTTTGTAAATGTGATTTAGCTTAAGAACCTGAGATGTGGACAATTATAAGATAAGGAATATGTTTTAAGCCAAAATTTGTGTTACAGAAACAATAGAAAACTAATAAAATTGACAGACATTTAAACACTGTATATTTTATACTCAGGCATGGATACCCCGTCCCTTTTGCAAAAATGAAAATATCTGATAACATTCTACCCATATTCCTGCGTGGAAACAATCAGATGGAGTTGAGTCCTGCTAAGGAGGTGCATGAGCATAAAACCATCAGCCACTCTCTTCAAAAATTATTCCCAGCAGCCCCATATTAATGTAACCTGCAGGGTCCCTGTAGAATTTGAGTCAGAATCCCAGTAAGCCATTATTAAACACTTGTGTGTGTAAATAGGGTAATTCAGTTATTTACAACCCTGTGAAAATACTTTTGGAGGAATTAAATGAGCATCAGGTAAGAAAGAGATGTTTAAGGATCAAGCAAAAGTGTTTGAGAAGGTATACAAGGTCATTTTGCTCTATTTGCCAAGATATTTTCCATTATTTCTACCAAGCAATTTACTTTACTCTCAAACACCCATCTCCTTTGCATAAGTAGTCACATTTAAATGAAGTTTAATCATTTGTTGAACACATCATGCCATTTCTTGCCTTATTGTCTTTGAATGTGTTTTTCCCCCTGCATGAGAAATTCTTTCTTTTCTTTTACTCTTGGCAATCCTCATGCAAGACCAAGACGAAGATGCAACGCTATAGATATTTTCTGGGAAGCAACTGCATCGCACTTGAGTCCCAACTTCAGCTCTTCCTCTTTCCTCTTTTATCCATTAGTTTAGGTCCCAAATGATATGATCAAATCAAACATATGTATTCTAAGAACTTCTTTATGTATTATTACTTCATTGCATTCACTTATGCATTCTTTGATTTGTTTATTCATAAATATTTATTAAGCATCTTATATATGCTAGACATTATAAAGGCACTAGTGACATAGTTATGAATAAATAAATATAAATCATTCTCTCCTGGAGCTTAAGGCATAATTCCTCAATATTGTAATGCTTAACTTCCATCTTTAGAACCACAGAGCTAACACGGTGCCCAAGATATGAGGTATTCAGTAAATATTTGAAGGAAGAAAAGTGGTCAAGGGAACAAGAGAGAGAAAGGGAACGAGAGAGGCAGGGGAAAGAAGGAGAGATAAGGAGGGACTAAGTCAGGCAGGGAAGAAGAAGCAGACAAAGAAAAGGGAATGAGTTCCCAGAATACCAAGTTTTTCCAACCAAAATTTGGGCTTGCGCTGGCCCCAAGGAAGAGGAATAAGCAAGTTTCTATAGAATATGCATAGTTGCCATCTTGACAGAAATTCATTTTTATTTAATGTAGAATATCAAAGCATTGGTGTTGCAGTGTTTCACAAACGTTCCCACTGAATTATTCTAATAGCAAAGGGGAGTGAAAGAGAACCTCCGGAGGTTTCAACCAACTAGAAGAGTGAAGTTTCTTTTAAGTCTCTGGATTGATTTGAAAAATTCATGTAAATTTTATATTCTACTCATAATACAGCCATGTTAGTTTAAGTATAAAAAAACATTAGTTTTCTCTCAAATCCGCTGGTAAGATTTATGCTCTAGGAAATTACATCCACAGTTACTATATGGCTGCTCATTCTGCCTGGCACACCACCACCTACTCTGTGGTAATACCCATACGCCAGTTTGCAAGGCAGTGGGCTGGAAACCCTATGGGTCTAAAAATGATGTCCACGATAATTGTCACTGGAAACAGTGAATGCGACTCCTTTTGCCACTAACCGTATATCAAGGAGAGATGTCCACACGAAGAGTCATCCTCTCTTACTTTATATGCCTGGAGTCCTTTAAGCATTTTAAAACAGCAATTACTATTTAAGAAGTTCCGTTTCAGCTGTTTCTAAACCAGTTAATAATATGTATTTTCCTTTTAATATCCTTCTGAGGAGACTAAAGTGCCTCTCATATAATTTCATTAATCTGCACAACATTTCCTTTTCAAAGATGGGCTTTTTCATCACTTAAAGTACCTTATTTTATACCAAGTTAATATCTAATATCAAGCGTTTCTCTGGCTTAAGTAATAGCAATGTTTATAATTGGATGGCAGTTAGAGTTTGAGCTTTAAATCTAGAGAATATTTTGCTATTAAGTTAATACAACAAAATGGTGAGGCCTGTAAAGAATTTTTTAACTCATGGATGTGCCTATATCCATGTCTATCTAACTGCTTATTTCTTTTTTTAAGTTCGTGGGTATATTTATCAGGAATGACCAGTTCTCGATGTAATAGTTTAAATAGATAATACTAACTATGTAAGCATGCAAGCATGTATAAATATAAATGATGATGTTTCAATTAATTGGAATGCGTAAAAAAGATGATACTGATATTCTGCTCAATTCTTATCTACCTGAGGGCCAGCACAAAAGCCTTTTTTTAAATGTGTTTGCTAGAAAGCTTTCTAAAATATTTGAGAATTGTTTTCCAAAAGATGTTGGAACCACTCATTCCCATTATCCAGATAACTCAGTCTGAAAGTTGCTCTCTTTCCATCAGGATGAGAGGATGGTTTATAAAGCCACCCCACAGAGAGAAGACATTGTAGCAGGAATCTTCCAGTGTGTAAAGTGGAATAGAGCATGTCCCTGACCTGCTAAAATTGCTTGAGCGTGTTGAAAAGCAAATAAAAGATCATTTAGAACAATAGAACTATTATGGTATTTCTTACTTTAAAATAGGTACAGAGGGTTATCAGCATCTCGGTCTGAAGGGGCTCAGTCCAACATGAATCAATTCACACAGCAAATATTTATTAAACTCCTACATTGTTTTAGGGGTTGATGATACAGCACCAATCAAGACAGGGTAAAAAAAAAAAAAAACCCTTATAACTCCTTATAATGCTTACATCTAGTTGGAGCAATACAAATCAGAAAGCATATGAAGTGATGAAAGTTTATTGTCAAATTGCTATGAAGGAAAATAAAGCAGGATGTGGAAGTACAGTGTTCTGGCAAAGCAAACTCTCTTATGCAGGTTTGTCCAGGGATGGCCTCACCAAGGGGTGGCAGTTGAGTATTACAAATGAAGGAAAGCAGACATGTAAATAAATACCCAAAGAAACTCAATCTAGGCAAGAGGACCAATCAGCTCATCTTATCCAATGAGTAGCAAGAATACTGGACAGGTGTGAATAAGAAGGAATGTGATAAGTGATAAATCCAAAAATAGACAGGACACAGAACACGTAAGTCCTTGACGGGATGGTGAGAAGGCATGTATGAGGGGTGTTATGACAATTCTTTGGAGTGACTTGAGAAGCAACATTTCTTGATCTTATTTATGACTAAAAAAGAGATCTTTCTGACTGTTGTGTAGCAAAAAAAAAATTACAAAGGGAAGAGTGAAGGCAGGAGAGTAGTTAGGAGAAACCATGATTGTCTAGAAGATAGGAAGGTGACTTGTTGATAGTTGTATGTATGTTGTGAAGGGGTCAGATTTAAGATATGTTTTCAAAGTAAAAGCAATAAAACTGCTGATGCCTTGGCTATGAGGAGTGTGTAAACTAGAATGTTGCAGGTTTGGTCTAAATAGCTGTGTGAATATTGGTGACATTTATTGAGATGAGAACACTAGTAGATGATCAGTTTGGGGGAGTAGGGAATCAAGAGTTCTGTTTGGCAACTCATAAATGTGAGGTCCCAATGAGATATCCAAGTGGAGATGGGAAATAGTTCATTGGACAGTTAGTCTGGAGGTGATGCAAGGAGTTAAAGGTAGGGAGGTACGTTTGAATATTGTCAACGTGTGGCTCATATTTAGAGTAGTTGGTCTGGATGAAAACAATTTTTAACTTAGAATGTATTTAGAGGAGAGAGACAATGGTTGGTCCCTGGTTCATTCTACTACTTTGATTTCAGGAGTAGGCTAGAAGTCAGCGAAAGAACTTGAGAAGCTGCAGCCAGGGAGTCAGGAGAAAAATCAGGAGATTGAGGATCCTCAGAAGCCAAATAAGAAAGTGCCTCATGAATAAGAGGTAATTAACTGTGTCAAATTTTGCGTTGTTCAAGTGAGATGGGCTGAGAATTACCACTGGATGCATCTCGATGAAAATCTTTGCTATCTAGTCAATGACATAGTGGAGGCCAAAAAACTACCAAGAGTGTATTGAGTAGATATTGGAGGATGAAGAATGGAAAACTGTAGATTTAGGCATTTTTTGAGTAATTTGCCTATAAAGATCACAGAGAATTGAGGTGGGAGCTGGAGGGGGCATTGAGTCAACAAACTTCTTTTTTTTTTTAAAGATGGCAGTTGTTAGAACACGTTTTGCTGTGATGGTGGTATTCAAGCTCATGAAGGTCCATGTCTTCATTAATAATCATCTCCTTCAAAGGGTTTAGGGAAAAACTTATTAGAGCCATTCAAATTGATCACGATTTCATCTTACTACTAAGAGCCAGGTAAATGATTTAATTACTTTTTTTTTTTTGAGGAAGATTAGCCCTGAGCTAACTGCTGCCAATCCTCCTCTTTTTGCTGAGGAAGACTGGCCCTGAGCTAACATCCATGCCCATTTTCCTCTACTGTATACAGGGGACGCCTACCACAGCACTGTTTTTGCCAAGCAGTGCCATGTCTGCACCCGGGATCTGAATCAGGGAACCCTGGGCAGCCGAGAACCTGAATGTGCAAACTTAACCACTGTGCCACCTGGGCGGCCCCAAATGATTTAATTTCACTGTATTAACAACTGTATAAGGCAAGTTCCATAGTTTAAATTCTCTTTTACAATGAAGCAGTGGGAGGGCGCGGAAGTAAATTGTTTTGCCAAGGTCACAGATCTATAATGGTAGGGCCGGGACTTCAAGCCAGTCAGTTCAACCTCAGAATCTAAATAATGCTCAACCCTGACTGCTAACAAGAGGGTGAAGATGTAGAAACTATAAGTGATGAGATATCGGTAAAATAATTCATGTCTGCTTATCTCCAGGTTAAATATCCTGAGAGCATCTGAGCTGGTGAGGTTAGAACATTTAAATTCTTACAATAAATGTATTTTCCCACACGAGACATTTACATAACTCTAGATGGTAGACCTAAGAGTAGAACATCAAAGTTTTAAGCAGCAGAATTGATTTAATAAAAGGGATGCATTGATTTAAAAAAAGTCTCCACTGTTATTAGGTAGTAAGTGAAAACCAGATGACTACAGTTGTTCAACTGTATGCCTTCTACTTCAATCACATGGTTGACCCAAATTAATACATTTCAGTGTAAAAATCTTTAAGAAGTAGAAAAAACAAAATTATGATCCAACTAAGCTTTAGAAAGCTTCTCCTGAATAAAAACTAACTACAAAGTGATTTTAATATTTCTGGCCATGCTATGGCCCAAAGCCACTCATAGAAGAATACATAAGTATAGCCTGGTCTTGAGTGTCCTTCAAGGAAAAAAAAAAGAATTTTAAAAATGATCTGATCTGAATTTCAATAGATCTAGAGATACTGATGTTTACAAGTTATAAAAGTCTCTGAATCTCTGTTTCTTATCTATAGGACAGGAATAATAACACCTATCTTGCAGAAATACCATATGGATTTGAGTTTATTCATACATAACACCCGCCACAGTTTCTGGTATATAATGCATACTAACTATTTTCATGTCATATATGGAACTGAATAGCACATACTTACAATTTTTAAGTAGAGCAATGAAAGAAAGTTACACTTAGCATAAAGCTGCCATTGATCTCGTTAGCTCGTTTTCAATTAATTTTTATTTTTGTAAATTTGCAATGGAAAATTATATTAAAAATGTACTGAATATAGAAATAAGAGAAAAATCACTGATCACACAAAAAACAATCACAGTTAACATAGCGTGTATATCTCTTATGATTTTCTGATGCAACGCTCTCTTTTCCTAGTGCAAAGAGTCTCAGTTATTCTTGGTTTGCCAAGCACAATAAGCATGGACTCGTTTTAACGATTCAGATATCTCCATGTGAGACAAAATTGGAATTGACTGATTCTGGAAATGGACTGTTTTTCTGAAGCCAAAAATTGTAAGCATGCATTTGATTTCATTTTATAAATTCACGAAATCTAAGGAGCATACATAAATAACCTACAGCAAACTTAGTTCATGGTATATGAGGAGATTTGCTTTTTATGCAGGGCTGAGGACCATTTGTAAAGTGGAGGAAAAGGAAGGAATCCATTTTTTAAGCCAGGAGCTCCAGACTTTCTTTTTTGAGATCCTTCGTTTTCAGGTGGGAGATGTCTAGGCACCAATTATTAACTAACTTGAAGATTTTCTCTAGTATATTATGTAAGTTCTTTTCTTTCCATCTTTTTGCATCTCTTAACATTCCTGAATAGGTTCTTCAAAATTAGAATCACATGAGTTAGTTATTTGCATTCATATCAAATTCTTCAAGGGCGAATAGGAAACTCTGTCCACACTATGGTACATCCCATATTACTGAGGCGTTAATTTCTCCATCATCATAAAAGATCATAATTATCTCTGGGTTTTTTTTCACTGCTCTATGATTCATAGATACATGCCCGGACACTGATGTCATGTATATTTTATTAAAACCTTACCAAGCATCAGCAAAGATAACTGTTCCTATCTCCACAATTTTTTATTCATGTTTATCCACAATGGGTGAAAGCAGCATGCAAAATAAATGGAGAATGATACCACAAATGTCTTTAGAGAGATATTAGAAGAGAATCAGCAGAGAAGGCTTATGAAAGTTGTATGAGCCATATATTATCTATGCATATGCTACCATGGTCAGAACATTTAGTATGTCATGCTCCATACCAACCCCAAATAATATATTTGACACATAATAAAGTTTCAACTTGTGGTAGGGAAGTAAATTCTGCCTTTATTGTTATTATTAAAATGTATTTGTCTTTAAATGTGCTGTTCACATGAGAAGTCTCCGCGTGTTTTCACAATCATTTGCAACCAATTCTTTGTATGGAAACACTAAACATCTACCCTATATTACAATGTGTAAGTACTAGCATGGTTTTCTTAGCTTGAGCAGGGCTCAATTTCCTAATGCCATTCATATTCCTTTTTGTCACAGTGTTACTAATGAATATTGAAGCTGAAGACAGAAAATAAAGTGCCCAAGACAAGGTCAACAAGTTAAGACAGTAGCATATTAAAAAATGCCCATAAAATGTTTCTTTGAGCCCAGGAGTCATATGGTGAAGTGAAAGACGAAGAGGCCCCCTTCACTTAGAAAAGCTGTTTTTGTTCTAATTAGCATGTGTCACCCAGGGTTGAGGGGAAAAATTCATGATGATATTTCAGACAATGCAATAGGGATGCTATTCATGGAGTACCAGGTCAGCAAAATCTATAAGAGTATTTACACACATTTATTTCATTATTCCTTTTTTATGTCTTTGTTGCTTCATGAATGTAAAGGATACGGTTTTGTTGAAACAGAAGGTCAGAGCTGGAGAGAGATTAGACTTAATTTAGTCCAGTCTCTTCATTTTTAAAGATGAGGACACTGGAGTCCAAAGAGGTCAAGGAAATCGCTTAAGTTCACATAACTAGTAAGAGTGAGAATGAGGGAAGAGATGTCCCGTCTCCCAGTGTCAGCTCTCCCATTTTACTCTATTTTGTGACCTGAGTGACCCACAAATCAAGCACATATTCAAAGGAAACTTCAAATATAATTCAGTCAAAATTTTATTAACCCAACCACGGATGACAAATGGTTTGAAATATCTCAACCATTTTCACGCTGAATTCTGATAATCTTCTATGAGGGCTGTGTAGCAAAGTGGTAACAGTTGAAAGGCTTGACCACTGCACTGGAGATAGATGTCCCTAATTTCAAACCCACTATAACTTCTAGTAAAGTGACCTTGGAGAGGTTACTTGATTTCTGTGTGCCTGCGTTGTCTCATTTGGAAATTTTGAATTATTATAGTCTGAAACTCATACATTTGTTGTGATGGTTAAAGGTGTACACATCAAGTGTTTATCAAACTGGGCTAGTCCAAAGTTAGTCTTCAATATATGTTAGCATCTATTATTATTATTTATTATTCTTAATGATGATAAGGAAAGCTTTCCTTGCTTTGCACTTGGATGAAATCCGTTAGACTGATGAATACATCTACCTTTTGCAAGAGCGTGGTTTCCATCTTTGGACAATGAAGAGGCATAAAAAGAGATAGGTCAATTCTCATATAGAAAATGAACACAAACTAAAAGATTCGCTGTCTCATTGGCTTCAAACACTTAGACAGATGGTCTGTTTTGACATATTGGGTTCCAAACCCATTTGCAGTCTTGTAAAGTTCAATTAAATGAAAACCACTTTGTAAGTCATGGTACAGAGAGTCAAATATTTGGCCATAGTTGAAATGCATGTGTTAGTTCAAAGTAGATAACTCTTGGAAGACATCTACTTCTATACCAAAGGATTTCTTTTGCCCAAAATTATTAAACAATCTTTTCTGGCCAGGTGCTCTGCAGTACAATAGTTTGTTAATACAGCTGGAGTCTAGCCTATAAGAGCAACCCTTTACCCATTCAAAATAAAGAATTTAACTTTAGGGCCTGCCACTTACTTTGTAAGCACCCCTATATATCTAACCTACTGAACTCTATTCTGGGAGGAACCGCTCAGAACCCTCTTGAGCCATATTCCTGATACATATAGGGTAGGTAGTCAACTCTGAATCTAGAAAATCTTGGGAAAATTGTCCTTAAGGGCAATTAGTGTGAATACTACAATGATCAATGTAAAGTTCTTCTAGATGTTAGTTTCATGTTTTGTTTAAGGGCCACATCAAAATTTGCATGATCTCTATCAGGTTTCCTTTAAGTAACTGATTACACTAATGGAATAATGTTTTAGTAGGAATGATGAACCTATAGGCATCACAAACACACTTTCTTTGTTCCACTCCCTAACGTTCAAATCTAATGGCAATACACCATTCAAAGGAGCCAGGGACCCTAATGACCAAAGAGAACACTGTAGCTCAAAGCAGATTTTGAGCTGAGAAACAAACAAATAATTGATTTACAAATGACTCGAGGTCCCAAACTTAATTTGTAAGTAACTCAGGGACTTAAATATCCCATGAGGACTATTGACTGGCAGAATCATAAAATAGTCATAATAGTAACAATTCATAATGAAGATAGGCCAATAGTTTAATTTTCTTCCTCAATGAAGACTCTGCTATAGCAAGGTTTTAATGACATTCTCTTTGACTAATGTTTGCATTACATACAATTTATTGGCCATTTGCTCAGCAGAATCTTTTTAGAGAAAGATTATACACAATGATGTTTCACCAGTTATATCTCCATAAAACATATCTAGATTACAAATTGGACAATAGACTAATTAATGCTGATCAGCAGATGTGCCTGCTAAGGTGGTGCACTGAGACATACAAATTTGCAACTCAGTTTCTGGAAAATAAATTCATTTGTGAATCCTCACAGAATACCTGGATGGGCATTTAAAGTCTATCCCCAAGGCTCTCTTCCCATATTACAACATCAACACATCAGTCTTCAGAGTTAGATAAAAGGAATCTGATGAGGACCACGTTAACATTTATGTTGAGCCTGAATAAAACATGAAACTAACATCTTGAAAGACTCTCAGTTGAGCAAGGCAGCATTCACACCACGCTATTCAAGAATTATTCATGAAGCTTCAGCGCTTCTCAAGATTTTAGTTGCTTATATCTGATTTTACTTAAAGCTCTTCCCTGCAATGATTGTTTTCAGATATTTCGTCTACTGAGATAGGAAGTGTGCAATAACAGGAAGAAACAGTTTGAGCACCTAATGATATCTAAATGCCTTAATTGCCTGATCATCTTCCTTCCTGATTGTTAAATATCTCTATATGTGTTGGGTTGGGAAGGATGCTGTTGGGAGGAAAGGGAGAGTTTCACATTTAGAGAAAGCAGATAAACAGAAGGATCTTACTTACAAAAATTAAGGCTAATAATCTCCTGGGTTCAGAGTTTAATAAAGTTTGACTTATTTTCCATTGATTTTGTCACACATATCTTGGCTCTATCTTTAAGCAAAGACCCAGAGAACTGGACATCCACTGACCAAGGTTAAGTAGTGTCCATCCTCAAAACTTCCTGCCCATATCTGGAAGAGAAAGTTGCCTTTTTCCTTGAATTTCAAAGCTTCCTCCATCTCTAGGGAGAAAGTGGATGCTACAGACTCACCCACCCTCTCTCCATTCAGCCTCTGAAATGGCTGTCCCACCAGGTCTCTGAGAATTACTTGCAAAGCAAGCTTTTATCTCCCAATAAACAATATTTCTCTTCCTCCAGGAATTCCCCGTGATCCTAATTTGCTAAATCAGAAACCAAGGACCCCTCAGTGACAATAAAGGGTTATATCTATTTCTTTCGTCATTTATAGTTTTCAAAGCACTTTCACATACATTTTCTCATTTGATAATGATGATCATTAGGCTCCATTGAAAGCGTATGTTAGACTGGGAAAGGCAGATGTGGCAGATGTGACATTTATGGGATTTCACACAGGACAGAAATTAGCATGAAGAAGGCAAGGCTGCTCAAGTGTGCAAGACTCATAGTCCATTTTCAGAGACAGGGTGTCATTTGTATTTACATGCAAGGAGAGCTGGAAATGCTGATCATGAAACATTCGGCAACATTATTGCTCACTCGCTCTCTTTTTTTTAACGTTGGCATGCATTTTTAACTCTGGTGATTTCTAAAATAATTTGTGCAAATTTGAAAGATAGAAACTGTTTTGACCCAAACTATGCATTAGTTAATAAAAAGAAGAGAAAAAAGAACACCAAGCATACAAATGCAAAATAATTCTTTCAGTTGGAGCATTCTATTCAGTTTTAAATTAAAGTGTTTAATAGACAGAGGGTAGACCGAAGTAGTTTTTGTGATTAAATGTGTATTATGATATTTTGCAATGACGTAGCTTTTCCCCATGACACAAAATTCTCTTTATCATTTTTTCATATTTAATTTTATATCACAGCACTAATGTATTTCATAAAGAAAATAGCCATTTGTGTTTTTTCAGAATCATAGAAACTACACTCAGATTTAATTTTTCAGGAACAAAGTGGCAAATATGTCTCCATATGTCTTAAATTTCTATGCCCTTTACACATTTTTAATATGAAAATGTTTATTCTATCAAATAAATGATGTTCAAGGACATTTTTCTGAGAAAATCTGATTTTGAATGTTATTTAGAACATTTCCTTTAAATACACATTTTGGTGGAATAAAACATATATTCATAAAATGTGCACAACTCATAAATGGATCAATTTTTGAAAAATGAATGCATTTCATTATAAGGCAGATCAAATTTGAACATTACTAGCACCCCAAAAGCTTCCTTTATGCTCCATTTCAGTCATTAAGCCCCCTAAAGGAAACCTCACTTAGGACGTTCAATATAGAGCAAATGTGTTCATTTGAAAAATGTACACTAATGGGGTCGTATGATATGTATATGTTTGAATACATTTCCTGAATGTTACATTTGTGATATTCATCAATGTGGTGACATATAGAAGGCAGCAGTAGTTTGAGCACCTCTTTGCCGTGGGATGTTTCTAGTTCAGGTTATTAGGGTAATTTAATATGAATATGTATTATGTGTATTTGATTATATTTCTATTGGGTATAATCTTTGTTTCAGTTTTAACCATTTTGGTGGGTGTATAATGTACCTCTCTATGGTTTTAATTTGCATTTGCCTACTGACTAATGATGTTACATATCCTCTTGGGTAAGGTGCCTGATGAAGAATTTTCCCTTTTGTATTAGATTGCCTGGCTTTTTCTCATTGAATTAAAGAAGTAGATTGATTGAAAAATTTATAGATTGGTTGTTAGGTAGGTAAAGAGAGAGAGAGAGAAATAAATAACAAAATAATACTATTTATTCTTGGTAATATTCTTTATAATGAAATCTATTTTCTCTGATGTTAATATAACCACTTTAGCTTTCTTTTAATTAATGCTAGCATAGTATCATTTTTGCCGTCCTTTCACTTTTAACATGCTAATTTCTTTATATTAAAGTGGATTTTTTTCAGATAGGCAGTATATATTTAGGTCTTGCACTCCTCTTTTAAACCAAATCTAGTAATATCTGCCTTAAAATGCGATTTTAAAGCCATTTATATTTTAAAAGATTACTAATATAGGTCAGTTTAAAATCTACTATTGTCCTCTTTCTTTTCTATTTGTCAAATTTGGTTTTGTGCCCTTTTATTTTGGATCAATGGCTCCATTTTACCACTGATGCTCCATGTTTTTAATTTTTTTTTCCTTTTGAATAGATTCCTTTGCTATCTCCACAATTGCACCATTGTTCCTTTACAATATCTAATATGCTGATAATCACAATCATTGTATTTTCCATTTTAAATATTATAGATTTAATCTCTAAAGTTTGATTTGGGTCTATTTTTTATATCATAACTTGTTTAATAATTCCTCTAGCTTCTTGAACATATAGAATACAGTTTTCATAATTTTTTATTACATTAGTCAGCTAATTCTATCATCCATGTCATATCTTGGCCAGTTT
The DNA here is from genome assembly GCF_021613505.1 of Equus quagga. Lineage (NCBI taxonomy): Eukaryota > Metazoa > Chordata > Mammalia > Perissodactyla > Equidae > Equus > Equus quagga. Next base: position 56,112,099 of record NC_060279.1, on the reverse strand, counting down.
CAGTTGATCTTCCTACCTCTTAACATGCTTGGTCATTTTTTAATGGATGATAGACATCGTAAATTTTACCTTGTTTGGTGCTAGTTATTTTTGTCTTCCTATACGTATTCTCGGATGTGCCGAAGTTACATAGAACAGCATGACCCTCTGAGTCTTGCTTTGAAGCTTCTTTTTTTAAGCAAAGCCAGCCAGTGTTTATTCTAGAGTTAGTTTTCACTCACAACTGTGACACGACCCTTTGCTATACTTCACTTGATGACCTGTAAATTATGAGGTTTTCCATTCTAACTGGTGGGAAAAGGCTTTATTCCCAGTACCATGGAATCTCTGGGCATTGCTCCCTCTGAATCTTTTTAATGTTTCTCTCCAGGCATCATTAGTTTCCTCGCATTTGTGTAGTATCAGTACTCAGCAGAATACAGAGGGACCCTGTGCCTATCTCCAGAGTTCTCTCTCTCTGCAGCTCTCTCCTCTCTGAGACTCTGCGTGCAAACTCTAGTCACCTTTGCATGTCTGGATCCCCAACCCTGCCCCCTCAACACTGGGAGTCTGGCAGGCTCTCCCTGAATCCTTTCTCCCTTCCCTGGGACCTGGAAACCTTCTACAGTCGGCTAGCTTGGGCACCTGTAGGCATCGCCTTGTTTGCCATATGCTTGAGATAACTGGCCTTCATAGCCCGACCTTGGCCAAAACTAGAAGTCTGTTTTCTAGTAGTTTTTGATAAATGCTGGCCATTTTGAGTAAAAGAGCAGTTTAGTTTGTAGAAATAACATTTCTATACAGAAAAGGGCACACCCTTCTTCTGTCAGTCTGCTCATGTGGAGGACTGGTCAATCTGTTGATCTGTGCTGGAGCTTTGTTTTGCATTATTTAGGGTCAGTTTACTACAATTTTCAAATTGACTTGAGGGTGGGCTCATGCACCCTCTGTTAGCAGGCCTTAGGTTCTGGGCATCTGAATGGTTTCTCTCAGCCATGAATGGCTAATATCACCTCAGTACCTGCTGATGAGTAATGAGAGAGCAAGAAAACCCTGCAGTTACTGTGATACTGTGGGACTGGCAGTGAATACTTTTCCACCTTCCATTCTTTCTTGAAAGCACTTGGTGAAAAGAATTGCTGGGTGAGTCTGATTTTCATTTCTGTTTGTGGCTCCCAGGGATTCTTAACTACTATGTCAGTACACCTTTGAACTTTGAAAATTCATTAAAAGGTAAGCTTTTTTTTTCTTACCAAAATTGCGGTAAATTTTTCCTTTCTTTTTTTTCTTTTTGAGGAAGATTTGCCCTGAGCTAACATCTGTCACCAATCCTCCTCTTTTTTTTTTTTTTTTTTTTGCTGAGGAAGATTGGCCCTGAGCTAACTAACATTTGTGCCCATCTTCCTCTACTTTATACATGGACGCCTGCCACAGTGTGACTTCATAAGAAGTGCATAGGTCTGCACCCGGGATTCGAACTGGCAAATCCTGTGCCATTGAAGCAGAGCATGCAAACTTAACTGCTACACCCCCAGGCTGGCCCCAGATTTTTCCTTTTCCCACTGCTCCACCAAGGCTGACAGCAGCCATGAGTTTATTCTCTCCTAGGAGGAGCTCAACATTCTCTCAATTTTATTTCATTAGATTTCTTCACCTCCTCAGGTTTCCGTTGGGATTTATAAACATGATTTTGTAGGTCATCTAGCATATTGCAATCACTAAGATAGAAGCACATTCCTATGCAACTTTTTATATTCTAAGAAGAAGCCTAAGTCTCTACACGGTAATTTTTAATCCAATGACTCAGAGTTGATGGAAAAGCATGGAGAGTACAAATGCTGCTATCTTCCTCCAGAGATGATTTCGCTTTTGACTGGTAAACTGTTGGAGTGTAGCCTGATTGTCTTGATCCAATTAATATTTCAGTTAGTTTAAGGCTGAGTTTTAGGCTGTTCCACTTTTTGTTTGCCTTACTCCCATAATAGAGCCATTCCAGGATTTAAGCTGAAAGCCTTATGTGCTTATCAAGGCTCTGGTCCCTAACAGGTCCTAGAGTTCAGTTGTTTTTCTTCCTCAGCATTATGCAGTTGCTGAAGCTCTGCCAGGCTTTTTAACTTCTAAGCATGTGCTTTCTACATAATTTTCACCTCCTATGCCTTGAAGTTTTTATTTTGGCAAGTGCCTTGTGATCAAACTAAACAAAATGACAGGCTGACTTTTTGTGGTTCTTCTTTTTCCCCAGAGATCTTTATTCCTCAAGGCCTAGAAGACTTGGAATTCCTCAATTTCTATTTTTTGTGTGCATATCTCCAGCCCTGGGAGATTGCAACAAGCTCTGAGTCACAACTCTCTATTTTATGTCTTACCTTGAGAATCAGCAAATGCCCTGAGAGAGAAAAAAAATGTATAAAAATAGTGGCAAATATCGGGATTGTCTCAATGCACTCTTCTATTCTCCTGTATCTTAGCTTGCTTGCTAATGTCTTTAAGTGGATTCACGGTCATTCTGAGATTTGGTGTGATGCTAGACACTCCATATAGCCCGAAGTAGAGATTTTAGTGTTAATTTATCATTCAAAATTGTTTTTGCAGTTGATAATTTAAATTTCCCACATCATGAAAAGTACCATGAGAGCCAAAGTAATCTATACAAATTTCAGCTTATTTTAAATCATTTCACAAAAATTACACTAATATGAAAAGTTAAAGTGCAAATTCACATTGGTAAAGATACAGCAGCTGGCCATTGATGCCATGTACGCTGTAAGTCAGAATTCCTAAATTTAACATCACACAGTTCCTGTGACTTGCCCACGTTCACGCCAGGTAGTGGAAACTGCTAATAGAAAACTCAAAATACCTACTCAGTGCAAAATTAAATTTATTTTAGTTTCATTTCAAAAATAAAAATGTGTTTTATTTCTTTCCTGACATTAATAAATAGAATGTCTATCCAAATGTTGAGCCAGGCCGTAATTACCTTCAATTCTTCATTTCCCTGCCTACGACATCAATTCCTATTTTTACTCCCAGTACCTAGTCATTCTAACTAGACTATTCTCTTCTCCTCCCCTCCCTGCTGTTCGGAGTCTCACCATCCTTTGCCTTAATTATTATCATCCCTCCTAATGTGATTCCCTGACGCCTCACTCAGTGGATCTATCTTTAAAGCTACTGCTTTGGGTTATCTTTTCAAAACATAAATGTTTATCAATTTGCTCTTATGTTAAACCTCATTACAAGTCCCCACTCATGAAGGAAAGCAATGACTTTTTTTAGAGCAGCAGTCAGTTTGTACAGGGATTTTGTAAGTCAGACTAACTTTCCTGATTTTACGTCTGTCTCCAAACCGATAACTCTTTCTATTAGCTACAGTAAACTGCTCCTAAGTTATTATATGATATCTACATGCATAATTATATGTCTTTGTCTGCAAGGCTCTTTAAGGGAAATTCTTTTCTTTTCTGTGGCCTCCAGGAACTCTTCCGTGAAAGCTTTCTTTAATACACTAGCATTATACATTTCTTCCTTTGTTCCTCCATGACCCTTTATACATGGGCCGGCCATGGTACTTACGCATGCTCTATTTGTGACTGTTTACTATTCTCCAGAGATGTGTTCTGATCATTTTTTCTAGTCTGTCTCTCATTCGTCAATTGTATCCGTGTCTTTGACTCTATCTGTTTTGTATATACCAGTTAATCTTAATTGTCTCCCCAAATTGTCCTTCCCTTGAGCTTCAGAATTTTATGCAAATGGTCTTCTGAATTCCCCTGCTGTGTGCTTTATTTATTCCACATCTAAAATTGAACCCATTATCTACTGTTTCCCGTGTTACATTCTCTATGTTACTTAATCATATTACTGGATACTCAGTCTCTTTTGCAAGGAAAACCTCTTCCAATTTCTCAATTCATTTTTTCCCTTTGCTTCCTGTATCCATTCAATTGCCAAATTCTGTTGAGTCTGTAGAAGAAATATTATTTAATTCTATCAACTTCTCTTCAACTTCGACAGGATTAATCACGTTTTAATCATCACTTTCTTCTCAAGAGTCATCATTCCAGAAATGTCCCAAAGGATATCACTTAAGGATGGATCTAATAAGACTTCTGCTTAAAACTTTAAAAAATTCCCCAAGATAAAAATTTAGCTCCTAATTTTATATATGACATCACATTAACTTTCCAGTCTGATCCTACTTTAACTGCACCTCCCCAAAAAACTTTATATTTACCAATATCCAACCAAAGACATCATATATTCATGTTATTTCCTCTACCTGAAGGCATTTCTGTCTTCAACTGGCTAATAATCTTTTTCATTCACAAGAATCGGATCAATTTTAATCCTCTCTACGAAGCTGTACCTAATTCTCACAATCAAAAGTAGTTATCCCATTCATTCTATAATTATTAATTCAATATCTACTTTGTACCAGATACTACTATAAGTACTTAGAATGCCTTAATAAAAAAAAAAAAATTTCTGTCTTCATGAGTCTTATATTCTAGTGGAGAAGAAAGAAAATGAGCAAACAAATAAGTATATTAAAAGTTTTTGAGAAGACCAAAAGAGTAGAACAGGATAAGGAATAGAAAGTGCTGAAGAGACTGGTGGGTAGGCTGATCAGAGTAGGCCTCATTGAGAAGATGACATTTGAGCAAAGAGTTGAAGGAGTTGAGAAGGTGAACCAAACAAATAGCTAAGGAAGAATGGTCTAGGCAGAGAAGCAAGCTTATATAATTAGCCTAAGACAGGAGTACGCATGCTGTTTTTTAGGGGCAGCAAAAAATATTGGATTGGAGTGAGTAAAGGGAAAGAGTAGGAGACGGGAGACATAAAGCATATAAAGAAAACAATTACATATGGCCTTACAGGCTACTACAAAGATTTTGGCTTTAACCTTGGGTAAACTTTAGAGCAATGCAGAATTTTGATGAATAACACAGTCTACCCTGCATTATCAAAGGATAAAGTTGGCTGCTTCCAAACAAATTTATACTTATCTTCATTTTAATACTTAACACAATGTATTTGATTGTCATATTTAATTTCACTTATCCCTGTACCATATTATGAAATTCTCAAGAATAAGAATCACGTTTTATTTGTCTTTCTATCCATAGGTATAAGCTTGGACATACCCAGGACATTGCAGGTGGCCGATAAATTCAGATGTAGATTTAACTACAAAATATTGCCTGTCCAGAATGTGTCAGGCACAGAGATAGATGCTGTTGCATATTAATTCAACTCACAATAGGAGTCAGATGTAATTTAGTGCTAGTACTGATGACAGCACACATTCAATGGACATTGTTACTTCATTCACCTTTGGGTGACTTTAAATAATCATCTTCTGCTGCAAAGCCCTAACTTGGACAAAGAAATATATCTTTCTGCATCACTTGAAATCCTTTTATGATTTGAATGAGACTGGGGATGAGGAGAAAACAAAACAACTTTCAAGCCCTAATAAGATTTGTCATTATTGTGAGACTTTATGTATATTTTAATGATGTTATTTTTTTTTGCAAGAACTCTAAGAGGTGTGTAATACTATTTTCATTTTCCTAATGAAAATGTGAATATTTATTAAGAATTCAGATTTGAACCCACAGTTATCATTTCAGAATTTCAATCTCTTTTTGCCCCATCACTCCATTCTTTACATTACAGAAAATTCATGCATCTATATTCCAGAGGTATGTATCCTGAGATATATTCACAGACGTAAGCACACTTATCCAGTACTTATATGAAAAAAAAATTACTACCACATTTAGGAAAACTTCTTGTATTTAAAAAGAATGTTTTATGTCAGCGACAAACATGGGACTTTGACATATCCAGAGAACTGAAGGTAGGTTTAGTAGCTTATTTTCCTCAATCTGGAAACTCTGACTCCTTTAGTAAGATCCCGTATCAATTTCTCACTTTGGCTTAATGCGCCTTTTAGAATGCTTTGAAAGATACATGGGGCTTTAAATTGCAACCTTGGTTCTTTTTACCTTCTCACAGTAGAAATAAACCTTAGCAATTTTTCTTTCTCCCTGCCTCACCCTGTTACCTGACTGCTCTCCTTGTTCAAGGCCATTCTATCCTCACCTGAAGAATAGCGTCTTTCACTTCCTCAAATGGCTCTGGTGAGGGGCAATTCTAAAAGATACATGAGACAATTCCAATCCACAGGGTATGTATAGACAGGTAGATGAATAGATACATATACTTATATGTCTACTACACACATATACAGGATAGGCTGGTTTTGTGTATGTGTGTGGTGTGTGTATTTACATACAGTTGTGAAAAATCTTAAACTCCAAGATAAGAAAAACTGAGATTAGAATGTCAGCTCTGCTATCATCTTAGCAGCATGAACATCAGCAAAAGTGACAAGCTCCCTAAAATTCAGTATTCACATCTGTAGAATAGGAGTATGTTGTGATCTTTAGAAGTTATGCCAAGGATATGATACAATGAAATTACAAGCAATAGTGGAGGTTAATATTACTCATTTATTAATAGTAGTTTTCTAATAGTTAATGACTAACTAAGACTTATGTGTTAATATCTAGTATTTCCATGTGCAAATTTCATTCAATTTAGTAAGTTTGAATACAAAGTAACGGGTCAATATCAAATTGGTTTTCATAATGGAACATTGTAATACAATCATTTATGCAAACCAGGTGTTAAATCCTTTTGTTTTATAAAATCTTTGCTATGAACTGAAAACCTCACAGAGAATGGCAACGTATCGCCATTTTAAAGGAACTTGCTTCTCAATCCTTCCTGTTGGCAGTTGACCATTCTTTCCAATTTTCTGTGATTTACACATCTGTCCATTGTGATGGGAAGCCATGCCGAGAGCTGGGCAGAGGTGTGCCACGCATTGATCTCTGTGAGGTGCCATTAGCCATCTTTGTTCCCTTAATACTATCTGACCACTCTTGACAAGTTCAATTTTCCCCCTGAAGACAGTGTGTTTAATACAATTAGAAATGCCCCTGCTGTCATGTCATGTTCTATGCTTAGGCAGATTCAAAGTTGTCTCTCCTTAACTCTCTTTATTTTAGGTAATTCTCAGCTCCTTTTTAATCCCTATACAAAACGCAAGCAAAGGAAAAGCAAAAGATTTCCACCAGCCTGGATAAAATTTGTCAGTCATTCTTTTGGAAAGGTCAGAGTGCTAACTAAACCATTTTGTAGATTTGTTCAGAATCCTAGCGATTGAGAACTTTTATCTTTGTTGTTGTTTGCAACAGAATTACAAATTCATATTTTAAAATAAATCATTCAAGTTTTGTCAATGGAAATAATTTCTGTTTATTTTGAGATCTCTTTTTTTTTCTAAATCAACATGTGGTAGGGATAAGAAAGTTATAGTGACCCAGGATGAATTCCTCCCAACAGAAAAAACCTGCAACTTTTTGTTTACAATTGATTTTTTTTTTTTTTTTGCTTACTAAGATGAAGTTTCAGCCATAAAATTAAATATCTATTTGTAAACACACATCAACGTTCCCCTAATCAGCAATTCTGTTGTTCTTCAGGACTTCTGAGTAGAAAGTTTATTGGGGAAATAAGAGTAAAGGTTTTCAAAAATATGTTCTATTGAGAAATAAACACAGCACAATCATAGCATTAATATGCATTTAATAAATACTAGTATTCTATTTCTCTCTTTCTTTCTTGTCCCCTCTTCTTTTTTTTCCCCTAGGTAATATGAGTGACTGTATCTTTTAATGTCTCCAATAAGCATCTGAAGTAGTATTTGTTAACCTCATTCTACATAGAGGGAAATAAGGCAGGGAAAAATCAAATAACTGTGTAATGTTATACTCTTAGAAAATATTTTGACTTTTCTCTGTTTCCTTCCTATATGGTCCCAGGATATTGAAAGTAGTTGTTAGAATTTGGTTCACCATTTTCAGGCATTGCCTGAAAGGGCTCATGTGCAAAATAACAACAGAAACAATAACAACAACAACACAAAAATAACCGCAACTGCTGAATGACTTACAATAATAGCAAGGGGGATCAATGAATAAACACTCACAATGACATTAAGTAAGTTACACAATAATTTGCCTATGTTTGTGTGTGTGGAGGGGGGCGTATGCGGGTGGAAGGGTGGAAAGGTGAGTGTGTACATCCTGGTCTGCATTGACTTTTCATTGAATATAGGGAAATAAAAAAATTTTGAACACTAGACAGACTTTATTCTACAAATTCCCCTCAATCTCTACCATTACGCACACTGTACTATTTCGGATTTATTAAACATATCCTCCTTCAGAAGTGGAAACAGTGATTCTCTCCAACCCTTGTGGCAGGTCTTTGCTTCTCTAGGGGAGCAGAATTTGTCACCACAAAATGAGTCTTTTCAGCTTGATTATTTTGAACTGATTTCTTTTTTTTTTTTTTGAGGAAGATAAGCCCTAAGCAATTACTGCTGCCAATACTCCTCTTTTTTTGTGCTGAGGAAGATCAGCCCTGAGCTAACATTTGTGCCCATCCTCCTCTATTTTATATGTGGGACACCTGCCACAGCATGGCTTAATAAATGGTGCATAGATCCACACTTGTGACCTGAACCAGTGAGTTCCAGGCTGCTGAAGTGGAACATGTGAACTTAACCACTGCGCCACCAGGCTGGTCCCAAAACTGATTCGTTTTAAGAACAAGAGACTCAGGAAGAAACTTTGACCTTCCCCCTAACTGCCTAAAAGAATTTCAGATAGAAGGCCTGTTCCAGGAAGGAGCTATCACCATAGAAACCTATAGTATAGTATGAACTAGGTGTGGTAGACAGGGAGGAACCTAGCAAGGCCCATTTGATCAAAGTCCTCTCCATGTCCCATTGTCTCTGCATGGCATGCCAAACACTTGTTTACCAAACATTTGTTTTTCCATCTCAGGCGAATTGCCTTCCTCGCCTTTGAAGTCTCAAACTACTATCCACAAATTCTTCTTTTTGTCTTTAGCTGAAGATGGTATTTAAGGTGGTGTTTCTGGCCATTTTGAGGAGTTATTCAGTTTTCCTAGGTTTCTCCCACATATGCATGTTATTAAACTTTGTTTGATTTTCTCTTGTTATTGTGTCTCATGTCAATTTACTTGTTAGACAAGAGAACTTAGAAGGGAGAGGAAAATTTCTTTCTCCCCTACACCTCCATTCTACCTGTAAAAAACTTACCCTAAATGCCAGGATCTTTTTAAAATTTTTCTTGAATGGTGTATTCATTTCCTTTTGCTGCTATAACAAGTTAACACAAACTTACTGGCTTAGAACAACATAAATTTATTATCTGAGTGTTCTATAGGTCAGAAGTCTCACTAGACTAAAATCAAGGTGTCAGTGGGGCTGCATTCCTTCTGGAAGCTCTAAGGGAAAATCCATTTCTTTGCCTTTTCCGTATTCTAGAGTGTGCCTGCATTCCTTGGCTTGTGTTCTTTTCCTGCCTATTAAAAGCCAGCAGTGTAGCATCTTCAACGATCTCCCTGACTCTGACCTTCTTAGAAAGCCCTTTTTGATTATGCTAGACCCACCAGAATAAGCATGGATAATCTTTGCATCTCAATGTCCTTGGTTTAATCACATCTGCAAAGTGCAAAGTCTCTTGCCATGTAAGGTAATATATTCACAGGGTCTGGGGATTAAGACATGAACATCTTTGGGGGGACATCATTTTACCTACCGTGGATGGAAACCAGTCTCATCTCTCTCAGTATATTTCCATAAATGTTTACACTGCTTTTACATTTTATCTTTAATATAGATTTATGCATTTTGTTTTTGTTGTGGTTTCATTTCATCTCTTCTCTTAGAAGTTAGAATCCCAGAAGATATTGAAATCTTATGTTTTCAACTATATTTTGAGATACTTGAGGATATCTCTATCTTTTGGACACTTTTTGATTTCTACGATTTGCAACATGGGTTCAGTTTATTAAATTAAACTTAAAAGTTTTGAGAGAGACTCTATTAACCTATGGGATAGGTAGAACCTAGAAGCAACAGATAATGGAGTTACTTTAAGTGGTTTTTTTGTTACCAGGTAGGACAAGATTGGCAATAATCACGAGCCTAATCTCTGATCTTTCACCGAAATTAAGTCTAGAAAGTGAGTTATTTGGAGTCTATTTTCTAGAATGGTTGTATTTTCTAGAACAAGATGCAAATTTCAAGAGAGAAGTACCTATCATAGCTGTTGAGAAAAAATTAGAAAGGAATAATTTAGGTCTCTTATCTTTAATCCTGACTGCCTTCTAAGATCATTCTTGGGATCAGAGGGTGATAATTGTGTTTCTGCCTCATACAGAAGGATTTAAACTGTCTTTAGTCTGTAGTCCATTGACAATAATAAAACTTGTTTGATGCTTATCTTTAGAATTAAAGAAAGGATTAGGCATTCCGATAATAATATCTCTGTTCTCAATTACTGGAGGGGTGGAGAACTGTATTCATTCAGGCACTATGGTTAGGGGAGATAACAGAGAACCAGATAAATGGTTTCTTCAAATTCAGAGAAAAATAAAGTTGAAGTTTTCCATTGATCTTGATCATCACCCTGCCTACAACCCATGAGTATTTCACAGACTTAGGCAAATATCTTGGATCTGAAAGAAAAAGCCAGAAGGTAACAAAAAATAAAGGAGTTGCTGCAAGGTGAAATATCTCCTGTTTTGAGGACATAGAGACACATTTTTAGTTTCAAAGCATTGTGCCATTTGTTTCAAAGACTAACCCCCATGACTTCCCCAAGAGATATTCATTAATATCCTCAATTTTCAAATGCATATATTAGGAAAAAGAGGTTAAATAATGTGAAAAATGCAAAAGCACAAATATGAATTAATAAATATTTAAGTATCTAAAAATATAACATTAAGAAAACTCGTTAATTTTTAAATGATTAAATTGTTAAATTAGCCATCACAAAAATACTCATCACGTTGAAAGCATATTGTAGGTTAAGTTTTCTGACTTTGCAATAAGCGTTAAGGGGGAATTATGTTTGCTGAGAAAGTATACTCAATTTTAAATTAAATGAATTACTCATGGGCAAACTATTAGAAAAGCAAACTATAAAAAGTTTATTAACTTTTTATAAAAGCTGGCATTTTAAAGCTTTTTCATATATTTGATCTGATGTAAATTTAGACCTCTGAAAATCAAAATGCCTGACTAGTGCTTACAAAAATTAAAAATACAACCTACCTATTTCCTATCAAATGTATTTTATACTCATTTTAATGTTTTGAAAATGACTATTTTATAATCTGATGTTCACCAGTTAACAAAATCTAGTAAGGCTGAATCCCAGTTGCCAAGGAGTAGAATTATGGACAAAGAAGAACAATACAGACACAATGATAGGCTTCTGCATAAAAAGGTTAAACATAATTTTATGTACCCAGATATGTAGTAAAACATTCTGATTGTTTCTATGAGATGTTTTCAGACGAGATTAACATTTAAATCAGTGGTCTTTGAGTAAAGCAGATTGTCCTCCGTAATGTGGTGGGCCTCATTCAATCAGTTGAAAGCCTTACTTGAACAAAGACTGAACTCCTCTGAGCAAGAGGGAATTTGCCCAACAGGCAACTTTTGGACTTGAGCTGCAGATTTTAGATTTACTGCCTCCATAATTGGGGGAGTCAGTTCCTTAGAATAGATCTATCTCCCTAAATATATATACACGTCTTATTGGTTCTATTTCTCTAGAGAACCCTAGCTAATATAAAGGGAGAGAGAGTGATTTATGTCCCAGAAATAAATGAATTAGAAGAGAAAACAATGGACCACAAATAAAGCATACTACCAAGAGTAGAATACGTCACGAGGGTGAAACTGACCTGCATGTGTGAGACAAGGAAACTAACATATCATAGCTATCAAGGATTGTGCTACTTGCTTCAAAATGTAACCCCTGTAGCTTCCTTAGGAGGTACTCATTATCATCTTCCATTTTCAAGTAATGATATTGAGGCCTGAAAATTTAAGCAACATGAAATCTCAAGCAAACACAAAATTTTGGAGAAATGCATAAAAAAGACCTTCTTTAGTTTTATTTTTCAGTCTACCTAGCACCTCAGGCCTAGTTTGGTTAAACCCCATCCACGCACCCAACACCACCACTACCGATTAACCAGATATTTACGTATCAAGTTCATATGTCATGGAAAAATTCTTACATGAGACTCAGAATGCATTACTCATGTTTCACAGGCGAAGGCCGCTAATGGATTTGCACACACCACTAGTGTATGCAATATAATTTATATGAAGCATCATAAATATAAGTGGCATATATGACATTCAGGTATAGTTTATATCGTAGGTCTAAATCATTGCACATATAGCTGGGTCAATTATTGGGAATTAACATTCTAGGGATATTTCATACTTATTACCATCATGCTGGGCCCTTGCAATGGAGAGAAACCTTCTCCAACGGCCCCTCTGTGACTGAGGTTTATTACCTCGATGATTTTGTTCCTTATTGTAACCCAATATGTATGTTACTATGCCTTAAGGAATAGGTTGTCATCCTATTTATTAGTTGGAGTATCTTACATCTTTCAATGGTAGGGAAAATTTTATATTGACATATCCGGAGTTTTTATTGAAGTTATATTAGTCCTATCTATCAGAGATATGCTAGAAAATCTATAACTTCCACCAAAATGTTGCCCATGTGAGCAATTCAGTTTATGAAGTGCAATCTTCGAAGGCAGGCTTTGGGCCTTGTATTCATTTTTCAACCTATATGATGTTTAATGATTTTGTCAAAATAAAAACTAATATACAGTTCTATGTCCATCATCAAATTATGCCATTCAATTTATAGCTTACATTATGAAAAAAGACATCCAGATATGGAGGTCTAAGGAGCAGGAAATAGTTCCAGGCTATGCAATTCTCCTTCCTCCTTTGACACAGATATTTGTAGTGGGTGAGAAGTTATTTGGCTTATCATTACGCTGGGAGATTTTTAGAATTAATTTAGAATTTTTACTCATGACATTGTTTCAATGTGTCAAACATGTAGATATCTACCCAGGGTATAATGTTGGGCCAAAAAATGATTATTAAAAAAATGAAACTATATAAAACAAGAGGGAAAAAGGCTGAAAGGTCTTTATCACCTTGTTTAAACCAATCTTAAATCCCATTTTCTAAACTACTGAACGGTAATTCCCACATACATTCATTTTTCTTAACCACTGTAGTTAGAATATCAAGGAGCTTTCTTGCCAAGTTATGTGTGTGTGTGCTTATCTGTGTCTTGTGTGTGTTTGGTGTGAGTGCATGCCTGCACAGGCATTTTAAAAGGCTGGGTATAATTCATATTCTATTTTCATCTGCTTTTTACATGTTGTTGTCTTTAGAATTAGACATTGTTAAATAAAGTCAAGAAAAGTAAAACCAGTATAAAAGAAGAAAAATAATATGATTTTCTGTTTGGAGGATATAATTTCTTAAAATGTAGGTTACATTGGTTATTTAGATGTCAGAATTCATAAAACAGCCCTTATGTGTGTTTTCACATTTCAGAGTTGATGAAAAGCAGCCTACTTTTCACATAGGGTTAATTTTCTGAGATTCCTCTGCCCACAGGGCAAGGCATGTAATAGTTGCAATTATCCTTTCAAGATCCCTTTATGTTAGTCTTTTTGTACCACTCTGGGACACGCATATGTTTAGACCTACTATGTCACCTACTGCAAGTATTAAACAAGTTTCACTTAGAAGACATTGGCATATATGCTGAGTTGCCTCAGGATGGTGCATGAAGACCTTTTGGTTTTGTTTTTTTTTTTTTGGTGAGGAAGATTGGCCCTGAGCACAGCATGGCTTGATGAGTGGTGTAGGTCTGCAGCCGGGATCCAAACCTGTGAATCTGGTCACCAAAGCAGAACAGACCAAATTTAACCACTATGCTGCCAGACTGGCCCGATGAAGACATTTTTATCTCAATATTTTGAGAAAGAAAATAAAGCTTGGAATGATTCAACAGCTAGCCCAGGACCTCACAGTTAATTAGTCGGGAGTTTAGACTCATATTCAATCTGGGAAGATCCAAAGGCCTACGTTCTTTACATAATATCGCAAAGTCCCTGGAAGTTGCAGAATTCCAACTATAATGGAGTAAAATCACAGACACATGTCAGATTTAACCTTTATCACTAGAATGTTCAGCACAAAGAATTGATCTTTTCTGCCTGCAAGACTCTGTCATTAATCATTTTGCCTTTTTCTCACACACAGCCTGTGACTGGAAAAACAAGGCTCACATGGGAATGCAATTTACATTTTCAATGACGGGTCTGTTCCCGGATTGTATAGAACGTGTTCACCTCTAAGGCCATCCTGACCAAACCTTTTTATTATCAGTAATGAGTCAGAGTTTATCTAGAGAAACCAGATAAGTAGTAAAAATAGAATCTTACGATTTTGTCATCAATAGTGTGACTTAAATGTCGGGGAATCTGGGATATAAAAACTGTGACGTACATGAATTAATGGATCAGAGGGTTTCATGACGGAAGTGCTGAAGGGAAAAAAGAGTCATCAGTTCAAGTCAAACACTATAATAAAGGGCAGGGAGCAAATGGATGTCCAATACAGGTAGAAGACAATCCTGGAGGAGTCTAGCATGAAAGGGAAAGGCTGCAGAACTGAAGTCAGAGCAAGAAATTTTTTCTGCACTAGATCCCAAATCCAAAGATTTCAGCTCAATGGGTATCAAAAACACACTGCCCTAGACTTAGACCATTTCACCGAAAGTATGAGTAATACTTAAAATTATTTTAAATGGTACACAGATGCTGGACCCAGATGAATTGAACTGAAGAGAGAAAATCACTTCCTTTTCCATTCTTTTCCACGTATTCTAACTACATTAATAGAAATCTCCAGTTTTACATTAGCGTGTCTTTAGCACTTTATTAACACTTGTTAATTTCTCCTGTGTAGTACTGTAAAGTTTCCTTTTAAGATACATTTATTTACATTAAAAGGAGTCAGTTTAAAGGAAAACAAGTAGAGACTTTATGCAGATGTGGTGAAAATCGTAATAGTGTAATGCAATTATTGAACTTGAGAAACAGTGCACATCTAGAGAAAAGAAAGAGGAAATGATAAAGCATTTCAGTCCATTAGCTACATTTAAGGACTAGTCTGTGTCTAGTCCTCTCTGAGATTTGTGGGAGGGAACTGACAGTGGAGAGTCAAACACCAGGGCCAGTTGACACAAGAAATAACAGATTTGCATTTACACAATTCCTGATCACCCACTGAACAGCAAGCCCTGGATATAAAGATGAATGAGTCTCGATTCCTGACCATCCCTCTCCCCAGCGTCATAGTATGTTTGTTCTTGTTTGTTTAGTCTCTCACTAAAATTTTCTGTAGCAAGAAACTTTCTTGGATAGTTCTAACTATTACAGATACATTTCTTTCAACTATAGATTGCCTTTCTCTACCATGAGGTCACTCATAGGATTTCTAATCACCTTTTCCACAGTATATGCCAGGTAGCCATCTTTCCTTGGAACATGTTTTCTCCGTCTGAAATATTCTCAGTTCCTTCCATCATTCCTCAACTTTCCCTTCACCATCCTGACACCTCATCACTGAAAGAATTCCAATTTGTCCACATTTTTGAAGCATTACAACCAGAACTGAATTTACTATCTTAGTTCTAGCAATACATTATTCTGGAGCTCTGGAAACAGATACTGTCAATTGAATCCTAATATAGAAAATTTTCTCTACTTTGGTTTCAATCTAAGATCACACTAGCTTTGTTTATTCTATTGATGACTCTGAATGAAATTATTGTTACTTATTTACTTAGAAGTGTGGATGCTGAACACATCTTAAGTAATCAATTCTTTTAAGCTCATGAGTTATATAACCAGAAAACTAAGAAAAAGACTACCCCCACTAACAAACACACATCCTTTACCAGTGTTCTTTAAATTCCTCAGATAATATAAAGATACTACCCAAAAAAGGCCATGTGGATGATAAAATATTAGATTTATCAGTTATATGATTTCATGAGAATTTTTTTAAAGGCCTCATACAGCCTGAGAGATTTCGTAAAGGTAAGTTTCCAAATTTTTTTGTTTTTAAAAAACTTATGTTTCTTTACACCATCCCTTCCTCTCCCGACACACCATAATCACTCACTTGTGTGTGATGATACCATTTTGTTACCGTTGGGCAGAAGAGAGGGAATAAAGCTCTGCAGAGAAATCTCTTGCTGCAGCCTTTACCCTTTGTCATAATATATCTCTCCAACACCATCAGAGGCAGAGGACCACAGATTTGTTCCTGAACTGAACCTCAAAAAGTACAGAAATCTAATTTTCTATCAAACAGAGGAAGATAACGCTCCACCTTTTCCAATTGTCCCTTTTTTATTAAGGGCTGTGAATGGGTGCTGGTTTTGGAGAGCAGTGTCTTTATCTAGAGAGGCTGCTCAATTAGCAGAGAGAAAATTCACACGTCTCTTCCGTAGATTGTAGATTAGGGGACACTCAAAGCCATTCTGCCTCCAAGAACTCTGGCCACAATGGGGGGCGGGGTCCTTCTCCAACTTTAATTTGCATACAAATCACTTGGGGATTTTGTTAAAAGGAAGTTGCTGATTCCCTGTGGCCTGCGCGTCTGCATTTCTAATAAACTTTTCTTCAGACAAGCCATGACACTGGTCCGTGGACCACACTTGATTATTAAAGGATTAACAGACAACTGGCAGATCCCAAGTAGCCTACATTTGTTTCCAATTCTATCTGATATTAGATCATGATAGATTTCATTTACTCAATAACTATATTTGGGGCATCAGCAGCGTTCCAGGCACAGCTTCAGTGGATGGCATTCAGCAGTGATTTTTTTCCCCAATGTCTTTTAGGCTTAGGTTCCAAAAAAATCAGTCTCTACTTTAAGGCCTCATTGCAGTACGGCAAGAATTTCTAATACAGCTTTGACATTAAGGTTGAGAGCAAGGACCCTTGAGAATAAGAAAGATTTGATTTTGAAAGCTGGCACTATCACTGAATCACCTTGCCATCTTGGGTAGATTAACTAAACTCTGGGTCTCAGTTTATCATCCATAGTGAATTAAAAGATATAATGTTTGTAACGCATTAGTACAGTGACTGATATGACGACTATTCCAAAAATGCCAGTTGTTATTATTCTTGCCCCCATTCTGGCATTCATTGAGCCAGAGTAAAGCAGAACCTACAGGCACAGACATAGTTAGAGGAAATCCACGAGGGGCTAGGGCAGAGGGGACCAACAAATGATGGTGTTGGAAGATCCTGAAAATAGATCCTTAGAGGTCTTCATTTCTCCATTCCAGAGATCTTCATGAGATTTTTCTGTAATGACAAAAATGCCTATATCTGAACTGGAGCCACTCTTAGAGACAAGTCTGCATTCTGTACAAGCAGCGGAATGAGACATACAGGAAGGGGTCAGGAAGGACACCAAATCATCCAGGGAGATTTCACAGAAGCGTAGAATCGGGGACTACAGGACCTTCCTATACTGTGAACGAAATGCTGTGGGGAGTGTAAACCTCAAAGGACAAAAGATGGTCCTAATACCAGAGTCACTGATATTTAAAAGAGGAAGGGAAAGAGCTGGCAAGACTCTGTCACTAGAACACAGGAGAAGGGGACTTGGTTATCAAGTCCTAGCAATAATCCAGTTGCTGCACTACTTGTCACCAGCTTGAGGATCTTAAGAGTTTCCCTGACTTGGACCTAAGATCTGAGGGAAAATGATCTAAGGGGAGGGATGTGAGAGCCATTCTCTGGTGGAACAAATGATAAGAGAACTCTAACCCAAGCTGCAGTGCGCGACAGTTATGCAAATTGACCATTTGAATGAGGAAACACCTTGTTCTATGCTGCATGCTTCATGAGACATGTTCATTTTAAGGGTTATTAGAATAGATCGTGTTTAGGTTGTAGGAGAGAGAAATATGTGGTCAGACCAAGTAGAGGAAAAATATTTAAGAATATGAATCAGAAGAAATATCCATTTATTACTTCTGAGGGTGATGAGAAATCACAGTCTAGGGACACAAATTGTGATAACTTCACATAATTCTGAAGTGTGTGTTACTTCCTCACATTATGATTTTGTCAGTATCCTTGTACTTTCTCTTATTAATCACATGTGCCATTAAAAAAAGAAAGGCACATGTGCTGGTCTGTCTAGTTGACCAAGGGAAGCGAGAGCTAAGGGACTGTATTCCAGTCTGATGCCAGGCTTGGAGATCTAAGAGGGAATGACCAAAGGGATAGATTTGTAAGCTTTAGCAAAAAAACAAGAACAAAAATCTAAATCAAGTTAAACACTTGAGGACAGTAGGGAGAAACCCAGAAGCTATATTAGACTTGAGAAAGGTGTTCAGACATCGAGAGCATTTGTTGTTTTGAAATATTCTTTCAGAGATCTGAAACCTTTACTGAGGACCTTGACAGACTAAGGATCAGAAGGAAGGCCTGGCGTTATTGGCAGCAACAAGTAGAGATCCATAAGCCAGACTAGGAAAAACTTGAATTCGTCACAAGGATGAACTTCTGCTCTTGTCCTCATTTGCCCTTCTGATCTTCCAGCGGAGGACAGCATTTGAAGGAGTTTAAGAGATTGTGGCTACATGGTAAAATGTCACAGCGTTTGGCAACCGTCAGCCTACTTGAAGGGTGTTTCTCCCTCTGGCTCATTAATCTTATCACAACAATATCTTGTGTATACTGGCATTTTGGAAACTTCCCCACGACTCCTTTCTAATAATCAACCAAATTGAATTACTGTTTGATGTGGATTAAGGCTGTCCCAGGTAGAGAAGCCCAAAGTGACCTGGCCTACATGCCGATCTATATGACCCAGCGGATTTTTATGGTATGAATTAGGGCTGCCCCAGGGAGAGAAGCCCAGGGCATCCTCACATGCCAATCTGTATGACCAGATTCGTATCTAAAGTTATACGACCGCTCAGTAACTAGATCCCATCTGCACTGAAACCATTTAATGACTTTTTACATCACCTTTTCTTTTTCCAGTAAAAATAAGTCACGCACCCATGCCTTATAAATTTAGCCATAACCCTCAGCTCTGACTGCCCATGGGTCCTGTCCCCATGCTATTCCATACTATTCTTTAAATAAAAGAGCACTGCTGCCAGACCTTGAGAGTCCAAGAAATCTTTCTTTTGACTCTTCAGCTCATTGTCCCCACATCACTGTTCCCGGGTGCAAATTTACCCTACCTTTCTTGTAACCAACCATGAAGATACCAACGTTAAATAGGTGGAAAAATGGAATAGGTGGCTTCGCAAATTTCTTTGACTTTTCTGAAAATGTCGTGTCCTCAGTTGGAATCATTTGAGAGGTCATTTTGCTTCCTGTCTCCAAATAATAGTTCATGTCCATCTTTCTTTATATCTGTCTTTTTTCATGGTTTCATTTGGGCTTGGTCCAAATTAAAGTGAAGGGTGAGACACTGCTTTCATAGTAAATTGAGGCCCAAGGAAGACATGTGAATTGAATAAATGATGTTCCCTAAAGACATGTAAATTGATTAATATAATGCACTTGAATGCACTGCATAAGAATTGCTTCTTTTCTTCCTCACTGTTTACTGTCTACGTTTTTAAAGAAACACCAAAGAAAATGTCATCCTTATTATAAAAGAAATGGGTAATCTGGAGAAGATGTCTGAAATGCAGCTACATTAATGCATAAACAACTGCATTGTATTTCTTTTATTGCTTACTCTTTAAAATTTTATTTCTGAACTCCAGGCAGATTCTGGTTTTGTGGGAGAAAAAATTCTAGTCAAAGTGACCTAGTACTTTATCTAGTCTCGCTAGTCACCACCTGTGCAAACAGAATGTCCAAATCAGAAGCAACTAGTGCCAGCAGGAATTTAGTTCTGATTGAACAAATCCAAACCTCCTTTCCTATGTCTTCGCCCTCCTCAAAGATGGCCACAGGCTCAAGCCGTACTTAATTTTTCAAACATCTTATGCTCATAAACTTAATAGCCATAATGTTCTATCAATTTAAAACGTGATAAAAATTATGGTTTCTTGGAAGATAATGGAAAATATTAGTAACACACATTATGCGTTATGCTTTAGAACTAACAAACCTCTTCCATGTCTGTTTTCCATTTTACTTTCTTGCCAACGGAAATAAATAATGTAATCCCATTGTGCAGGGGAGGGAAATGGAGGCACTTAAAGCCAGAGAGCTACTATGAAGTTCGAACGTAACTTGTCCAATGAGCTGAAAGTTGTCTCGTGCCTTGTCTCAATCATTCTTCAAAAAAGTGTCATAAAGTAGGTACTTGGAAATACTCGTTCTACAGATGAGAAACAAAACATTAAACAACAACGACAACAAGAAAGTAACTGGCCCATTCAACTAATAATATTTAAAGATTTAAATTAAGCCTGGTTTCATTCTAAACCCTAGGTTATTTTCTCTACATCATCGGGAGAGATGAGGGTATTCCTTTTCAATGTATTGAGGAATGAGAAAAACAAATGAAGCAGAATAGAGCGGCTAAGAGTGCCAACACTGGAATCAGATTTCCATGGGAAAATGCCAGTTCCACCAGCTTGACCTTGGGGCAGTTTGTGTAATTTGTCTATGTTTCAGCATTCTTGCGCATACAATGGAACTAAATCTAGGCATCCTCACAGGGATGTTATAAACGACCAATGAAATACTGCATGCAAGCACTTGACACAGCGTCTGGTGCATAGTATACAGTCAATAAAAGTTTGCTATGAGAGGCATGAAAAGAATTATTCTTTCTATTTTCCCTTCAGCATGGTCTAGAATGTAGTACTATATAGGATCTAAGTCAGCATCTTGATTCAATACCCCTCCCCTGAAGGGTAACTTGTCAACCATATTGCCCTCCTAGAGAGTCCCTGCTAATGTATTATCTCAGTGACCTGGAGAGAATGCCAGCTTGACTAATTGATGCTTGCTGAGAAGCTTGTGTAGGAAACGGAGATACATTTACCAAAAAGGGAATGAGGCTTATATTTCAGGCCTCCTCATCTGCAGGTGCCCATTATCCACAGCGAGTCCAGCACTGTAGTCGCATGGTTGTCTTTTTATAAAATTTACCAAGTAAGACATTTTAGCCTCAATTAGCCAAGACCATCATTTCCTTCCTTCCAAGACTCTCCTTTGTCTCACTTCTCCCCCAGTTTAGAGTTGAGATGCCCTGTGGACATTTTTGGTATCTGTCTAACTGGAAACTGTGCTGGGACTAAGTGGATTTAGGAGAATATATTTATGTGGTATGTGTATGGTAGTTATTGCTAGCTGTCTCAATGTAGGGACCTCCAAAGATTTATCTACTTGCACCATCATACCACACTAATAGGAGATATCATGATGCAAATACGCGCTATGGCCCCCAGCACCAGAATTATATGATAGAGGGAAAAAGAAGAGATGCGAAATGTAAAGCTTGTCAGTGGAATCTTCTCCCAACCAACACACATGTAACTTTTTTGAGGAAGGATTTAGTTCTCATGGAAGCCTAGTCAAACTGCAGCTTTTATTTCATCAAGAATATATTTGGTATTCAAGAAAAATAAGTGAAAAACAATCAAATTTGCTAGAGGAGAGACTGAAGTTAACTTTCTATTCACTCTACAAAACAAAATAACCTAAAACTGTCCTAAGATTATACTGCCGAATAATTTAGGGAACAAAAGTGTTATGGAAGTGTTTCAAGAAGTTAATTAAAAAATGTGCTATTCTTTTGCATTATGTGGCATTTGTAATCTTTCTTCAATTTATATTCTATTGTGATTTCTTTACTCATTCTAAATAAACACTATATTTCATACAAATTTGACTTCATAATTTTTTATTTTCTATCTTAAAGAAGGCTCCGCTCATACTGTAAAAGTCTCAAGACCTTCAAAACATGAATGTACCTCTTCTGGAATATCTTCCAAATATTTAGAAATTAGGCTAAGTTTTTTCCAGTTTTTGAGGGTGAATTCTCACTCAAGCAATTTAGCATGGATTAGAAATGCAGAAAAGGTAAACATGAGGGGAAGATGGCATCATCTTACATATTGAGCTGTCTCTTCTTACTTTCCTTTTGGGCTCTTTGAGCAATTTTACCTGAGGCTATCTTGCAGAGCTCTGCAAGCCCAAAGAATGAATATTCTCTCTTGATTTGTCAGAGCTACTAAGGGGGCTCCTTGGAAGAAAGGAACTGCATAAAGAACAGACAAGTAAATACACATACAGACCTGAATAGGCATCATTGGAATTCAAAAAGAGGTTGACAGAGAAGAAATAAAGAATATCTATGGGGAATAAAGAGGCTAGAAATGTTCCCACTGCTTAGAATAATACTTCTTTCTGTTAATCCCCCACCATCTTTATTCACTGCAACCACCTTATTTTTTTTTACATTTCAATCACAAATTCATGCGGTAAATGTGTGTTACATGGGAACCACATGCCAAGATCTGAGCTGTATGTTAGACCATCACGTTGAGCAAAAACATAGGCCCTATCCCTGTGGAACATATAGCCAGTGTGAGAGATGACCAAAACATGCACAAATCACATAAATCACAACGTCGATATGCGGTACAAAGGAGCGGTATAAGTAAAGGATATACAGGTAGACGTGACCTAGTCAGAGATGTCCGGACAGGTCTTCTTGAATATATATTTTAGGTAACTTCTGATGTATGAGTGTGAGTTAGTGAGGAAACAAAAGTTACCAAAGGATGTAGGACGAGGGGGAGTGATGAACAACATTTCAATCAGAAGACAAATATATGAGGCAAAGGCTCAGAGCATGAGAGAGAATGAAAGAACAAGGCCATGTCTAAAAAAACCCCCAGTGATTAATTTGTATTTTAAAAAAAGAAAATTTGTAGGAAATATATTTTATCAGGTGGAAGAGTACCATCATTATCATCATCATCATCCTCATCATCACTGTCACCACCACTACCACTATGTCCACAATCACCAATTTGAGTCCTATGTGCCAGGCACTATGTTAATTTTTTAACATACATTTTTTCACTTAATCTTTACACAAAGCTACATTCATTCATGTGGTCATTCATTCATTCATTCAATACACATTTATTATATGCCTAATCTATAGCAGGCATTCTGATGGTTTGACAACCATTTGACAAAACGAATATAGACTCTACCTCAATAGAACATTAGTTTGTAATTAAATATTACATAGACATGTTGCGTGTTATTTTATAGACCTCATTTGACTCCACATTGTGAAATTACTCAATTCCTGTTTCATGGTCCATTCCTGGAAGGGGTTTCAAGCTTGCTGGAAGGGGCAAAAACGAGTCAGACTCCAGACGTTCACAAGGAGGGAAAGAGTATCATGCAGGAATGGAACTGGCTGAGAGAGTGCTCCTGGGCCCAGGGATACTCGAGGGCGAGTGCAGACTCTCACAGGTGCAGATGGGCCCTTCCACATGAGATAAATCCTGCATGTGCCTGGTTCTCCATCCACCAGCTGATGAATGGATATGCTGTGCTCTCGCCATGGGTGGGATGTTGGGAAGTGGGGTCCGATATCCAATCAACAGCAGATGACCAACCCCCAAAGATCTTTAAACCTCCTCGCCAGGACATACCTGGTAACTGGATTGAGGGTAGGAAAAGGCTTTCCCCCGATGAGATGTACTCTCTGGTCAGTCATCTGCCAGACACACCATTGTGCTGCCAGCCTGGAGCAGGGACAGTCACTCTCATGTCCCACTCCAAGATGTCATTGGGCAGGCATGCCCAACCCTGGCCCTCTGTGCCCGTTCCCATGTCCCTACCATGACAGAGGATGACAGTAGTCATGAGTGGGAAAGAGAAGGAACAGGGTAAGTGGGTCAAGAGGACAAGGGACAGAGATGCAAGTGGCCAAGAATCCATCCCAGGGAGTTGCTGTGAGGAGATACTATGTGTGAGCCAAAGTTTTAAGCCTGGGTACACGATCCGTTGTCCCATTGGATTTCACTCACAAGAAACAAACTCGAAGATAAAATTACCAAGAATTTCAAGATAGCAACTACAGAACATTGAATCTCAAGTACAGGACCCTTCTAAGTGTGAGGCTTAGTGCAATTGCACTGGTCACACACCAGGAAGGCAGTCCTGGGTGAGACAGAGAGTAATTATATACAGTGGTTAAGACGTTTTCTCTGAGAAGGTGGGGACTGAGTGATGAGAAAGATCCAGGCATGGAGCGAAGGAGAGAATTATTACCATTATAACCCCCTCTGCTATAGACTAAATGTTTGTGCTCTCCCCTCCCCAGATTTACATGTTGAAACCTAATCCCCAATATGATGGTATTTGAAGGCGGAGATTTTAGGAGATAATTAGGTCATGAGAGTGGAGCCCTCATGAATGGGGCTAGTGGTCTTTTAAGGAGACCTCAGAGAGATTCCTTGCCCCTCTGCCATGTGAGGAGGACACCGTGAAGAGATGGCCATCTGTGAACCAGGAAGTGGCACTCATCAGACATCAAATCTGCTGGCACCTTGATCTTGGAGTCGCCAACCTCTAGAACTGTGAGAAATAAATTTCCATTGTGTATAAGCCATTCGGGCTATGGTAGTTTTCTACAGCAGCCCGAATGGACTGAGACATCCCTCCCACCTTTTTACAATTGAGAGATATTAATTAACTCCTGTGTAACAAAACTCACATTTGTCTGACTCAAGTCTTTGTTTTTAATCATTGTTTTATACCTGCTTCTACTTGGGAAGGCTGTGTTTACCTTGTTAGAGATTGCACAGGAAGAAGCCAAGGATATCTTTTTGATAAAGAGCTATGCATAAAACCAGGAGGAGATGTGACAAAAGCTGCTGTTTTAATTCCTAACTCACTGAAAACAAACAAAAAACCCCAAAATCGCAACACCAATAAAACCATTTGACTCACATATACATTATGAGAGGATCACTATAATCAAGCTCATTAACGTATCCATAGTTTCTAGTGTATGTGTGTGCTTATGTGACTGATGTGTGTGTGTGATAAGATTTAACTGAACATCTACCTTCTTGGCAAATTTCAAGTATACAATATAGTATTCTTAACTATTGTCACCAGTCTGTACACTAGATCCCAGACCTTAATCTTGCATAACTGAAACTTTGTACCCTTTGACGACATCACTCTACTTTCCCTTTCCCTAGGCCCTGGGCACCGCTGATCTGTTCTCTATGTCTGTGACTTTGGATTTTTTAGATTCCACATAAAAGTGAGATGATAGAGCATTTGTCTTTCTCCATCTGATTTATCTCACTCAGCATAAAGTCCTGTAGCTCCAACCATGTCGTCACAAATGGCAGCATTCCCCTCTTTTTTAAGACCGAATAACATGCCATTGTATATACATACCACATTATCTTTATCTATTCACCCAGTGAAGGACATTTAAGTTATTTCTACATCTTCTCTATTGTGAATAATTCTGTGGTACATGTGGGAGTGCAAGTATCTCTTCACCATCCTGATTTCAGTTCCTTTGAATATGTACCCAGAAGTGAGATTGATAGATCGTATGGTAATTCTATTTTCAATTTTTTGAGGAATATCCATACTATTTTCCATAATGGCTGTACTGATTTGCATTCCCAACAGCAGTGTACCACAGTGCCCTTTTCTCTGTATCTTTGCCAACACTAGTTGTCTTTTGTCTTTTCAATAATACAATAGTCCCTCCTTATCTTTAATTTCACTTTCCATGGTTTCAGTTACCCATGATTAACTGTGGCCTGAAAATATTAAATGGAAAATTCCAGAAATAAACAATATGTAAATTTTAAATTTTGTGCCATTCTGTGTAGTATGACGAAATGTCACATCATCCCACTCTGTCCTACCTGGGATGTGAATGATCCCTTTTTCCAGCATGTCCACGTTGCATATGCTACCCACCCCTTAGTCACTTAGTAGCCTTCTCAGTTATCAGATTGACTATCAAAGTATCACAGTGCTTTTGTTCAAGTAACCCTTATTTTACTTAATAATGGCCCCAAAGTATAAGAGCAGTGATGCTAGCAATTACAATATGCCAAAGAGAAGCCTTAAAGTGCTTCCTTTAAGTGAAAAGTTGAAAGTTCTCAACTTGAAAGGAAAGAAAAAAAATTGTATGCTGAGCTTGCTGAGATCTACGGTAAAAATGAATCTCCTGTCCATGAAATTGTGAAGAAGAAAAAGAAATTTGTGCTAATTCTGCTGTCATCCCTCAAACTGCAAAAGTTACAGCACAGTATGAGATGAGTGCTTAGTATAGGAAAAAATATTGTACATATAGGGTTGGGTACTATCCCCAGTTTCAGGCATCCACTGGGGGTCCTGCAGATAAGGGAGGTCTACCATAGTCATCCTAACAGATGTGAAGTAATATCTCATTGTAGATTTGGTTTGCATTTCCCTGATGATTAAAGATGTTGAGCACTTTTTCATGTATTTGCTAGCCATTTGAATTTCTTATTTTCAAAGTGTCTAAGTTTTTTGCCCATTTTTTAATCAGATTGTTGGTATTTTGGGTATTGAGTTGTATGAGTTTCTTACATGTTTTGGATATTAACCCTGTATTGAATACACAGTTGGCAAATATTTGTTACCATTCCATAGGTTGCCTTTTCATTTTGTTGACTGTTTTCTTTGCTCTGCAGAAGCTTTTTAGTTTGATGTAGTCCCACTTGTCCATTTTTGCTTTTCATGCCTGTTTTTGGTGTCATATCCAAAAAACTATTGCCAAGATTAGTGTTAAGAAGATTTTTTTCCCTTTGTTTTCTTCTAGGGGGTTTATGGTTTCAGGTCTTGTGTTTAATTCTTTAATCCTTTTTTTTGTGTGTGTGGAAGATTTGCTTTGAGCTAACATCTGTTGCCAGCCCTCCTCTTTTTTTTTTTTTTTTTTTTGCTTGAGGAAGATCTGTGTCAATCTTCCTCTACTTTGTACATGAGGTGCCTCCACAGTATGGCTGATGAGTGGAGTAGGTCTGCACCTAGGATCCAAACCCATGAACCCCGGACCACCAAAGCAGAGCACACAGAACTTTAACCACTCAACCACAGGTCCGGCCCTTCTTCAATACATTTTTAGTTGATTTTTGTCTATGGTGTGAGATAGGGTCAATTTCATTCTTTTGCATGTAGACATCTAGTTTTCCTAACACTATTTCTTAAAAAGACTATCTTTTCCCCATTCTGTGGTTTGGCACGCTTGATCAATTGACTGTAAATGCATTGGTTTATTTCTTGTTCTCTAACTGTTTCATGTCTTTGAATTCCAGTCACCACGTCTTAAACAAAGATGCATCTCGTTCAAGTTTCTGACTCTTGTTTTAGTCTCAATCCCTCCCGTTTCTCTTCTCACTCTAACACTTTAGGATTGAGTAATTAACAATGTTTATAATAGCCTAAACGTGCCATGTAATTTCATGTATGTTCCAAATCTTTCCTCCAGATATTCTTTATCCATTCAACGCTCTTCTTCCCCTTGTGCACCTAAAAAACAACAAGGGTATTTTCAAAGTCTAGCTCAGCAGTCACCTGCTCTGGAAATAGAGTACCTACTCCCAAGAAATATGTTCTTCCTATTCTATAATGCCAATATATTTATTTATTTTTTAGTTCATTGTTTCTATTTTTCATACCAGTCTTTTCCATATATTAAAATATTGTTATGTGTGTGAACCACATAAACTTTGTGTTTATAAGGTTAACATTGTGCTTAATCCATTGTAGGTACTCATTTAATGCTAACTAGCCTCTACTCTGCCAGTAGGATATTGCTTATCAGCTATATCCCTCTTCCTGAAGCCCAGATAACTCACTGTAAAAAAGTTTTTCATAACAAACTCTATACAAATGCATCAGACAGGCCACATTTTTAACAGTTGAACAGAGAAACAAATAAAGAGATGTCCCTGACTGTAGGCCATTTTGATGTTGGAATTTTCCTGCCAGCAATGTTCCCAATTAATGTTCAAGAAAAGTTATTCATTCTGGACAATCATGTCAATGGCATGTTTTGTCTTATAAAAGAATAGCATTTGATTCTACAGAGATAGAAGCAGACAGACATAAGACTATAGAATAAAAAAAAGTTGTCTTTTTTCTGTCCAGTTTCGAATATGAAATATACATCAAGGTTAGTTTTTGAGGTCTGTTTGTTTTTCTGAATAGTTATTATGCCCATTTGGCACCCATGGAAACAAACAGGATGAACAACCAAAATATCACAGAGGAAAGGACAAGCCGAAGAATCTAGTAAACATACATTTAAATGGTATATTTTATTTTTATACAACATATGCTGTTATTAATATAACATTCTATGACTATGAATACAAAAATAAATAAATAAATATAAATATGTAAATGTGTGTGTTTACTTCCGTTGTGACAGGCACCAGGCTAATTAGTTTGTATACAAAAGCTCATTTATTTCTCATAACAATCTTGTAAGGTCGACATTATTATTTCACAGATGTGAAATTTCAAGCTCAGAGAGAGATTAAAAGATCTAAATCTTGATTTTCTTGATTTCAAAACCCATGTTATTGGTCTACTAAATGCTAACAACCACGATGATAATACCAAAAACATTCATAGGACACAACAGCAATCAGAACCAAAAGTCGAAAAGCTTCTTACACGTATTGAACTCTCATCATACGCCCATTCTTAGTGCTACAGATATATAATATAATTAAATTCTCACCCCTGCCCTATGAACCTGTTATTCCCCACTTGATGGAGGATAAGAGAATATAGGCACAACGACCAAGGGTTACACTGCCTTTATATCATGGAACTGGGACTGTAAGCCAGGCAATCTCCCTGAAGAACTCGAGTTCCTAATATCCATGTTTCAGAATCATTTGTATGTGTGATAGCATGCATGGCATGTCTATAAGCTTACATATACCTAGGCAAATATCATTAACAGTTAAATTGAGACACTTTATAGACAACGTGCTAAATGTTATTAATATTATAAAATAGCAGGACTAGATCTCAGTCCTGTGAAGTTTTGCTCACATCCTCTAACAAACCTGCAGTGCCATCACTCCATAATGTCATAACTCCAATACCATAGCCCTTTGAAAGAGATAGGTTCAACATACCTATATCAAGTCTATTTGAGATGAGGTCACACAGATTCCCTCATCTTTTAAATTAAGACCTTCTTTCTTGACAGGCTGTCGGTACGTAAGAGTCATACGCCACACAATGATGTTTCAGTCAATGATGGACCACATATACAACAGTGGTCCCATAAAATTAGTACCATATAGCCTAAGTGTACAGTAGGCTATACCATCTAGGTTTGTGTAAGGGCACTCTACGATTTCGTACAATATGCATTTCTCAGAATGTATCCCTGTTGTTAAGTGATGCACGACTGTATGTGGATGTGGTTGAATGGATGTATGGAATGAGTAGGGGTTTGCAGGTAATAGCGGGTTTATGCTAGATTTACCGTAGTAAACACTTTACATGCATTATGGTCTTATTTCTTGAATACTATATAAATGAGTTAGGAATTAGTATTCTCATTTTAAAGATAAAAAGCCCAATTCTTGATAAGATTGATTAACTTTCAACATCAGTCCGCTATTGAGTTATACAGATAAAAAACAACAGAAATATATAACTCTAATATTTTTGCTCATAACTACTAGGCTACGTTATTCATCTTTCATTGGTTCATGTGAATGCACCCAAGAATACTATTGGTACAAAACACAAATAAAGTCAGGCATGTGAAAGGGATAATTTATTATATCCATATCTGTTTTCCCAAGATGATTGTCATTTCTATCTTAGTTAAGAGAAAACCACAAGGAGAGTTTCCTGGTGTTGATTGCACCATTAGAATCAGAAGTATTCATTTTGGGATTATTAACAACATTCTATTTTTATTTCTATACCTGTGTTTGTGAAGATGTGACTGTAATTTTGATGTTACCATAAATGATGTCTCTTTAAAAGAAAATAGATCCAACTTGGTATTTGACATACTAAGTTGGACATAATCATTTCATTGAAGCTATATTGCTAATTATCATTCGTCTTCTGATGGCAGGTCTCTGTGCAGAAAAAAAAGATGATGTCAACTAGTAGCTGAGGGATAAAATTTAGAGAGAATAAGTTACTGAATTAATTCAAGCACCATGCACGGAACAAAAGCTATATCTTTAAGAGAGATTTGGGGTTTGTACACAAATACTTTTTTCCACGTTTGAAAGAGACACAGTAGAGTTATTGTGTATTTATTTATTCACTTTTTACTGCCCAAAAGTGCTTCAGAAAATAAATCTTTTTTTCTGTACACAAACACACATATACACACCCAAGCACAGGCAAGCACACACACAACTGGAGCCATTGTTAAAATGTAACTTTTACAAAAACCTCAACTGTTCTCCACATAGTTTCTTGTCAACCACAAATAATGATACAGTGAAACGGGTGAAAGGAGGGCTACTGAATCAGACAGTGCTATTTACTCCCTAACTGAGTGACTGAAGGCTTTAGTCCAACATTCCTATTTGATTTCTGTTTTTGTTGTTTTGGTTCCTATGTTAGTTTTTTTTTCTGGTTTGTCTGTCTCTTTCCTTCCCATCAGCTATATTTCCTCATCATCAAAAATATCACAGAGCCTACTAGTATTCTCTCTAATAGGCTCTGGGCTTAGAAATCAGAAAATCAAACCTGTGCTTTTAACCTGCTGAAGGGGTACTTATTGTATAGTTGCTATGTGCCAATATACGGGAGATATAATGTTGAGCTAAAAGCAAAGTACCTACCCTTATAGAATGAGAATTTACCCTGGTAGGCAAATTAATAAGAGAGAGTTACACAAAGGAATGAACTATGATAAATAGAAAGAGCAGCCATGCTATGAATGTATACGATAAATTGACCTAGCTATGGAATTGTGTCCAAAGAAATAGTTAGTGTTAACAGGAGAATTTATGCACTTGGTCATACATAATGCTCATAATTTTGAAGTCGTATTTCAAAATATCTGGTCCAGGAAAGTGAGAAGCAATGACTAGATTACCTCCTTTGTACTATTCTATGGCATACTGCTCAGCACAACGGCAGTGGTTCAGCTTCTTTTCATGCTTCCATATCTTTTTCCAGCCTTTATGCCATTGCATGTTGACAAGCTTATATTCCATAATTTAAATTCTCTATTTGGTTGATGAAAATCATTTCGCTGTTTATTGTTGTATATATTATATATACATATGTAATAACTTTATATGTGACTGCTAGATAGATGAATGGAGAACCCACGCTCAAGCTTACTTTTCTTCTCTCCAATTTCCCTTGTTCATCTCAGTGAAAAAGAGCATGTAGCCATTAAGAGTGTAGGTTCTAGAGACAACATGGCTAGGTAGAAGGCTTGGCTCCACCACATAGAATTTGTGTGAACTTAGACACATTTCATTTCTCTGTGCCTGTTTCCCGATCTCCAAGGAAGGGATACGAGTTGTAACTTCCTTATTGAAGTGCTGTTGGGATACAATGAAAAGTCTCCTGGCACCCGGTAACTGTTCTCCACACACCAGCTATCATCACGCATTGCATTTAAGCACGCTAGCTGGACCATGTTAGCTTTTATTGTGCATCCTATGGGCCCAGTTAACCTCCTCTGATTCTTCGTTGGGTGTTCTTGTTGCTTAGTTTCATTCCCAGATATAGCACAAGCTTATTGATACTGGAGCCATCATTTTATTTTTAGAAACATACACTCCCCCAGAAACTTAAGACTTTTTACAGACTCTTTTACTTTTATTAGTATTCCTTCACTTTCTAAGTCAGCTCATAAGCTCTAGTGGTCAAGGAACTAAGCGCAGGTATAACATTCTCCTCCTTGAATAGTTCTGAATGATAAACACGTGAAGTAGTCTCGAGGGAACAGAAATGACGCCAAGGTAGACCACTCTCCCACAAAGGGCCTGCCTTCACATGATACAGAGTCAGAAGGCTTCAGAACCACAGGCAAAAGCCACTCTTTTGGTATAGAACGCTGCAAAGGCAAAGATTTAGTTGTGAAACATATTTACCTCAGAAATTTGAGCACATGCTTTTGTTTCAGATTTTCTCATCTTGTAATCTACATTGTTCATGCTGACAATTCCTCCTGAGAGGGACTATAAGTGATTTCCAGCTGGAAGAGAGAGAAGAAAACAAACAGCTTGCAAGACAATACACAACGAAATCCAGGGTTCTTCTAAAATGACATGCACATGCTTGTGACTATTGAAGTTTTGATGTCTCAACATGGAAGTCTTTCCCACTATAAATAAAAAAATAGATATTTTTTTTTTAAATCACAAAAGTCTAGATTTTATTATGGGCATCTATGGTCTCTATTCTTGATTATAAAGTCTCAGGGATGGAATGGACCTGATAAGAGTATGAAGTCTAAATTATTTTTAGATATTTGTGTATTTTATATATACCACACATGTCAATGATTTGAGAGAAGCAAAGACCTTGAGAAAATGGAATGGGGTAGAAACAATGAGTAAAGGACCAAACTAGGAAGGAGTAATGGTCTGGGTGTCATCGGGTAACTAGTGATCAAATGGTATATAGTTTCTGTCTTGGGAAGATGAGAGGGGCTGCATTAAAATCATTATATAATAAAAGTAACGATCAAGCCTTACTGAGTGCCTGTATGTGAGAAGCACTGTAGTCTGTGACATAGCCACAAAAGCTTCCTTAATTCTCACAATGATGCTGTGAGACAAACACTAACGTTATTATTATTTCATACACAGGTACACTGAAGCACAGAGAAATTAAGCAACCTCACCAAGGTCAAACTATCAGTATAAAGCTGCAATTAAAAGCCAGGCTGTCTTACTCCAGGCCCTTATCCTTAATCATCATACTCCATCCTCACTAACGCATCTGAATTGCAATATTTTGCACATTGATCTACACATACTATAAACAGACTCGCAGATTCCACAGGAATAAAATTCAGAGACAGAATTTACATATTGCAAAATCTTTCTTACAAGGATGCTAGAAGCAATGACAATATTCTACCACTTATATTTTATCTTAAGTAACTTGTTGGTGTCCCTGGAGAAAAGACTATGTTTGCAACTGTAACCAATATACATTATTTATTAAGGTAAGAGATTTATAATCGGAAGTTCCCTAAATTTTACAAAGCATTATACCTGAACCAAGATCCACGGCTTGTGTCTAGAAGCTTCTTCAAATATAAAATCTCATCCAAAAACATACGAGAGTTTTCCAAACAAATAAAATAATACTAAAAGTATTACCTTTTACCTGACCATCACGTCTATTCATATTTTGAAAACATGCTAAACACAGCTCTATCTTTAATAAAATGAAAGTTTATTAGGGGTAGCAATGAAAAATTAGAAGATAATTTTATAGATGAGTAACAGAGTATGGACTTGGTAATAATTTAAAAATAATTTTTATCAATATTTAGTCTATCAGATATCAGTGCTATATCAATTGCTTTAAAACTACTACTTTATTTGATACTCTCAGTAACACTGTGATGTCATTTGATACTCCGGGATCCTCAGGAAAGAAAGGCCTTTGTAAAAGACTAAGGTGTGGAAGTGTTCACCAAAGTCTTCAAAAAAGGTGTTACTGAGTTGTAAAAAGTAAGCAGAATTAAACATAAAAAGCAGAAAAGCCCTTTCAGGAGAAAAAAATCAACGTAGGCAAAGAGGATTAGAGGCATGGGAGAATATGGGGCAACTGAGAAACAGAAATTGTGGCTGTAGATTTTGTTGTTGTTAGTGATGACCAGTCAATTCTGACTCCTAGTGACCCCGTGTACAGCTGAGTGGAAAAGTGCCTGGTCTTTTTGCGCCCTCTTCTCACCTTCCAGTGCTAATATCAGACTGCCATTTATAGGGCTTTCATGGCCTGTCTTTCAGAAGTGGGTGACCAGGTCCTTCTTCTTCATCTGTCTAGTCTGGAAGCTCTGCTAAAACCCATCAAGCATGGGTGACTCTGTTGGTATTCGAAATACCAGTGGCATAGCTTTCATCATCAGAGCAACACACAGCCGCCACAGTATGACAACCAACAGATGAGTGGTGTGGTTCCTTGACTGGCAAACAAACCTCAGCCACTGCAGTGAGAGCACTGAATCTTAACCACTAGACCACTAGAGCTGTAGGTTAGAGGTCTTATATGTCATGCTAAGGAGCTCAGATGTTATGCTGAAGGTAATGAGCGGACAGGGAACCCCTACGAGGGGGCGATGTTGGCGTGATTATATTTCGAAAAGATCTCCGTGGAAGATAGGATCAATCTACTGATTAAACAATTGTTTTGGAGGGACCAAATAATGCAGCTCTGAGGCAGAGAGTTATTGCCGTATCTCCATATGTCGTGTCTACTTTCCTAAGTTACATTTATTTTATATATCAAGAAGGGGCCAAGAACAAGGCCATTAGACTCAGAGCTCTCCAAGGCAGTTGCAAAATACTATACATGGCTAATATGCCTTTAAGAGACAGACACTGGCTTAATCCTTCTCTAGTATTTATCTTGATTGAAGCCTGCTTTACATATAGTAAAATGTTCTAATCTTAAGTGTACAGTTTATATTTCTATGTATGTATTCAAGATGCCACCAGGAGAATGTATGTAATGCTTTGTTCATCAGAAGAAGTGATAAATATATGAATTAATTAAAATTATCTTTCAAGGATCTATCTATCACCTCCGATGTATAAGCTTTTGGAATGAGTCCCATGAGAAACAGAGAGTTTGATCATATGTGGGAGGGAAAGCTTGTCAATAAACTCCGTTGAAGCTAAAAAGTGCTAAGTGTCATGAACAAGCATAAGGAAAGTCTGTGGTTGTTCAGAATGGAGACACAAAGTCATTTCCATCTTCAGAGATCAAAAATCACTTCTGGGAGCAATGGGTATTTGAATTACAGCTCTAGTAATTAGCAATATTTAAATCATCAAAACTCCTGGAAAACACTAAAATTCCAGGCACAGAAAACAATGATCTCTTTTAGTTCTCTGTGCTTCAGGGAACCAAGACCTTGATGTCAAGGCAAGCTCTTCCTCAAGGTCCCTGATGTAAGACTCGCTAACGAGCAGGAAGAAACCCTGTGTGAATATCTTTCCAAAAATGCATATATATATATATAATCTACAAATCTTATGAAGATACCAGAGATTTTTAAATAATTAATTTAGAACTGAAGTTATTATTATCAAGCAGATGTACCTTTATACGCATTAACTATTCATGATGTTTGTTTTGGAAATTCCAACCAAAAACATTGATTGCTCAGCTAATCTCTGTCAATGTCTGATCTGCTTGTGTCAGGAAAAAAAATAATGAGTCCTGAGTGAAACAGTCATATCCTACTTTTATATTGTTGAGCTTTGGAAGAAAGCCTTGAAAATACTCTTATTTTAGTCTGGGATTGTAAATTCTTGGCATTTTTTGGCTCTGTATCCGTAGATTTATTATCTCCACCCCTTTTGATAATCCGGGTTTTTTATTCCTACTAGTAAACCTGATTTGGAGTACTCTATTAATGAAGAAAATTTATTAATTTGAGGAAAAATACTCATATGTTTAAATCAATAAGTAATTTATATTACCTTCAACGGAGATAGAAATGCATTCACACCACTAAGTTTTGGTTGAACCTGTTTCACAGCAATAGGTAACTAGAAAACCCTGTGCCTTTTTTGGTTGATGAGATATGAGTGGAAGTGCTTGTGTACCATTTATAAGCCTAGATCTCAAGAGGTCTTACCAATTTCATCTTTATTTCTCTTGTACTTCTGCCATCACTAGAATAAGAACACACTCTGGCTAACCTGATATTCCACGGGAGATGCAAGCTATGTGGAGCAGGTCTGTGCCTAACTTGCAGAGAGGAGCCAGGCCCAGCTGTTCCCAGACTTTGAAACACAGTCACTCAACCATATCCAGACTAGGTCAGCAAACACTAGGCAACGTATAGACTCATGAGTAAGAAGAAATAATTATTATTTTAAACTACCTATTGTAGGGGTAGCCAATTATACAGCAAGAGCAGACCAAAATACGTAAAAGAATTTCTGCCACTAATCACAATTTTCAGATTGTTTCTCATCAAATAATAAGGCAAGTTTGCCATGTTCTTTTCCATTTTGTACTTAGAAGTTTTGGCAATTTCCACTCAGGCACCAACTCCTGTCCTATCTTACTTGTCGCAGGTGCCATAGTCCTAGCAGGTCTTTTCCGTAGTTGACTTAAGTTATGAGATACAATCAATGTCTATGGAATGTAGATTTGAAGGTAATCAGAATAACTGAAGAATGGGCATTCTTTCATATCTCCCATCGTAATACTTCCAGTCTGCTCCTTCATACCCTTAACTTTAAAGTTATTTCTCAATAATTTCTCAGAGTCCTCAAGTACTCTTTTATAAGCGCTTACTGTGCTTCCCTCAAAAGGCAAAGGCTGTCTTTCTCCAAATGAAATCCTTTTCTGAAGCCAATAAATGCACAAATGCATGGCATGGCTCTAAATCTCTCTCTCTCTTTCTCTTTCTTCCCCCCGCCCCTTCCCACCCCAGATGGAAGCATTTTAGGATTATTTTCTTTGCCATCTGTTCTTCAGAAAATGATGGAGACTACGAAGTTCAGGGTTGTACAGACATGTGGGCTGATGGCATCAGTATTTCTTGCTCACATTCAGGCCCCCCAAACTTGAAATCACATTTGCCACTAAATTTCAATTGCGAAAGCCAGATGGAGAACTGAAATGTGATGGAGCAAGATGTTTAATTCCATTTCAAATGTTTAATAACTTGCCATTCGTAGATAAAAGATTAGAAAATTACTGTAAGGTACAGAAGTCAGGAAATGTGGGAACATTAGGATAGAATGTGTAGAATAAAATTTTATAAATGCCTAGAGTGTCTGAAAGAAATATCATCAACGTTATAAAATGGAAGTTCTGCGAAGGATCTTTGAGGATACCTATTGAATTTTATAGATGAAGCAACAGACTCAGTGTTAAAATGCTACATAACTATTCAACTCAATTAGGTGGCAGGATAAGGACTTTATCTGAAGTAGACAATACCTGACATTTTTTCCTAAAATCCGTTAAGAGGTGGAAAGGAAGAGAGAAAGAAAAAAGGATGATAGTGGCAGGAGAGAAGAGAATAGCAAAGAATGAAGTAGAAACAGAATGCTGCTAATCAAAGGAGAAAAGAAAAAGCATGAGATCTTCCCCTGGAAAGAAGGAGGGTGACCACCTATAAACTGAAATTTTTGCCTGCCCACTGGGTGTCCTATTTTATTCTCCTAATTTTCTAATTTCTAAAAATCAGAATGATTAACATAAATTATAATGGGTGGGGGAGGCTGTGAGACATAAATTACTTTTCCAGAATCTTAATTCTAAACTAGACCACCCTAATGCCAAAATTCACGCTATTCTTTTGACTATGCCATACTAGCTCCAAAAGGGAGAAACAGATGAACGGGCAAAGGAGGCCTGGTGGAAGAGACCAGAATAGAATTGTATTAAAAGCCCTCATACACTGCTGGTGGGAGTGCAAACTGGTGCAGCCACTATGGAAAGCAGTATGGAGTATCCTAAAAAATTAAGAATAGATCTACCATATGATCCAACTATGCCACTGCTGTATATTTATTCAAAGAACTTGAAAACGCAAATGCATAGAGATACATGCACCCCTATGTTCACTGCAGCATTATTCACAATAGCCAAGACTTGGAAGCAACCTAGGTGCCCATCAAAGGACGAATGGATAAAGAAGATGTGGTATATACACACAATGGAATACTACTCAGCCATAAGAAATTATGAAATCTGGCCATTTGTGACAACATGGATGGACCTTAAGGGTTTTATGCTAAGTGAAATAAGTCAGAGGGCGAAAGTCAAATACTGTATGATCTCACTCATAAGTAGAAGATAAAAACAAAGACAAACAAACACATAGCAATGGAGATTGGATTGGTGGTTACCATAGTGGAAGTGGGGAGGGGGGAGGGCAAAAGGGGTGATTAGGCTCACACGTGAGGGGATGGACTATAATTAGTTTTTGGGTGGTGAACATGATGTAATCTACACAGAATTCAAAATATGTTACAATGTACATCTGAAAGCCATACAATGTTACAATCCAATGTTACTGCAATAAAAAAAAAAAAAAAAAAGCTTAGGCTTGCAGGTCAACAAAGTAAAATTCCATACTTTCCTCCACCATTTACCTGATACTTCACCCTAAACAAGTTATTTTTCCATTCTGTGCCTCTGTCTTTCTGTCTCTCAAATGAGGATTATTAAAAGGATTCAATGGTGTAATTTTGTTAAAACAACCATCACGTCTTAAGCACTTTTTAGATAAATAGATACTTAGATAGTTCTAATGTTATACTGAAGTAGAATGTAAAGGCAGAACACTTAGCTCAGAAACAGACAAAATCAAGCAACCAGGGTCTGGTCCAGTGGCATAGTGGTTAAATTCGTGGACTCTGCTTCGGCAGCCCAAGGTTCGTAGGGTTGGATCCTGGGAACAGACCTATGTACCCCTTATCAAGCCATGCTGTGGCAGTGTCCCATTTATAAAATGGAGGACGATTGGCACAGGTGTTAGCTCAGAGACCATCTTCCTCACCAAAAAATAAAAAAAAAAGTAAAAAACCAAACAAACAAAATAACAAGCAAGAAATAACAAAACATTTTAAAAAGTGTTTGCATTGGTAGCACTAGCGTTTCTTAAAATCCCACCTGTGGTGCTGAAGCTAGCATTTGTGGCAGTTATATAAGCTTTGATTGTTCTATAATTCTATAATTGATCTATAAATTCCAAAGCTTGTTATGCCACAGCTATGAAACTTTGGGCACAGTAGTTAATGGAGGCTTTATTCTTATCTGCATGGTGCCAGGCTGCTGTAGTCCTGGAAAATAACATTTCAAAGGAAACGGGCTTCAGGCAATAGAGTTTGTCATACAATGAAATTTCTATTTTTGCAAAGTGCAACAGTGTTTAAGAAAATCCCAGTCATTTGAGGGTATGGTCAACTGGGATTCCACTACTTGGCATTTCATTATAATATTTGCACTGGTAATTTGTAAGTTTTGAAACTTATTAGTGTCTAAAAGAAAGCATAACATACAATAGCGTGTACCTAAGTACTTTTGGAATGATTCTAGTTCTTATTGTATTCCTTTATAATTTAATGCCTGAACAAGCTAAATAAAGGATGATATAAGGAAGAGAACAATAGGATTTGAAGTTTTTACTCCACATTAGTCTCTCTCCTTAACGAGTTAGCTGCAGAAACCCGGATTTCCATCTCTTCTGAGGCTGATATCTCATAAGCTAAGAGGTAGAGGGACTTCCATATTTTAATCACTAAGTGAGGTAACCCAAACACAATAATCTCATTGTTTACCTTTGGAACCAGTCTACTTAGATCTTAACACCAGCTCTGTCACTTTGTTGGTTGTATAATCTTAAGAAAGTTATATCATCTCTTCCTGTCTCAGTTTCCTCACCATGTGTCAGGATCAGGAGAGGTGATAATAATGACTAGGTCATAATATTGTTTTGAGGATTAAAAGGGGTAATCTATGTAATCAAATGGAACAGCATCTGGCACAAAGTAAAGCACTCAATATATATGGGGTGTTATTGTTCTTATTCTATAAGAAATGGGAAGCCATTTAAGAGTTTTAGACTGGCTCAAGGTGAGGGACGTGTGACACAATTTGTAGTTTAAAAACATTGCTGCCTGGAGAGAGGGGTGTTAATAGTGCAATGTGTAGGTGGCACAGGAGCATGATTATAGTAGGGGGCAACTAACAGCAGGAAACTGACTTCCACTGGATATATGGCTCGTATCATTTCATGAAGGGGAAACCTAGAACTGAGATCCTACAGAGTATAAGTGTAGGGAGACCAACAAATCTCATGAGAATAAAGAATATCAAAAATCCATCATTTCCAACAGAATTCCACATTCAAAATTAGAAAGTGAAAAAGCATTAAGTTGATTCCACTGTGTGAATTTGTTTTGCATTAAATATGAACAGAACTTCCTGTAGATTGAAGGAGACAGCACAAGGATATAGTAGACATGGATGTAAAACGGTGTGTATGGAGGTAGGGGGATCCCAAGGAAAGTCTACAGCAGCACTGATCAATAAAACTTTCTGTGATTATGTAAATGTTCTATATCTGTACTCTCTAAGATGGTAGCCACTAGCCACATGTGACTACTGAGCACTTGAAATGTGACTTGAGCATCTGAGGAACTAAATTTTAAATTTAGCTTGTTCAATTAATTAAAAATTTAATATTCATGTGGCTCATGGCTACCATATTGGGCAGTGCAAGTCTATAGAATGTGGATGCATAAAGGACAATGACATCTTCACACCTAGGCGAACTGGAGTATTTCAATGCTTTCTAGTTTTGTGACTTAGCTAGTCTTCAGAATTTCTAGAAATGACGCTAAGAGATTTACAATTCGTATTTCCTATAAGAATATAAGCAAGCTGGGGCTTCTATTTCTATCAAGCACCTTTACCAGCATTAGGATAGAACTCCGGAAAATAAAGCGTTGTTGTAAACCCCCTTCCTAGAGTTATAAGCACTGACAGTTGCTCTTAACTTTTGGGGTCTCCATTACTTGCGCACCAGGCCCAATAAAAACCAGGGGTTGGCAAATTATTTTGAAAAATATCTAAGCTCTTGTCTCAAATCATCCAGAGTCAGTGTGCCCATTAAACTCATAAAAAGACCATCTTTCATTGGACATCATAAGACGAGAAAGAACACAGAAAATGAGGTAAAATAATGACAGTTGTTACTTTTCAGATACAACATATTTCAGTTATTGTAGTGTCATCATTGCTGCTCTTACAGATTCTCAAACAGAAGATAAAATAAGCCATTCTGTTTTTAGAGGTGGATGCACTATTTGAATTGCTGCAAACAGAGCTGTAATCAGGTATCCAGCACTTTAGGAAACAGACATATATTTCTGCAATATTGTAAAATAATCAATGAGGTAGTCAAGCTTTTCCAAACAACATTTACACTTAAAATATGTTGTCAAGTTTCAATAAAGGTGTCATATACCGTTGATTCGCTACTCCAAGCTTGAGTAGCATCAAGTTCTTTTGTCTTCCTTTTGAGCTTTCTTCTTCCTGAAATTTCTGGACCATTTACCTTCACAGGAAAAATTAAAAACCTCCATTTTTATTTAAGCCACTGTTATTCTTGGTTACAAATTCTAATGTGTGCAAAATAAGATCATGTTCTATTCCCAACTGATTTGAGTTGAATGTTAGTTTCAAACTATATATGTGGTATGGGGACTCAAGCCATTTCTCCTCCTATAACTGATGGAATTTTCTTTCTTTCCACCACTAATAATAGCTAAATTTTATTGAACTTATGGCATAGCATGCTCTATTCTAAGTTCTTTGTACCATAAGTTCATGAAATCCTCAAAAGCAATCCTACAGAATAGCTATTAAAATTGCCCTTAATTCACAATGGACAATCTTAATTACAGAGAATTTAAACAATCTTTCCAAAATCAAAGGGCTACTAAATGTTGAGCCTGGTGTGAACCATATGGATCCACGAGGCAATAGCCATCCTCTTAACCACTAATGCCAAACAGTTAAGATATGACTAGTATAGCATCACTTACATGGGGCAATGGATTCAGCTAAAATGCAGAGAGGCATTTAGCCCTGCTCTAAAAGACCAATTCTGCTGTTTTTTCTGCCTCCCAAAGCTAAGATTTCAATACTTATCCATCTCAGAATTCATTTTTAATATATTTCACTCTTTTATTGGTTATATTTGTACATCATATCTTCATGAACTTCTCTTTTTTCTTATCTGAAAAGTGCAGTTTGAATACCAACTGACTACTTATTTGGATTTTGTTGGCATTATCATTGTCAGCATTATGGCTAATATGTATTAAATATTTTCTGTGTATCAGACTCTAACTCAAAAACTTGTAATAGTTATCTCGTTTAGTATTAGTACAAACTAAACTGATGGGTACAATTATTATCCCTATTTACAAATGAGAAAATTGAACTCAGAGGAGTATGTACCTTCCTCGAGTTGTCACAGATACCAAGGAATTAACGTAGATCCACTTTATTCCACTAATTCTACTGCACGCTTATAGCCCTGGTTGTAATTTTGCCCGTGGATAAAGCTGATCATTCTCTCCAACTGTAGTTTTCAACCTGCAAATATGTTATTTCCTGTTTAAGTCATAATAAATAACGCCCGTTATTAAGAACACATAACTTTTTCTCCCTGTCTCAAAATGCATTTACTGCGTTTTCCTCTAGGCAGGTAAGAAACATGCATTTAAATCTCCCTTTGACAGATGATTCATAGAGCAGCTCTGATTCCTTGCTTTACTTGTGCCCCTCACATAAAGTGCTGCAGTTAAAGTGGTGAGCGAGAGAAGTAACAGCAGAATATGAACTGGCACTGAATAACGAGAAAAAATGAGCGAGAGGAATAGTCTTTGCCAATGATGGAAATTGCAAAGGCTAAATAGGAATTTAAACTCCCTTTTACCTCCCGTGAACAAACGCACAATTTTTAACATTCTTCCTTTACATCTTAAATCTTAGAAGGTTGGTGGCATTAAGTGACTTGGTGCAATAGTCCTTCAAGAGAAATTATACCCCATCTAAGAAATAGTGACAAATACCAGATATAGTACTCTCAGTCTAGTCAAACCACTGCCTTGGAAAGCAGTAACATTGCCTGCTTTCATTCACACTGTGTTTCACTGCATCACACACTAGTAGACTGTTTATCTTATTCAGTGGCAGCTCAGTATAAGACCGAGAGCTACAAAGAATACATTCTATACTCCCTCTCCAAAATCTTTTCTGGCAAAAATGTTACAGCCTCGTTTAATATAACTTCAGGACTCCTTCTCTGTCCTACTGGTCATTCCTCTTGTCTGACGATTGTTTTATTTCCTCCATACTCTGAGGAAGGGAAG
The DNA here is from genome assembly GCF_021613505.1 of Equus quagga. Taxonomy (NCBI): domain Eukaryota; kingdom Metazoa; phylum Chordata; class Mammalia; order Perissodactyla; family Equidae; genus Equus; species Equus quagga. Next base: position 56,068,936 of record NC_060279.1, on the reverse strand, counting down.
AATTTCCAAGATGATAACCACTGGGTCTTCTATACTAATTTCCAAGATAGAAATGTCTTAATAATCATCCCCTAGGTTCCTGTAAAATTTTAATCTATCCATAGCAAGCACATGTTTTCTTTTGGTAGAAATTGATTGCCTAGCACAGCCATTTTCCGTCCTTTCTGGCAGAAATTAATTCCCATCATGGGGACTGAAATTTTGAATCCTTTCTTTACAAGCCTTTCTGCAGTTAAGAGCCGTTAGGCATCAAAATCCTGGCCAATGAGACATACAAAAGTCTGCTGAGGGCTTGTGTGAAAGATGTCCTTCCCTAATAAAGACATAGCTCCAAGAAATATCGCAACCTCTTCCTTTCTGTCTTTCTAAGAGATGTGTGTGGATCTGTGACAATCATCTTGTCACCAGGAGTTTACAAGATTGAGGATGGACAATCAACATGCAGAGCATAAGAGACCAAGACGGGAACACTTGGAACTTTGATGGCATTATTCAGCCATTGCATGAAGGCCACAACTGCCTCTCTCCAGACTTCTTAATTGGGGAATAATTAGCCATCATTATTATGCAAGCCATTTTCAGGTTTTCAGGCTAGTAACTGGCATACCTATACATCCTAGGTATTGCAACTACATCAGGAAGATGACAGAAACAACCTCGATACTCATGAAGTTTCAGACATAATCCTTTTCTGAAAAAGGAGTGGTTGATAACTCTTAATTATCATTAATTATTTGATCATGACCATTTTGTCTTTGGCCTCCAAAGATTAAATATGTGGAAAAAAGGAAACAGTAATGATTAGCTCTTTGGCCTTGACTTTTTTGGTTATCAATTTTATTATCTGTAAAATGGAAGTGTGGGACCTTCCCAGGTCCCCGCATTTTCTAAAATTCATCTTCTTCAGAGGTGTTTTGGGACACATTTGTAAAAGTTTGAACAACAGGCATTACTGAATTTAGTCGAGATATAATGATGCAACTACTAGTATTCTTCATCCTACTTATAGTAAAGATTTGACTCTCTGAAAGTATAAGAAAGATTAAATTTAGAGGTGAATGATGGTAATGGAATTATAAATCAGCACACATTTAATAATAACATCAAAGAGAATGAAAAGAGCAAACTCTGCTTCTTAGATATGATTTTATTTTTAAACTATTGGGACAAAATCACTGGTGACATGGAATGTGACACATAATTTAATGGGGGGAGCACTTCACAAGCAAAAGCAGAGAGAATGACAGGAAGAGACCTCCAGGAATTGGCACAGAGGCAGGATCAAAGGGTAGTGCATGGATAACCTACATGAGTAATGTAAAATTGATTCCTTACAATGCTGAGTCCTGGGCCTCATCCTTAGGTCAAGCGCAAATAAATTTCAGAGGTAAAGCATGAAAATCTGCATTTTAATGAGTGTTCTTCACTGTGTCTTCATTAAGTCCATTTCATTTGGGGAACCAGTGCTCAAGATCCACTGCCGTAGTATAGCCACTAGCCACATGTGACTGTTTGAGTTTAAATGTAACTTAACTAAATAAAAAATTGAAAAATTCAGTTCCTTAATGGCACTGCTCTCCTTTTAAGTGCTGTACAGGAAAGGATGGATAGCAATGTCCATATTGCACAGCACAGTCATGCAACATTTGCACCCTCACAGAAAGTTCTATTGGACACAACAGTGCATATTGTGTACATAAGCTATATTGACAGTCTATTAGAAGCACTTCTTTCAAAATCAAATCCCTTTCTGTGTGCTCCATTCTCTTTCCCCATAAAACCATTCTACCGTGTCTCTTGTCTATACCAGAGCCCTGTCCTTATCTATTTCTTTTACTTTAAAACAACAAAAATACTATCTATCCTTATTGAATACCAAACACACTTTTCATCACTTTATACTTAGTAGGCATTCTAATTTTCACAATTAACTTGTGAAACTCACTTTAGCATCTGGATTTTACTGATGGTAAAGGGTGAATCAGAGACGTTCATTCATTCATTCAATCAACCAATATTGAGCGCCTGCTGCTGGTAGGTATTGTTCTAGAACCGGGTTAGGGAAGTGTGCAGACTGCATATATACACAAAAACACAAATATTGTTGCCATGGTTGTTTTCATTTTTGTAAGTAGAGACAGCCAGTAAACAAGTACGTAAGTCAACAAATTAAATGATGTATGTCAGATGGTGCTTCCTCACAAAGTATTCCACATTGTGCAAGGAGAAAATGAGTACTGGAGGAATCAGATAAGATCAACCAGCTAGTAACTGGTGAAATTAAGATTGATATCCAAGTATATACGATCTTATGATAGAGTACTCTTCCAAAATTGACGACCTTCGGGAGACATAAAAACAATATCCCTTCCTCAAGTCTCAAATGTTCCCCTATTTTACTTAACTTATTTAAAAAGATGGGGCAGAGTAATTTCTGGAAAAACGATGGAACAAAGCATGACTGAATAAGTACTAGGAATTGCATGGAAGTACGCCTTCAAGAATTGAGGAGAAGGAGGATTATAAATAAACTAACTGAGAAGAAAATAATGTTCACAAAAATCTAGGTGGAATATAGGATAGAAGGAAATATGTCTGTCTTTATTCTTTCCAATTTACTTTGCCAAAACAAAGTAAAATATTTTTATCTGCATTTATTTTGTATACCAAGCGTTCAGCTTTGGAGTATGTAGCTATATATATAGCTATATATAGCTATTCAGCTCCCTTCCTTAACTTTATTCAAACTATTTTTTTATTATATAGTGCATTTGTATGTGCAAAGTCAAGTATGCAAAAAAAAAACACATTTCTCTGTTTCATTGAAAGTAGCCTAAAGCTAACTCTGAGGCTCCTTCTCTCTAGATCAGCAAAATTTTAATCTCTGTGCTTTTTGTGCCTGTAGACATATCTACACATACACACATAGCCTCAATAAATATGCAAAGACGTCTTGGTCTTACCCAATATCCAAGCACGGGGAACACACGTATTTCTACTAAAAGTAATTACCATTGAAAGATTTGCTGTTGTAGACTTGAAGTCAGAAACTGAGATAATCAAGGGATGCATTTAAAAGACAGGAATCTCGGGCGGCCCCCTGGCCCAGTGGTTGAGTTCACACACTCCTCTTCAGTGAACTGGGGTTCTCTGGTTCAGATCCTGGATGTGGACCTACATACTGCTCATCAAGCCATGCTGTGGTGATGTCCCACATAAAAGAACTAGAAGCACTTACAACTAGGATATGCAACTATGTCCTGAGGCTTTAGGAAGAAAAGAAAAAGAAAAAGAAAAAAGAGGAGGAAGATTGGCACCGGATGTTAGCTCAGAGCCGATCTTCCTAAAAAAAAAAAAAATGCCACAAAGAAATGCTAAGAAAAAAAAAAGACAGGAATCTGCTGAGCCTTGGTGCTTAGGGACTGGTTTCCTTAAGCACCCCTCCCAGCCATCTGCATGGAAGCCTTGCCACTCTCCTGGAAGCCCTTCCATAAATCAAAGGGTATATCTCCACTTCTACCAGCAGCTGCCAGAGAGCTGGCAGTATCTGACCTCTCCTCATCCCATTCTTCCTTACTGCTGTAAACATTTGATTCTGTTTTGCAAACCACTCCCCCCAAAAAATTCTGTCAAAACCTAATTTAGTTTAGATTTCTGTAAAGGCAGAAAGAGGGATTGTCTTCATGAAGTTTCCGCCTCCCTCTTCCATTTTTAAGGATGCTTGTGATTATATTGGGCCCGCCTGAATGATCTAGAGTGCTCTCATTTTAAGGCCAGCTGATGAGCAACCTTAATTCCATCTACAACCTTACTGCCCTTTGCTGCGTAACCTAATTTGTTCACAGGTTGTAGAGATCAGAGCGTGGACATCTTTTGGGACCATCAGTCTGCATACTACAACTTTTTATGCCAAAATAGCAACAATAGCAATGAATACATTTTTATAAAAAATTATAAATTATTTATAAATTATAAACAATAAATAACAGCAATAACAATAAATAACTATTACAATTACAATAAATAAATGACAGTCTTTCAATTGTTTTGTTGAGAACTTTCTAACTTCAATTTGCAAGCAGCTGGGTTATAACTGAGAAGCGGAGAATGTGATTCCTTGTTATGCCTTCACTTCTCTATGGAATAAGATAAGAATTATTCAAATATCAATATAAAATAGATGTAAATAAAGGGAGTCAGAGGCAATGGACCTCCTCAAGTAATTATCTGTGGGACTCACACATAGAATTTTATTTTATTTTAAGGATTGGGACCTGAGCTAACATCTGTTGCCAATCTTCTATTTTCTGCTTCTACTTATTCTCCCTAAAGCAACTCCATACATAGTTGTTTTTTCTAGCTGTAGGTCTCTCTGATTGTGCTGTGTGGGACGCCGCCTCAGCATGGCTTGATGAGTGGTGCTAGGTCCACACCCAAGATCCAAACCAGCAAAACCCTGGGCCACAGGAGCGGAGCGCAGCAACTTAACCACTTGGCCACAGGGCTGGCCCCTAATTATATTTAAATTTTTAAATTTTTTCTTTCCTGTGCATCCCTGCTCCAGTACTTGGTTTGTCCCTACGCTGAGGCGCAGCGCACTGTCCCCAATTTGCGCTATCATTATGCTCACACTAAAGAGGATACTGACAAAGGCACTGGGAGACTAGAGTTTCAGTCCCAGCTCTACCACTGGAGAACCACATCCCCTGGTCAATCTACTTTCTGTCTCGGAGATTCAGTCTCTCCAAATGTAAAAGTCAATGAATTAGACTAAATTAATCACTTCTCGAGTAAGAACCACAGTGGCAGATGTGAGACATGGCCTATCTGTAAAATAAATTTCAATTCTTCATAATTCTGTAATTGTCATCTCTATCTTAGAGATGAAGAAATTGAGGCTCAGAGGAGGTAAGTAGCATTTCCTAAATGAACCCAGCTTGCACATAATACAATAACCTAAAACATTCTCTCATATAATATGATATAATATGAAATACTCTCATATGGTATATAAAGTATAAAATTCTCTCATTTAATCATTATAGTGTATTTATGCCATTTGAATGGAAATAGGTGTGAATCTTTATAAACATAAACTTACACACAATACATAATTCATATCTCTGCAATAGTCATTCTAATACCACAAATTCCAAATGATGTATTCAAAAGTGAGGATAGCAGAACGCTCAATTTCCCAAGCTGCTGAGTCCTTGCTGCAGGCAGATTCTAGCTCTGATTAAATTAACGCATGCCCAAACATAGAAACAGAGCCAACTTGAGAATCAATGTCAGTTAAAGCTTTCAGCTCGAGTGTAACTTATTTTTCAACACAGAATACAGTCAAATTCTTTTCATCAATGCAGAAAGTTAATAGGAGCACTCGGATCAAACACATCCATGTTATTGACTAGACTGTTCAGAAAATGTAGCTAGAATAATTTTTTAAAAATCTGAAGGAAACCATTTTTGAACATCTATGTCATAAGTTGCTGGTTAAAATTAAATTATCAGAGGCACAACCGGACATTGTTAGCTCTTCCTAGATTTCTGTTCATGCTTTTCCTACTCCATCATACCCACTATCACTATACCTGAATTAGAATGCGTTCATGTTATTTAAAACATAATTAAAGCTAATAATTGCAAAGTATACCAGGTACCAGAATATTTCAATGGCAATATTTTGCCATTGAAAGGACAGAGGCTCAGAAGAGTTAAGTAACCTGCCCACATCTAACAAGATGTAGGTTACCAAGTTCTTTCGTTTGAGAGCTGTCCATAGCTTCAGTTTAGTAGAAAAATTTCATCCCACTGAATGGAAACGCACTATTTTCTTCTCTCGTCTTTGTCCACCATTGTGAACCCTTTGAGAAAATTACACGATTTCTTTTCCTTTTTCTCCCTGTTTCATCTTTTATTGGCCAACTCAGAATCTTTCTGGTAAAAGCTGATGAATAAACTATTTTAAAATTAATAAATCATTCTAGATGGAAAAGGAAACTCCATGTAGAGACTTCTCTCTCCACATTTGTCATTGTCATCAATTATCAACATCACCCCGACTCAGCAAATTAACAATCACAACAGACTTTGCATATTCTTACATTTATTAACACATAGTTTAAAACAGATGAGAGCAATTACAATGGGACATTAGCTTTTTTTTAGCTAAATATTGATTTCAAAAATTTGTTGGTTAGTATTTAATTCCCTGTGTGCATCTGAAGTATCTTAGTCACAGGATCGACTTCTGCCCGTCCATCTGCTTCTCAATAGTCAGGTTTCTAAAGCTCTGGGCCCTTCTGAGGAGCTGTTACTTTCTTGCCATCCTGGAAGTCTGAGAAAATGGGAACCAAAGATGTAACATTTACTTTAAGGATCTGTTTGGGAAATCTTCTTATAAACAGTTAAAATGCTTTGAGAATTATTTCAAGACCAATGATCTAAGGGTGGGTCTCTCAAATAAAGATGGCTCAAAAATATTCTGAACTCAAGATAAATAAGGGAGTTAAATCTCCTCAGATGGTCCACATTGGCCTGGAGAAAAGAACATGTATGTAACAACAGAGAGATCAGCAGAGGCTGACCCAATGAAAGTTCTGAATTGTTACAGGAAAAAAGCAGAAATTTCTCAAACTGCACTGAAAATTGCAATTGGGTTTCCGTGAGTTATTTCTCTGTTAGCTATTTCTCCCTGCATAGCCAATAACGCTTTGAATCTTATCTCTTTGATAGGTGACAAAAGAGGATTGTGACTATTTGAAGAAGAAATACTAATATTAATCCCTCCTTTTATGATGGAAAATCAGTATTGACTAAAAATTATGAATTCCTAAGTCACCACACATATTAATTTGATTATTAGTATTGTTTTCATCATTGTTGTCATTATTAGTACCATGATGTTAAGAATTTTATATGTATTATTTAATTTTGTAATACCCAAAAGAGTTGTCATGACTATTTCCATTTGACACTTGGGGATATTGAATTTAAAAGAGATCAAATAATTCACCCAACGTCACACAGTTAATTTACACCCTTTTCTATCCACACCATAGATTGTTGTCTCTTTCACCACCGACTCTGACTGACATTGATAATTTTGGGGAAAATGGCTGGATGAGCTCAAATCCTGAATCTGTTGCTCCCTGTCAGTTTGGATAAGTATCATATCCTCTCAGAAGCTCAATATTTCACTTAAAAATGATAATAACACTGGATTTAAGATGTTTGTGAGTTTAATATTAGAATGCATTAACAATCATCAAGAATCAAGAAGTCACAAGCACAGTAAGTGCTAAATAAGTAATAGTTCACTATTTCTATCCTTACATGCTCAGTAAAAATTCCTTCGTGTGCTCTTTATTCATCTGTACAAACATCAAATGTATCTTGAAAACCTAATCTATGCCAAGCACTGAGCATATACTGATAACTAAAGAGAAAATGGCACTGCCCTATAGAAAGCTTTGATTTCATTAATAGATTGACATGACCTATAGCAAATTCTAAGAATCTAAACAGACTCAAAGGCAAGAATTAAAGTAACTGGCTCCTATATTATAAATAGCACCAAGGACATTGAGGAAGAGTAATTAAATAGAATTTGGATTGTTGAGTTGCAGGACTTCCTGCTCTTTTGGAAGCACTTGGATTTTATTTCCACTTAGATCTCAGATTTTATTTCCACAATATCAAATAATTTTGCTGCATGAGCCAATTTAATTCAAAAGTCGCTCATTTTGTTTACATTACTTTACATTGACCCAACCCATTGCAACTTAATCTTTGCATATATCTCTGTGACAGTCACCCTACACGAAGCTCCTCACAAAAAAAAATAAACTCTTCAAACCATGGTGGATGTGCTTTGCACCAAAAATACAAAATATCCATTGTTACTTTTTATATTCCAAAGATTATCCATTTTTCTGCTTTAAAGTCAATGTCATAGGCATTTGTCCTTTCCAAATTGACCATCAGCCATATGTCTTTACCATGATCACCCTGACTTTGCTTTTATTTATTGGCTTCCAGATTCTACTTGACTGATTATAGATTGTTTGTCCCCTACCTGCTGTTTAAAAGCACATATTTCTAGATGGTGCATTTCCTAAGCTAGAGTTGATTTCAGTCAATTTTACTTAGCTCATTTTTAATTTCCTTCATGTCTAGCCTTTAAAGAAAAGTCCAATATAATATTTTGTGCTGTGTCATTTGAAAACTTGCAAACTGAGTATTCTGTGACCACAGTCAGTGCAATATCTCCACTTTCCTTTAAGTTTAGGATAGCAAGCGGGACAATATTAGTTGGTAATTTGAGTGAGACAACATGATTTATTAAGAAGAGAAGAGAACAAGGACTCAAAAGATCTGGATACACAGGGGCTGGCCCCGTGGCCGAGTGGTTAAGTTCGCGCGCTCCGCTGCAGGCGGCCCAGTGTTTCGTTAGTTCGAATCGTGGGCGCGGACATGGCACTGCTCATCAGACCACGCTGAGGCAGCGTCCCACATGCCACAACTAGAAGAACCCACAACGAAGAATGCACAACTATGTACTGGGGGGCTTTGGGGAGAAAAAGGAAAAAATAAAATCTTTAAAAAAAAAAAAAAAAAAGATCTGGATACACAGTAATCATGCCATTTCTCAATTTAACCCCTTCAATGATTCCCTTTTGGGCCACCAATTAAAGCCCAACTTTATCAGTAATACTTACTAGGCCACCACAATGTCTACTTCAGTGCTGTATTCTCTAGTTCTCAATCTGGATAAATTTACTCCAGCCATGTTGCACATCTTCGTGTCCTCTCAACCTTGGTCTTTCTATACTTGTTATTCCCGTCTCTCTCTGGAAAACTCCTGCCAGCCCAGGTCTCCATCACCCTTCAAGATTTAGCTTACACATCATTCCCCTCTTAGTGGCCTATGCCCACCACAGAGTTTCCCAAACTTATGTAAGATATAAATACTTTAGGAAAATTTTAAAGCTATAGATCTCCAGAGCTACAAAATGAGGGTTTCAAGTATATCCAGGATTCGTTTTACTCAAGTATGGTGAGACATGCAGACATGGAAATGACTGTCATGAAGGAATATTTTCTTATACTCACAGATCTCCAGAAAGAGGAGGCAGGACCTGCCACAGAGGGCCACATGGGGAAGCACCAAGGTTTGTGGAAGGAAGAAGAAGCGAGGGGGAGACGCAGCGGGGAGCCTTTCCGGCTTTTCATGGGAAAGACTGGGTGAGGCAGGGTAATCAGGTGTAGGATTGGCTAGTTTGAACAGTTTTAGTGAGCTCTGGGCTATGGGTGCCATCTCTAGTTGTCTGGCTCCTGACCCACGGTGATTAGGACAGGGGAATAATAGCCCAGAGACTGATCAAGTTAACGTGCCACAGAGGAGGTGGTTGGCAGTGTGGGTTCCAGGTTCATTGTTTTGCACTTGAAAGTTATGCTCCCAGGTGAGCTGTTTGTTATCTCTAGGAATTAGCTAACCTTGAGGGGGGCAGTCCCTCCAGGATCATCAAGCTTATGTGGGAGCGATCTTCCTCTAGATAGCGATGATAAACTTTACGTACATTGGACACAACAGCAGAGAAAAACTGGAGGAAATTTGACTCTTGGGAGAAGGTACATCACTGGATAACATCTGTGTTTAAAGAGTCTTTCCCCTAAAGGTTCTTCTGGTTTGCATTGTGTGGGGCAGCTAGGACTGAAGTAGAAATAACAGCAACAATCTTATCAAATCAAGGTGTCAGAAAATGGAGTTTAGGATACCAGAGTGTCTGGAAATTGAGGAGGGAATTTTTCTAGAGATACTGGAGTCCTAAAGAAGCATAAACCTACCGCAAACTTTGGCTGACCCTGAACTGTTCATGCACCTGTAGGTTCCAAGAAGCCTGCCAGAAGACAACAATTGGAAGATTGAAAATCCAACCAGAGGTCTCAGCTATTGTCAACAGCAGGGAAAACATGCTTTGAAGTCTACATGGCACCTAGTTAAAAGAGTGTGAAAAAACTTTCTACTGAAACTCTACAATTGTCATGGCTTAGAAATAAAGACTATTTCCTTGGACTAAGTAGTATACCTAAAGCTAAGTGTAAAACTGGCACAGACAGTCTGTAATAATGCATAAAACCAAGCCTCCTCCAAAATGAAGGAAATCAACTAGTAATACGTTCCTGATTCGTCTAAGTTGTTTCATGCATCAATAGTTCATTTCTTTTACTGCTGAGTAGTAGTCTAGAATAAGGAGGTGCCAGAGTTTGTCTTCACATGGGCTTGTACAGAGCTAAGGATTTTAATTTTGATAAGGTCCAACTTATCATCTGTTTTCTTTTGCGGATTATGCTGTTGATGTCAAGTCTAAGAACTCTTTGACCAGCCCTAGATCATGAGGACTCATATTTTTTTCCTAAAAAAAAGAGTTTTAGAAAGTTCTCCTTCCTTCATTGAATTTCTTTTGTACTTTGTCAAAAATCAATTGGACATATTTTTGTGGTTCTATGTCTAGGTTCTTATCTAGAAGAACTTATCTATGTGCTTATCCCTCTGCCAATAGCACACTATCTAGATTACTGTAGCTATATAGCAGGCCATAATATTTCGGAGAGTGATTCTTCCCATTTTATTCTTTTCTGTCAAGCTTTAGCTGTTCTAGGGCCTATGCATTTCCATAATAATTTTGGAACAATCTTGTCTATCTCTACCAAAAAGATTTCTGGGATTTTGATAGAAATTGATTTAACCCTATAGAGTCTAGTGTACTGTGTTAAAAAAGAGAAGAGAGTGGACATCTTTGCCTTGCCTTGCTCTTGATTTTAGAGGAAAATTTTTCAGTCTTTCACTGTTAAGAATGATGTTAGCTGTCAGTTTTTTGTAACTCTTTATCAAGTTGAGGGCACTCTCCTCATTTCCTAACTTCTAACTGGAGAGAGTTGGGTTTTTTTAAATCATAAATGAGTGTAAGATTTTGTCAAATGCTTTTTTGTGTTAATTGATAGGGTGATATGATTTTTTTTTTCTTTAGGCTGTTGATATGGTGGATTACATTTATTGATTTTAGAATGCTGAACCAGCTGTGCATATCTGGAATAAATCCCACTTGGTCATGGTTTATAATTGTTTTTATATCCTGTTTTATACACTCTTTGCTATTAGTTTGCTGAAAATTTTGTATCTATGTTCATGAGAGATATTGGTCTGTATTGGTTTGTCCTTTTCTCTCTCTTCCTTCTTTTTTTTTTTTTTTTATACTGTCTGGTTGGTTTTAGTATAAAGGTAATAGCGACCTCATAAAATGACATGGGAAATGTTCTCTTCTCTTCTATTTTCTGGAAGACATTGTAAAAATTATTGCTGATTCTTCTTGACATGTATGGTAGAAATCTCCAGTGAAACTATCTGGGCCTGGAAATATATTTTTTGGAAACATTTTAATTTAGAATTTATTTTATTTAATTACTTTAGTGTGATTCAGATTATCTGTCTCAGTTTGGTTGAGTTTTAGTACCTAGTGGTTTTGAAGGACTAAGTCTGTTTGTACTAAGTTGAATGCAAAGTTATTTGTAGTATTCCTTTACTATCCATTTAACGGCTGCATGATCTGTAGTGATATCTCCTGCTTCATTCTTGCTATGGTTTTATGTCTTCTATATTTTTACTTTTGTCAATTTTGCTTAAGATTTGTCAATATTGTTGATTTTTTCAATGAAGCAGTGTTTCATTTCCTCGATTTTTTCCATTGCCTTACTGTTTTAAATTTCATTTTCTTCTACTCTTATCTTTATGGTTTCCTTCTTTCTGCTTGCTTTCAATTTATTTTGCTCTAATTTCTCATTTCTTGATGTGGCAACTTATATTATTGATTTAAGAACGTTCCTCTTTCTAGTGTGATCATTGCTTGGTGTTTCTGCACATCTACTGTTCCATCCTGGGGAGGAATTGAGCCACCTTTTATTGCTAGTTTAGGGGTCAGGAAATTCCAGGCTTAGGTCACCTTTCCTTGTGTGCAGTGTCATAACATGCTATTATATTGTTCCTCTAGTCCTGGATTTCTAATCAATTCATCTTCTTTTCACCTTTCAGAGTTCTCCTTTGGTTGTCACTTGTGTCATTTCCAGGATTTATACTTAAACTTAAGAATGAGAGTAAGAGAAAAGAGGGTTTGTCTTGTTCATTGTCATTGGGTCTGGCAGATCATGGATGCTCAAGGAATATCTGCAGAATAAATAAATGAATGAATGACCATTCACCACCATCTTTGTGACTTTCCAATTTGGCCATGGCTTTGACACTCCTTGTCTGACTAAGCTTATTTTAACCATCTTTGGTAAACATCTAGCACTCTCTAGCCTGTATCTAGTAAAGTCCCCACTGAATTTTCCTGGAGTCAACAACCTGGTCCCAGATATTAAAGAAAGTAAAGAAGTAAGGCTATGTATACCATGCTGGAAAGCGACAGTTCAAGCGGTGATATGGCTGCCGTTTAATTCTACCTGTTGGAATGGCTATGCCTATATAATAGGAGAATATCCTGTTGGAAAATGTGCCCTTTGTTTTGACTGCCATTAATGAAACTCCAGCTGGCTGCTTTGAATGATTTTATACCAGAATTGACAATCTATTTCATCATCATGTGGACTTACAGTCACATACCTTCAAAAGTTTCTTCTTTCTCTTCATCACATGATCTGATTTTTCCTGTCAAACTTCTGTCTACAACAGTACATACTCAAAGAATCAGACCATTGGAAATTAAAAAGAAGAACCAAACTCTTCGATGGAAATTAAAAAGAGCAGATCAATTTTTAATAACAAAAACGGGATGGGGTAGCCTCATCAGCATAGTCAGCACTTTACAAAAAGATGTGAAGAAACCGCAAGTGTGTGCAATTCTGTGAACAAGTCTCACTTTTTACCTATGGCATAACAATGCATAGCTTGCTCCTTACCACACCCCAGGATATGTAGTATGTGCTGCTTTGGTAGCTGGCCAAATGTTCTCTTTGGAAAAACAAAAATTCTTGTTGTTTTAGGGTTCTGTGTAAATTATCTCATCCTCCTTCTAGCAATTGCTACATCCAGATGCCTGGCTTTTGCAGGCAGTTTTCTTGCTAAAGTATCTGGGCTAGCAATGATTGGACATTTGTGTCTCAGTCAGGTAAGTGGTTAAATGGATAATGGGCTGTCTGAGCTGCCTGGATCTTTTGAATATCAATTTTTTCTGACTCAAATTTTCAAGTAATTTCTTCATATTTGCCATTGTTGATAGCATTTCTGCCACAATGCCCTCACATGACTCCAATCTATTTAAATTGATGGGGGGATAGCTTCTTATTTTGATTTACTTATGCCAAAGAGTCTTAATTTAAAAAGTTAAGGTTTGCAATTCACTTTTAAAAATATCAATAAAATATAGGCTCCTCTGTGTTCATTTTTCTTATTTTCCTTTTCTGCTTCATAAACGTTTCCTAAAGTTATGGTACTTGTAGATGTTTTCAGGATGCAGCAAGGACTGTTAGCTAAACTGTCGTAATATGCCAGGAAACGACACCCCTATTTTGGAAGCCTTATACGAATTGAAAAGATATCTTTACTGGAAATCAAAACTCAAGTAGTTAATAGTCTGCGTGCATCCTTTAGTCAGAGGTGCAATTTTGTTTCAATGGTGGCCACAAATGTGGACAGAAATCACTCTGATTTATTGTAAGTAAGATAGAAATTTCTGATTACTATCCTGTCTCCGCATGAAACCAATCTCCTTAGAAAGACCATTTGAATCTGGGAAATAGAGGGCAAATGTAAATACGAGTGGAGGTTAAAACTGTTGCTGTGAGTATGAAGTCATAAATTATGTAGCCTGAAAATTCATTATGTTGTTTTTGTCACCAATCTCCTGAGTTGTATTACAAAAAAATCTAGAAAAATAAAAGAAAATGAGATTTAAAACAGTGAAAATTCTCCTACAAGAAAATTGGGTTTATCGTAGCATTTCCTAAGGAGATTTCCTCAATGTAAAATACACTTTTTGTACAATACAGTTTAGATGGTTATAGCTGAAAAACACTTTTTGTATTTTTTTAGCATATTATTTGTTTGACTTTCAGTGGATATTATTCTTTCCCCCACTTATTAGAAACTTTTATGGTAGTTCAAGGGAAATACTCGATTATAGGAAGAACCAGGTGTTATTTTCAAATATGCAAAGACTTTAATTTCACTGGATGTGTTTTTAAGCTATTCAACTGATGTAGTTACTTAGGATGTGTTTTAAACATTCTAGTTTACATTTAAACACATTTTGAATCAACATATGTAGGTAGTGATTTATTTATTCACTCCCTAAGTCATGAAGCTTCATTTGAATGCCTTTGCAGACAATTTCAGTTGGAGTCAAAGGACCTGAAGTAAGTTATTTTAGCTCTCAAAATTTCAGTTGTCCTAACAGAAAATTGGAAATGATGACTCCTGAACTTACAACCTGTAGAGTTTTTGAGGACCAATTTTAACAGTGAGTTTCAACTTGCTTTTTAACTTTGAAGACACTGTCAAATAATGATGACGATGAAAAGAAATAGGAGGATATAACTGTCAGGCTGATGGGAATTTACCAGATTTGATTTGGCTTCTATTTTCTAGATATGAATATCGTTTTAGACTCTTAGTTTAGGGTTAAAATATTAGAAATTTTTCTTTCTTAAAGATCGCTGTAAATACAAGATTTTTCAGTAGTGCTATAACCCAGCTTTATCTTCTGGTATCATGTTGTATAGAAACACGAGCTTCTCCTACATGTGAAAATCCCAATCACAGTTTTGCAAATGTCAATAGGAAGCACAAGAAGTATCTCTAAGTCACAGTATCTATGCCTAGAATGAGAGGATTAGATTAAATTTTCCTTGGGTATCATTTGGGCAAAACATTTTATGATTCTTTTTCCTTACTCAAGATGGAAAATACCCAATGAGTGCTAGCTTCTGAGCTCACAGGATAAAAACTTGTTCTGAAAAGGACTCTTAGGGAAAGTCAAGTGGATAGCTGCCTTGAGAGGGAAATTAAATGAAATAGTAGATTGGATCTTGTGTGAAACTTACTTGCTAACCATATTCTAGACTGGTGCTTCTCAAACTTCAAACATGTACAAACCATGTAGCTATCTCACTTAATATCTAGCATTTCCTTTTGATTCCTTCTTAGAATTTTCATCTTTCTGTTCACATTATTTATCTATACTTGTATGTTGTTTACTTTTTTCCATTAGCACTCAAAATAGTAATCATAGTTATTTTATATTCTCTGATAATTACAAAATCTATATCATTTCTGAGTCTAGTTCTGAGGCTTGTTTTGTCTCTTGAGAATGTATTTTTTTCTCACCTGTTAGCATGCCGTAATATTTTGATGAGAGCTGCACATAATGTATTAGATAATAAGAAATGAAGCAAATAAGCCTTTGGTGGGGCATTTTATGTTATATAACTAGGAGTTGGTGTGTTTAATGCTTGCTGTATCTGAATGTGCCTGAGGCTTCAATTTCCTCTGTTGTTGTTGTGTCCCTTCCTGTCTTTGGGCTACTCTAAGAATTCCTCCTCAGTTATAGTCTGCATCCTGTAGATCTTTTAACTGTGATCTTCTGTTATTAAATAGAGCTTGCTGGTGTGTTGATAAGGTAAACATGAGGTGAAGAATTCCATAATCTTATGATTATGTCTCAGTTTTTAGTGGTCCCCTGGTTTTGGGCTGTGACCTTCACAAGTATATCCTAGCATTCCCCCAACTTAAGTGACACAGGAAGGTTAAGGGGGATGGATTTGGAAAAATGCCTTTACTCAAATGTGGGTTAAGACTCTGGTAAGTTCTTGATGCCAGAGAGTAGGCTGTTGTTATGGAGAATGCTCTGGGCATATTTCACAGGTGTTAGTCTTCACTTCTTCTTGCCAGAGCCACAGGGAATTACCCTTGGCATTGTACCATGAAATTTGGTGGGCTTCCTAGAGGCAAAACCTACAGAAGAGTGGGGGTCTCCTAAGACCAGGAGTTTCTGCCACTCATGCTACTCCTCACTCAGCCTCCAGCAAGGTGTGAAAATTATCATTACGCATTTCTGCCCATTTATTGCTCGAGGTAATCAGATATTGATTGTGATTTTCTAGATTCACCTGTCTCTCCAAATTTGGGGGTGGCACTTTCCCCTGCAATCTTAGTTCTTTGATTGGTCAAAGAGTAGCTGTTGACTTTCAGTTTTTTCAGGTATTTTTCTGAGTGATGACTTCTAAGTTTTTTACACGTTGAGCTGAATCCATAAGTAGTCTAGATATTGTTAAACACAGCAAATTCTCATTCAGTTAAGTCTGAGATGGGGCTAAACGTTCTATATTTCTGATAACTCCCTGAGTGACATTGATGCTGCTGGTCAGAGGACTCAGGGTTGCAAGATTTAGCAGATAAAATATAGGATTCCCAGTTAAATTAGAATTTCAAATAAACTACAAGAATTTTTTAGTATAAGTGTGCCCTAAAAATTGCATGGGACAAACTTATGCTAAACTATTATTCATTGATTATTTGAGACTCAAATTTAACCGAGAATTTTGTATCTTAGCTAGAAACTCTATACGGCCACACTTTGAGTAGCAAAGTTCTAGACTATTATTTTCATAAAAATGTCTATAGAATTTCTACAACAGAATTATCTATGGTTCTGGTTAATAATGCAAACTCCTAGGCCCTTGAATCAAATTCTTAGAAGACAAAATGATAATTCCACTAACATTATACACACAGTATTTAGTGTTACATCTAAGAGACAGGGATAATTGTTGTTCTATGCTTTTCTTTTCCCACAAAGAGTTAAGGAAATGAAATTTTCATTATCAGATTTTATGTGTATATCAACTTTACATACTTTCTATTACTTTTAAAGATTCCAGTATTAATTACTGCATGTTAATATTAAACCATAGACAAAAGACACAGACTTATTTTTAGATTCTTCTTTGTAATCATAATTATTAAACTTGACAACAATACATACAATGGAATATTATTCAGCCAAAACAAAGAAGGAAATTCTTCTATTTGTGACAACATGGACAGACCTTGAGAGCATTATGCTAAGTAAAATAAGTCAGGCAGAGAAAGTCAGATACTGTATCATCTCCCCTACATGTGGAGTCTAAAAAGACTGAACTCATAGCAACAGAGAACAAACTGTGGATGCCACAGGTGGGGGTTGGGGACATGGGAGAAATGGGTGAAGGTAGTCAAGAGGCACAAATTTCCAGTTATAAGATCAATAAGTTCTTTGGGGAAAAAAACTTGACAACTAAAAGAACTTCTTATGATGACTACATTTAAGAGATAGAAGAGGAACTGAGATGAAGAGAAGGGATGCTAAAGTCTTCATCTATAGATAAATAGGTAAATAAAGTTGTGTTCCCTAGAGTTATAAGAACAAAGAATAAGACACGAAAAGCGTATTGAAAGTTTAAACAATATTCAATACATTAATTAAAGTCAATAATATAGTGTATTGGTGGAATGAGGACAATTGGAGGGTTGACACTGGAGAACTAAACACTGTCTAACATAGTATAACCAGTGGACAATCCTAAAAATTTTTATAAAACTAACAGCAGTAAAAGTATCTTACATATGGATTTAAAGACTATAAAAGTAAATAGCTAAAAGAAAATTTGTCAAAGTAGGGATTAACAGTGGGGATGAGGGGCATAGGTCAGAGGCTATTGCTTTTCATTATAAGCCTTTAAACTATTGGACTAATTTTTTAAAACACATGCATGTATGACATTATTTTATTTATAAAAATGTTTAACACAATTTATAGGCTTTGATTATAAAGAAAGGAAAAACAGAAAGCCTACACATAGAGCTATCTAGATCTTAATACACATTTGCAAGACTGATTAAATCAAAATGATATAGAAAATATTTGATGTTTATGGAATAATAATGGTTTTAATAACCACTTCAAATAATTTTGGTCTCTTTTCCTCATTCAGGGAATAGGATATCCAAATTTTAAATCTGTTAATTTGACAATATACATATATATTACATATAGCACTATATATAATTTACATGATATGTAAATTACATAAGTACATATATATGTAATAAACATCTTTTTTAGTAAATTGTTTAATTTTATTTATTTATTTTGTTTTATTTCATTTTTTTTTTGCTGAGGAAGATTTGCCCTGAGCTAACATCTCTTGCCAATCTTCCTCTTTTTGCTTGAGGAAGATTTGCACTGAGCTAGTGTCTGTGCCAATCTTCCTCTGTTTTGTATGTAGGTTGCCACGACAGCATGCCTGCTGATCAGTGGTGTAGGTCCACACCTGGGAACTGAACGCAGGTCGCCAACGTGGAACATGTAAAACTTAACCACTAGGCCTTGGAGCTGACCCCAACACACACATTTTTAATATGTTCATGTGCTTATATACACATAAGAAAATTTCTCATTTATTGAATATTCAAGATGAGCTCATTAATAATATTTGTTTATGTTTTCCTAGCTTCTGTATGTCAAGTAATTTTAGACTGTACCCTGGACAATTTGATTCCACCTGAAATCCTCTGGACAGTGTTGATTTTGTTTTGTTGTAATTTTAGCAGGCAATAAACTCAGATTCACACAGCAACTTCTGACCCACCTTCTGTGGGCTGCAGCTCCAAACTGTTTTAGTTTTCAAAGGTTTTGCATTACTATTCTGGTCAGCTTCACATATTCACCTCCCAGGGGCCAGTCTGGAACATGAGTGGTGATCTATTTCAAAGTTCACTTCACAAAGCCTTTGCTATTTTGAATCCAGTCAGTTTCACACATGCACAGCTTGGAGGTGAGCCTAAGACTTTGTATACAAGTTCAAACAATTTATTCCTCTAGGTCTCGTCTCTTCCTAATCTCCCACACACATGAGGGTTCCCTGGGCTTTTTATTTCTCCTGGGGCTCTTGCTAAAAATGAGGGCTCTAGTCTCCCCGCCTTGTTGCCTCTTCCCATGATTGGGTCTGCATTGGGGAAAGTGGCAAGAGAAAACAGCCTGTGGGAACACTGTCACCACCTCCCCACTGCTCTGCCACACCACTGTCAACACATGGGTGCAGTTTTACAACTGATGCTTGACTTGGGTAACGCCAGGAGAATCAAAAGACAGGGGGCCCCCTCCTTAGTCCTCTGGCTATGTTTCATCTGAGAGAGATATGATCTGGTGCACCTATTTGTGGTTTGTGCTGCCTTAGAGTCTAAGTCAGAAAATATGGGAGGGAAAAAATAGCTAACTCACCACCTTGCAAGTCATTATTTGGGTTTTGATTCTCCTATCTTGTCCACTTGCTCTCATTTAATTTTCACGATCCTTCAGTGTCTTTATATTTTCTTTTTGTTGCAATCAGGGGAAGAGATAGGATGAGTTTCCTTATCCCCTCTTAACTGTATTCAGCCCCTTTTTGAAATAGTGTTTACTTTTTTCACTCAGTAGTGTCCTATTATTTCATTTGGTTAGAACTTAGAGAATCTAGAACTTCTTTAGTAATGAATTGCTGATTTGTTTTTATCCATATATTGTTAGTTGGAACTAATATTGTTTGGAAAAAAACAAAAGCCAAGAGATGCCCTCTCCCCCACACAATATCTGGAGATAAACAAGAGACTTTACTTTTCCCATATTTTATGCCATACTGAATTGGTGTCTGAAGGATATTTGAAGTTCTTTGATCTCTGGAACATCTCCAATAATCCCCTCCCCTTCGACTTCCTGGATAAGAATCATACTATTCTTCATATTGTGAGCTCTCTTCTAATCTCCCCACATCTGACTGAAGCAAGTCCTTATTCTTGGCAGGAAGAGGAAGCTTGGAATTTTCATCTTCAGAGTGGATATCTATAACATAAACACTTCTTATTGAGAGTATTGATAACCTCCTCTAAAAGAACTAGGAAATAGGCAAAATAATAGAAAAAGACTGATGCTTCTAATGTTTACAAAGACACCCTTTCCGATTGGGATAATCATTCTAAGTTTGTATGCTTTCTGTTTTTCTATATTGCTGATATTTTGGGATATCACACACACACACACAGAGGCACGAATTAGTTATCTGGCAATTTGCCAAAAGTTACTTGGGTGCGAGATATTTCAACTATGTGTCTGTTTGTGTAAATATTTCTGTTGTTATTGCTGTTGGGAGTGTTATGAACAAAACTGAGACCATTTTCTTACGGTTCCACTCAGGATTCTGAGAAACTGCTGTACGTCTCTTCAAAAGGTCCCCCACGTCAGGTGAGCAGCACAGTTGTCTAAACACTGCTGCCTAGAGCTGTGCTTATCAGTGGCCCTAGAATCTGTATATTTGAAAGAAGATTAAAAATAAAGCTCCCAGGCGATCTGGTGGTCCATAAATTTGGAAACTTCTGGCTTAGAAATATTGACAATATCAATCGAAAGATGAAGCAATAGGGTTTCTCCAGCTGCAGTGAGTGTTAGTAATACGAGAGCTGTGGTTACAATTGAGATTATCTCTGACGGACAGTAAAGCATAATTGCATCTTTAATTTCATTAGCCTTTAACTGAAAGTTTGCATTTCCTTTGAATATGAATTTAGACAGAAAATATTGATATTGAACATGTTGATGTACAAATTTTCTATCCCCATAATTCTTCTTGGTTCCTAAGAAAGTAAAGAAAGAAAACTTCTATTAACTGGGAACTAAGCCTAAATTATTGTTTCATGTGATGGGTTACTAAAAAATTGCAGCATTTGCAAGAGTTGGGAATTTTATTTGGAAATTAAGATTTCATGTATACAGCTCAAATGTTACCATTTAATGGGAAATTCTCAGTTACTCTACTTAATATTTATGAATAGCTATAAATATTGAAATATCTTTGTTTAGACCCATAGTTTTTGAAAATAGGCATTAAGTTGTTTTGATATTCTTTAAGTACCTAATTCACAGTATAAACTATGGGTGATGCATTAGGCATACCAACCACATAATACAATGAAATCCTGTTTTGATTCTTAAATATGCATTTATCATTTGGCTTTTTTGCCATTACTTGTCAACTTCCCACTTTTTAGCAATAATCTATGAGAAAATGGAAACAAACTAATTATAAAGAAGAAAAATCACTAATTTTTAGATTTATTAATATCAGGATAGTGTATGAGTGCACATATGAGACAGTTGCTCCCATATTTAAGAAAAGTGGACAACTTTACTAAGCAGTATTCTTTGGAGTCAAAGGTATCCACTTGAGGCGACCATATTAACAGACTAACTGATCATTGCTAAATATTCATATGGACTTATGATTTCATCTGCATGTCTTAAAAGAAGAAAATTTTAGAATGCTGAAACTGTAGAGAAATAGTTTTACTCATTTTTTTCCTTGAAAAGCTGTAGTGCAATTAATATGGAAAGAGGGTTTTTTTCCTACTAAGAAGTGGAGGGCTGATGAAAAATTTTAAATTTGGGGGCAAAGAAAACAATCACATTTTTACATATGTTTAATAAAATGTAAAGAACTAGTACACTGAAGAAATTAAATTTAAGTACTTAAGCACAAACAAAATAAAAAGTATTGTTAAACAGTCTAATGCTTTTAGACAAATTTCTGCCAGATTATTCATGAACATGGCCTTGAGTAAATAGTCTCTCTGTAATTGTTTATTTGGCTGAGCAATAAAAGCTACGTCTCCTGCACAGTTGTACTTCAACTCCCAGGCAATTAATGTGTCTTGCTATAGAAATATAATATGCAATATATTACCTTAAGAAAATTTGTTGTATAATATGTAACAAATTTATACAATGTTAGAAACATGAGCTCCCCATAGATCTCACTGAATTGTTCTTTTATTTTGCTTTAAGGGGTTTTGCATTTTATCTATGGAACCAGCAGACTCTGTTGCCTTGTCTCTTTGATAAAATATACTCAATAAAGGGTGCTGGGTCTATAATACCTCTGATTTGGCCCACAGAGTTAAAGGGGGAGAATAAAAGGCCATTTTAAGGATGGAAAGAAAAGGAAAATACGTTTTAAGAAGAATCATTTATTTCTCGTTTATCTTTGTAAACGGCAGAATTATATATTGCTTCCACAGAAGTGAACACATTTGGAGATGCATATGTGTCTATGTAGAGATGCTGTCAGTTCTCCAGATCAGGTTTTAACAGCAAATTGAGCCATGTAAATTGAGCCACATGAATCCTGAGTCTCTGAGGCTTCAAGGTTCAAGATGGAACTGAATCGACCTCATTATAAGAAGAGGACGTTTATAGTTGTTTATGTGTGAAATGAACCTTCTTTCATTATTGTGGGACTTAAGCAAAAAGGCAAATCATGGTTTCCACACGCTCTCAGTCCTTACCATTCCCCCAAGTGTGGAGAGACAAGTAGATCAGACGGGTTCTAGTACTAGCCGAGGCAGTAATGAAGGAGCTCAATCTGCATCACAGTAACTTCTTTCTTTTTTTTTACATAATTTTATTATAAAATTTTTCACAAAAAAACAAAATGCAACAATCTACAAAACTCAAAATTTACTATTGATGCTAATTTCTACGAGTTTCCTGTCTACTGTACACAAGTCAAGAAATTAAAGAAACTATTAAATATTTAGAAACATTCCACATCAGAATCCTTAAAACTTAACTATGTAGTAGCCCCTCAAAAAGCTACAATCTGAACTTTTGAAAAAGTATCTTCTCTAGAAAGAATCTTATCCGCTACACAGAAATCTGTACAGTTTTTATATCGAAGCTAATATTGAGCTGCACTCCAATACGTTTATTGATATGAAGGAAATTTGCCAGCCTTGAAGAAATCGTATAGTCTTTCATAATTGTATTTCTGGGAATTACAGGACACATGGAATGTATTCAGTTTATATATGCTAAAGAGGACATGGTAAAATATTCTCAAGTTAGAAAAGAAAAATTAACTGCTATGTATAACTATTATACATATACATAAAACTTACTCTGCTTCTTTCTTCATTCATTTATGAATTTTCTACCATTCCTTATTAGCTTCACTACTTGAAGATTACAGGCCATGCAAGAATCACCACGTTGTCATTTTCCATGACAATCTGCCTGACCTAGCACCTAACTGTCTCTCCTGGGTAGGGCATATTTTCTTCTTTTCAAAGATATTTATATAAGTCACATAGGAACATCAAACTCACTCACTTCTCTTTTATTTAATATTCAAGGCTAAGTGAAATGTATCTTAAACTCCTTTTTAATGCCTTCATTTTATGCAGTCATCTCTATGTGATTTAGCTATATGTCTTTCTAGAACAACATTGCAAGGGCAATATTTTTTAAAGTCTGAGTACACCTAAGAGAAAAGTATGCATCAGTTCTTAACTTAAAGATTTGTGACATATTTAATTTATGAAAACATTTTAGGTGGCATTGAAAAGCTCCACATCCCCAAAGAATCACTATTGTTTCCAGCATAGACTGTTGCTTTCATATTGACTAATTAAGTTAATAGTGCTCATTATTTCATTGAACCATGAAATTATAAATCTCTTTCCTTCCCTTAGCCTCTTTGACCAGAATGGTTGAATAGCCTGACAATTTTACAAATCCTACCAGCAATACTCAGACTGCATTGTATCTTAATTGAATTAATTCAATAAGTAAAACATAATTCTAGTCAATGACATTTTTCATCAACTCTTCAAACTCTTCAGTATGTTGAAACAATTGATTTTTTGACAGAATGTAATCTGGTATTAACAATTTTTTGGTATTGATGGTCCGTAGCTCTGAATGACCGTTTATTTTGCTATTGAAGTATTTCAAAGCTTCTTTTAATTACTTCAGTATCGTTCCTAACAATATGTAAATTTTCCCACCACTCCCTTCTCTCTAAGATTTCACCCTTGAGGAGTTTATCCAATAACATATTTTCTTCTACCATTATGGAGATGACTCCTTATCCCCATCTCCAGTCCTTGGCTAGATATTTCTAGCTCCAGTTCTCTTCTAGTTATTTTTAACTGTATGACCCATCAGATGATCAAATTCAACATATCCAAAAAAGAATTTATTTTACCACAAATACTGTTTTCCTCCTGACTTCATAAGACTAATTACCCAAGTGTGAAATCTTGGTGTAGTCATTGATTCTTTTCTCTTTCGAGGTTGTCTCCCTCTATCATTCCATTTATGGTACCACACACATACACACATTCAGCATTTGACAAAATCTTTTGATTTCTCAGTTATAGATTCATTGCAGGGCCAGCCCCAGCAGCCTGCTGGTTAATTTTGGCATGCTCCATTTCAGCTGCCCAGGTTCATTTCCCAAGGATGGACCTACTCCACTGTCTGTCAGTGGCCCTGCTGTGGCGGTAGCTCACATACAAAAAAAGAGGAAGATTGGCACAGATGTTAGCTCAGGGCAAATCTTCATTAGCAAAGAAAAGACAAAAAATCATTGCATTTGCCCCTATTTTTTCTCTTGCCTGGTCAAATGTCATAACCTCTGCTCAAGACTTTACCTCTTCTTTCCATGTAAGGTTGTGCTGGAGGCATTTTCCTGATGCAACACTCTAATCATGCCATAACCTGTGTAGAGAGTTGATGCTGGTAAGGATGATAATGGTGGTGATCAGGCTCATACTGGAGCAAGGCAGAAACTCAGAATCTTTCACAATTTGATACCAATCAATTATTCTAAGCTCATCTGTTATAGTTAACAAACTATAGCAAAAGTTATAGCAAAAACAGGAGGGACCGCCTCCCAAAGTTAGTTTTGGATGTTAACACTGATGACCACACACACACACACACACACACACACTCCAAATGTGTATAACACAATTTATTACTTATGTAATTGAAAAGGGGAGAACAGAGCAGGCCTCTTAAGCAGGTCCAAAGTGGCTTGAGATAACAACGAAAGGAGATGGACTCTGAGTTTTTATTATGATTAGGGGTTGGGGCCACTGTAAGAGTTCCATCTGGAGGCAGGGACTCATCTGGCATGAATCTCCTGCCAGCGTCAAAGAAGGGAGCACTGGGGCATTCTCATCAGCTTGTCCAGATGTGGGAGCAAGAGGAAGGGGGAAGGATGAGGCTTAATAGCTATCAGCCAGCAAACCTCAAAAACTAGAGTCAGACTCCTCATTACAGCATCACCTTATATTGTCAAAATTCTATTCTGTTCTTAGCTCAAGTCAGATCATCAGTTGGCAGCATTTCTGTACCCTACCAACTTTCCTAAAACCACGTCCACAAACAACAGAATAGCATCAATAAAATATAATTTGATGGATATTAATTTCTCATTTTTTATTTAATTATTGAAACACTGAGAAATTGTGACCTGATCTTACTGTGTCCTACATTGTGAAAGCATTAAAAGGAAAATTCTTATGTGATCTGTCATTCTATTTTTTCCAGAAATTTCAAATATTGTACCAAATGATCTTTTCTCATTATTTGGGAAAGTTCTCTCAGTAGATACCCAGAAATATCTAATTCCAAGATATTAAATCACTTAAAAATGTTTTTGCTAAAAAATCTTTATAATTGATCAGGTTTCCTTCTTTGCATTGGACACAAGACAGAGCTAAATTTTGGATTTTACTGCTGTACACATTTATGAATAAAATGTACCCCAAGGATAATGTTTCTTTTTCTTTAAAATTTTTTCTTTGGCCAATTTATTTCACTGATTTATACTATTTGATGCATCTCTCTGAATCTGTCTCTTTGTTCTTTTTATGGATGAAGGCATTTGTAAGGAAGGTCATGTCTTTTAATCCATATCATTTTTGGTGGTTTTAACAAGATATCCCATACATAATCAGCAATAGAGGAAACTAAGGGGTTGACACCGCACTATCTGAAAGCTGAATGAGAAATGTATTTAACCTAAAGTCTGTGTATAAAACTAAATTGCAGTGTTGTAAACTATATAGATTTATAAACTGTACAGTCATGCATTGCTTAATGACTCGACTCGTTCTGAGAAAAGCAGTGCTACGTGATTTCATTGTTGTGTGGACATTATACAGTGTACTCACACAAACCTAGGTAGTACAGGCTACTGCCCACCTAGGCCATATGGTACTAATCTTATGGGACCATTGTCATATATTTGGTCCAGTGTTGACCAAAGAAGTCATTATGTGGCACATGACTGCTTTATATAATGTGCATGCCACTCAATGAGGGGTCAGAAAACTAAGGCTTGTGGGCCAAGTTGTGCCAAACCAAGTGTTTTTGTAAATGAAGTTTTATCATATCATCTATTGCTGTTTTCCTTCTAAAAGGCAGAGTTGAGTAGTTGTAGCAGAGACCATATGGCCTGCAAGGACTGCAATATTTGCTCTCTGGCTTTTGAGGATGAAGCTTGCCAAACATTTACAGAAAAATTGTTGGATACTTATTTAATTCTAAAGTCCAATCCAAAGAAATAACTCAGCTTAAAGGATGAGCCATTATGTAAGACGAATTGAAGAGAACTTAAACACTTGTGTTTCACGTGTATCCCCAGACGTAAAATCTTGATTAAAGAGTTCAGTTCTTCCAAGCCAGTCTGGATATTTGAAGTACACCACAGTAAAGACACAAAGTCAGCTTAGAGATTCAGAAATCACGGCATTCTAACTTTGATGACTTCTTAGATAACATGAAATGGTTGCCTCCATCACAAGAGATTTGCAATTGCTTATGTAAAGCTGGTACATTGCAGAGTATCTTTCTCTTTGAAGAGACCTCTACACTATTAAAAAGAAAGAAAAAACAAAACAAAGAAACAAAGCTATTATGATCCTTCCACAAAACTACTATAAAATATTAAGGAAATGGGGTTATGCTTGAAATCAGTTCTGAAATAAGTCTCTAGATGACATGCAAGATATGATATTAACAAAAAATTTCATCTATGGTCAAATCTCAAGAGCTTTTATTACATAAGTATAATAAACAGACTTTAGATTGAGGATAATAGATCCTATGCATTAAGATGCATAAAATGTCAGATATTTTTACTAAAGCAAAAGAAAAGCAATATGAAACTAAATAACCATAAAATCATATTTAAAAGTTCTTTAATGGCTTCTCGCAGAACTTCGTTTTCTAATATTATTTACCCTATTAAGTCTTAAGTTCTTGAATTCTAAATTGTTCTATCAGACGGATTTTCAAAAACTGAACATGTTTAATTCCAGTGGCTACTGAAATTTAAACTATAGGTCCATGGGTAGAGGAGAAATAATGTTTCTCAAGAGTACCCAGTCAAAATTTGTGCATCACTGACCAATGCCATTCCAAACACAAAATCATCTAGAGAATTCATCTAGTTAACTGAATGCAAAATCACCAAATCTACCCAAGTGAAAGATATGTAATCACTATCCAAAAATCCATTTCATTGACTTCAAATGTCTTAGAGATACATCCCTTAATTTTCTTCATCTCTACTGTCATCTATTCTAATTAAACCATTATCTCTCAACTGATTAACTGCAAATAGATTTCTAATGGGGTGTTCTGCCACCAGGCCAGGTCCTTCTCCCTTCATCAGAGAGGCCACAACTTGTGGTGTTCTTAGGGTCAGTCATCCAAAGTGAACTGTTTGTCATGTAAATTTCATATTAAAAAATTTCTGATGGCTTAGTTGTTGCTCATATACTAAAATCCATTCTTCTTCACAGGACATTTAAAGCAAACTTTGCCTTCAACTCTCTGTTCAGTGAAGATGAATGTAGACATTCATTTATCTCGATGTATTACACAAGTCTCTGAAAAAAATGGCTCTAAAATAGATAAGTATACTTTCATTATATATATATGAATTGAAGTAATACAGAAAATCATTTATTCAATGACATTAAATTCCATATGAAAGACATTTTCTTTCAATATTTTTAAGAAAAATATATCACCATAATTTTTAAGCATTGATACATTTCTCCTTTCAATGAAACCCCATCACCTTTTAAATATGGCATAAAAACATTAATTTCTCACTTTAATTGCTGATTCAACAATTCTGTAGAGAATTCATTTGTCTGAGGGAGGATTAAGAGAGGTAGAAGGGCAAAATTGTGACTAAAAGACTTTTTTATTTGTAACTGCTATGCAATTTGAGTGTCAACATTTTGGATGTATTGTTTTAATAATTAATAGACTATTTTTTAGCACAGTGTTAGATTTACAGAATAATTAAATGGATAATACTAAGAGTTCTACCTATCCAACCCGAGTCGCACTCTCCACTCCTACACACAGGTTCCCCTCATAGTAGCATCTTGCATTAGTGCGGTATACTTGTTACAATTAATGAACCAATATTGATACATTCTTCTTCTTATTATAGTCTTATTTATGTTAAGATTCACTTTTTGTGTTGTGCGTTTCTAAGGATTTTAACAAATGACATGTATTCACCATTAAGATTTTTTAAAGAACTTCAATTTTAGAGCAGTTTTAGGTTCAAGGACCATTAAAATTTTGTACAGAATCGTTTTCACTAGCTTAAAAGTCCTCTGTGCTCCACCTATTCACCCCTTCCCCACCCCTGAATCCTTGGCAACCACTGAGCTCTGTACTCTCTCTATAGTTTTGCCTTTTTCAGAATGTCATCTAGTTGTAATAATATCATATGCAGCCTTTTCAGCCTGGCTTTTTTCACCAAGAAATATGCATTATTAAGTTTCCTGCATGTCTTTTCATGGCTTGATTGCTCTTTTCTTTCAAGAGCTGAATAATATTCCATTGTCTGAACATACCAGTTTGCCTATTTATCGACTTTTTGAAGAGCATCTTGGTAGCTTCCAGCTTTGAGCAATTATAAATAAAACTACCATAAACATTCATATGTAAGGTTTTGTGTGGACATAAGTTTTCAATTCATTTGGCTAAATGACAAGGAGCGCAATTGTTGGATTGGACTGTAGGGTAAGAGTATGTTTAGTTTTATAATAAACAGCCAAAGTGTCACTAGAATGGCTGTCATTGCACATTCCAACCAGCAATGAATCAGAGTTTATCCTCTTACTTTTAACCCCTCTGTGTCTTTACATTTAAAGTGAGTATTTTGCAGACAATGAATACTTGGGTGCTGTTTTCTATCTACTCTGACAGTCCCTGTCTTTTAATTGGTGTATTTAGACTATTCACATTTAAAGTAATTATTAGTAGAGTTGCATTAGTATCTGTCATGTTTGTAAGTGTTCTCTATTCATTGCACGTCTTTTCTTCTTTTTTAAATCTTCCCCCTTTTTTTGATTTCTCTGGTTTTAAATGAGCCTTTTATTTGATTCCAATTTTTTCTCCTCTCTTAGCATATGAATTATACCTTTTAAAACAGCAGTTGCTCTTGTGTTCGTAATATATGTTTAAAGCTAATCAAAGTCTACTTTCATATAGCACTCTACCACTTAACAGGTAGTGTAGGTAACGTATAAAAGAGTATTCTCAATTCTTCCCTCCCATCCCTTATAACACTGTTGCCATTAATTTTGTTTATCCCTATCCTCAATACATTGTTACTATTTCTACTTTGAATAGCAGTTATTTATTGCATCATATAAGAATAAGAAATGTAGAGATTTTATTTTACCTTCATTCATTCCATTTCTGACACTCTTCCTTTTTTTATATAGATACGAGTTTCCAATTTCTCAGAATTTCCTTCTCTCTGAAGAACTCCTTTTAATATTTCTTGCAAGAAAGTTCTCTACTTGTGACAAATTGCTCCAGTCTGTATTTGTGTATGACAGTCTTTATTTCTCCTTCACTTTTGAAGGACAATTTCACTAGATACAAAATTACGGATTTTATTTCTCCACTTCTGAAAGATAATCTTACTGGATATGAAGTTGGTGTTTTGGCGTTTTTTCAGTCTTTAATGTTTCACTCCATTCTCTTCTTACATGCATGGTTTCTAAGGAGAAATCTGATATGATTCTTTTTCTTGTTCCTCTAGACGAGGTATTTCCTCCACTGGCTTCTTTCCAGACTTTCTTTTTGTCTTTGGTTTTCTTTAGTTTTAATATGATATGCCTACAGGTAGATTTTTTTCTTATTTCTACTGCTTGGTGTTCTGTGAAATTCCAGGATTTGTGGTTTGGTTTCTCTCACTGATTTTGTAAAATCTTCATCCATTATTACTTCAAACATTTCTTCTGATCCATTCTTTCTTGACTTTCTGATATTCCTATTATGCATGCCTTACACCTTGTAAATTGTCCCATGATTCTTGGATACACTGCCCTTTATCTTTTCTTTCTTTCTTTTTTTTTTTTCTATTATGCTTTTCAGTTTGGGAAGTTTTATTGTATTTAGCATTTCCTTTGTAAATATTTTCTATTTTGATATTTTCTTATGGTTTCAATATCTTTGGTTACATTACCCATCATTTCTTATATATTGTTGACATTTTTCGTTAGATATCTTGGCATATTAATCATAGTTATTTTAAGTTCCTCGTCTAGTAATTCCAAAAATCTCTCCCATATCTGAATCTGATTCTGATGCCTTCTTCAGATTGGGGTTTTACTTGCATTTATCTCAGCATGCCTTGTAATTTGTTCTGTTGTTGTTGAAAGCTGTACATGGTATATCCAATAAAAGGAAATTAAGTAGATAGGCCTGTAATGTGAGGGTTTATATTTATCTGGCTAGGAGTTAGGCTGTGTTTACTGTTTAATGTACCTATAGATGTCAGAAGTTGGAATTTCCTCTGGTTTCCTGTTGTCTTTGGGTTTCCCTAGAAACTCCTTCTTAAGTAGAGTCCTACACTTGCAGTTCTTTTAGCTGTTACTCACTCTTGTTATATAGGAGCCCTGTTCATGAGTGGTAAGGTTTGGGGAAGGAAGAGGGTTCTACAGTCCAGTAATTAGGTCTCAGTCTTTTAGTGGTCCTGTGTTTACGTGATAGGACCTTCACAAGAGCTTCTCAGCTTATTTTTCTTCTTAGGTGAGACAGAAGGCTATAGGGGCTAGAGTTGGGTCATTTTGCTTCCACAACTCAGATAAGGCCCTGCTGGTGTCCTTTCCCTTGCTAGACAAGACTTTGTTTTAGAGAAAGCTCTGGAAATATTTCAAAACGGTGGCTTTTCCCTTGGGAATACTTCAAAATGGTTACTTTTCCTTTGGGGTATAACAAAATGGTTACTTTTACCCTCCCCCGGGCCACACTTGAGGAGATTTTTTCTACAATTTTCATCATAAGAACCTGATGAAGCTTCTGGAGGTAAAACCCATGAAAGTGTGGTGGCCTCCTTTAGGCTGACCCCCAGGAGTTTTTAACTTTCAAGCTAGTCTGCACTCATCCTCTAGCAACACCATTTAAGTGTTCCTACCAGGTACTGGCTCTGGTGACTTCTACTTCAGGTAAACTGCTATGTATTCTCTGTATTAGCCTGGTCTCTCTAGTTTTTTGGGGTGGTGACTTGGTATGTGACCTCAGTTTTTTGATGGATCTGAGAAAAGTCATTGGTTTTCAGTTTATTCAGCTTTTTTTCTTGTTGTGAAGGTAGGAATAATGACTTCCAAGCTCTTTACATATTGGAAGAACGTTTGAATTCCATATATATATTTTGTTTGTTTGTTTCTTCCATGACTTACCTAGATTCATTCATTTACTCATTCATTATTTTATTGATCTGTAGTCAACAAATCAATCAAGTAAACAAACAAGAAAAAATTATAAGTTGTTATCATAGGCCAAAATTTTTTTGGGCGGGAAATGCTACAGAAATGAAGGATAAATAAACCATTTAAATACAGTGCATTTTGTCTCCCTTGCAGACTAGCTTCTTGAGGGCAGACACTATGATAAGTTCATGGGACAGGTATATTCCTGGTCCCTTGGAAGCAAGTAACATGCACGTAACTCAATTCTAAGTGACAAGAAGTGTCTTCCTGGAATAAGAATGTCTAACATGAGTTTTAAGGTGCATGGAGTTAGTCAAGTCAAAGAGGGACAGAATGGTTTATAGTCATGAAAAAGGCTAGGAGACCCAGGCAAAATTGGTGGAAAAGATATGGAGGATAATGTAGCCTAATCTTTTTCCCCAGTAGCATTCACTATTTCCCCAATAGCAATCACTATTCCCTGAATATATAAATAAACATGTTTACTATACATGTGGAAGGAAATTACAACCATTCCAGGCATCTATTCAAATAAGCATGATCTTTGTGTTCCAAATTCCCTCAATAATAATTAAAAGCTTGTATCCTACCACCAATAATTTAATTCACAATAGGCTTCCAAAAATGCAATCAGGTCCACGTTAATTAACAAGAGATCATCAACAATCAAAGATTCATGGTCTTGCTTTCTGATCAGCCACATGCAAAATATTTTTGAGAAAAAAAGTCAACCAACAAATCAGGGAAATAGTATATCTCGAAAAACAGCATCATCTTTTACTTCCTAACTTCAGCTTTTCTCTCAGAAGTGTATATTACAACATTGTAGAGTTTTACAATGCAAATCCACAGCAACTCTACAAGGTCCTTCTCGTGTAAATGTCTTTGGATGCATAATCAAGCAAAGAGAATCAAAAATATGCCCTGTTTGTTACAGAGAGCAGGGAAGAAGTGTTTGTTCAGATAGATTCTGGGTACCATCTGGGAGACAAGTGCCTGGTTTTGCAACAGATTGCATAATTTTCCTGTAGAATCTGGAGAAAAGCCCTAACTGCTTTAATAGACTGTTGATTTTACATGCCTTTAATCTTCATTTCGGTTTGTCTTAAAGGCAATCCATATGGTTGAATGGCAGAAGTAGTCATTAGCTTAACACAGTGTTCAGGCTTCCATCTTTCTGTGGGAGACATGCAATATTTCACCGTATAGAGAGTTAGTTTTCATTGCACATGGCAATTAATCTTTTTACTAGCCAAGCGTCTACTGCATATGTAAGCCATTTGATTGATTAGATTAGAAATTTAATGTTACAGTTCATACATTAGTAATATTTCAATATAACACGTACCAAGGACTCCACTATCAATAATATGAATGGATCCAGAGCAGCACAAATTAGCACCTGGAATGGGAAGGATGACCTTGGTGGGAAGGAAATAGTTCATCCACAACAGAGAAATGCTAGAGCAAAGTTCATCTTATTAGCAGTTCCATGTGGAACTTGTGGCTGGAGGGTACATGGATTCCTAACAGGCAACAGAGTGCACATAAAAGCAGATAGCAGGACACAACTCGCAAATAGAAGAGACAGTCAGGCTACTCTTTTATGCACCTGTCTCTCCACACCTTTCTTGGAAGATGTAGAAAGGAAAGCACTTTGGTATCGTGTGGTAAAAGATACAATTAAAAATCAAAACACATTAGCAGAATTAGATATTTAAATGGAAAGTATTGCTCATAATTGTATCCTGGTGATAGTTTCTGAAGTGGAACAAAAGTAGGACACCTTTTTTCACTGAGCTAAATTATTTTTAGGCGTGATGCTTGCACACCTGCTAGCAAAAGTAACCTATATCTTTCTGTCTACACAGAGAGGGAGAGTTAAGAAAAAAATTCCATTTATTTATCGCACATTATGCCAGATGCAACCCTGGAAATCTCAAATAGGCTATCAACTTTGATCTCCCGACTAGTACTCTGAAGTAAGAGTGTCAGGCTTTCATGGTACATTGGAAGCAACTTGGGATCGAAGTATGTAAGCACATTTCTAAACTCTAAAATGTTAAGTGGAAGTTGCAAGATTTCAAAAGAAGAAATCCACAATCCAGACTTGTATTCATACAGTTCTCTTCTCTATCACACTTTTGTTTTCCTGCAGGAGAAGAAGCATTCCAAGCAAGGCAAATGTCATTCTGCCCACATACCATGTACTCAGGTGGCCCCAAGGTTGAGCAAAATGTGCACATGGAGTAGCCTAATTAAAGGACACAGAAGTAACCACAAAACAGAAAGCAGAAAATATGAAATAGGGGATTGTGGTTGAGAAACAAAAACAAGATAAAATTGAGGTGATTATAGTAGGAGAATTTTTTTGGTAATGCTGCATTTGTAAAAATAAAGTATTTTGTACATTATCATAATGGTCCCAATTCTTCAACACTTCCTGTTTTTATACCCTTTGCCTTATAACTTGGTACTATCCTCCGTCTCTGACCCCAAGTTCAGCCATTTGGCTTGCTTTGGGCCATTTGAATTTTAGCAGACATTACACAAGGGAGGATTGGAAGAGTTATTGAGCTTGTTCACTCTTTCCCTCTCAACCACGATGAAAAGGAAAGGCCCAAACTAACTTAATGATCCCAGCAAGAGGATGAGAGACGCACGGATCAGAGGTGAGTCACTCCAATCATTCCAGTCAAGCCCATCCTAATCAGCTAACAGCTAGCCAACTCCAGATATCTGAGCAAAGCAAGCAAAGAACAGGAGTGCTGCCTAGCTGACCATCCTAACACCTGAGCAATCAATGCTTATTAGGCCACTGGGGTTTTGGGTGATTTGTTACACAAATCCTTGTGTAACAATAGATATCTCATATAGAATAAAATGATAAATGCCAGCATTTATTAACAGTAATTTTTATTATGGTAGTCTCCTTTGTTTATTGTATTTCTGTTATCTCTCCCTTGTTTATCTCCAGGAAATTTCTGCTTTCTGAAGATGTGTGCTGTGGCATTTGATATAGAGATATTAATAGGTGTGTGAATTGTGGTCATTAATAAATTCAGCCTGAGTCAATATTAATTGGCTTAAGCCAACCAGGACCCATACCTAGAAGTGAGGACTGTACAAAATTGCTTGACTATATAGACTATTGATAAGAAAAGGGGAATGAATACAAAAGAAATAATTAATAAATGGCTAACAGAGTCTAGTAAAGAGTTGAATGAATGAATGAATGAATATTTTAAAGTTTAGTTAATATTCCTTTTTGTCTTTTAAGAACAATTTGAGTATGATTTGCTGGATGTTGGTCATAATCACCAAAGGATAATAGACTAAGCAAGTTCTTACTTTGATGTATTAAAGAGACATGATATGCAGTGAAATGATATGCAGTTAACATATTTTATGTAAACTTTATGCTTTTTTAAGAGTACGCATTATAGCTTCAAGTCTAAAAACTGGTGGCTCTTCTACCTGAATGATGATGTGCGTTAATTTGCGTGTTTAATGTAGAAGTCAGTCTGCTGAGGAAAGCTTTTGCAGTCTATTTAAACTCGTTTTAATTTGAATCCCAAGTCATTCTTTGTGTCCATAATGTAGAATTGTTTAATAATCTGTAGCAATAAAGCAAAGATATGGGGACAGATTGTTTTCCGAAGTGCCTCTTGAATGCATACCATAGACTACCCAATGGTTACCAATATGGTTCATGTGAGTAAATGAAAAGGAATGATGGATGCAAGTCAATTAGCATATATCATTCAAATTATCAATCTAAGAGCAGACACAGTTTCAGTAAGCATCAGCCTTAAATAGTAAAATCTAATTGTTAACAGTCAAACCTTATTAATCAATTCTGTGCCTAATTATTAAATAATTTGTCAGTATCATTAATAGTCAAACAAAGAGATATATCAAAATACAGTATCAGACTGACATAATTAAATGGATTTCTGCTCAATGATAAATCACTATCTAATAGTAACAGCATAGAACTGAGATTAGTTAAATCTGGAATTGATTTGGAATCTGCATTCAGATCCCCTAACAACACAGTGTGAGAGCAAGGAAAGAGAAGAGCATTCTTCACATAGGAAATACTGTCTTCTGCTCTTCACAAAAAACACTGCTCCAAGCTGTTTGGACTGGGTGAACCAAGAAATTATTGGAGATTAAATTAAAAAGTGGCTATGTGGCCTGATTACCAAAAGCTAAAATTCGTGAAGTTAAACTGATGGATGCATTTTAACAGAACCCAACTAGGGCCCAAGATTTGGAGTCTGAATCATAGACACGATAATAAAGCTAATTAAAATGACAAGATGCTACCATCACACAGTCAGTCAGTCACAGATGGTCAGTGGTGGAAGAAGTAAGTCAAGCCCATGGTATCAAGTAAATGTAAACAGATTGTCTTATGTGCCTTTTAGACAGAAAACGTGTGGAATTTATAATGGCTTGAGGTTCCTAGCAGTCCTGAAAATAAAATTAATGAAACAACAATAAGTGTGTTAGCTTATGTTTATTGTGCATTGTCCACAATACATGCCAGACTCTTCAAATTATTTTTCACATATTAACTTGTTTATTTTTTTACAATGAGTTTATAAATTGAAATGTATTATGGTCCTATTTTACAGATGAAAAATCCAAGACACAGAGAGATTAAGTAACGTGTCCAAGTTCAATTTACAGCTAGTAAATCAAACAGCTGACACTAAATTCCAGGCAATTTAGCATCAGAGTCCATACTCTTAGAAGCTTATCTTATGCCCCTTAATTCAAGAAGTTCAACTTTGCAATATTTAAACTCCCTGTGTCAACTGGGAACCCAAGACTGACTTACATTTAAAAAGTCCTTCATCCTCCATGATACTTTCACATTTGATTTCACAACAACCCTGTGGAGAAGGGAGAACACCAAGAATGACTCTGCTTAAGTGAGTTTTCCAAGGCAATGTAGCTAGTTTGTTTGTTTCTGTGTTTGTTTGTTTTCTCATGCTTTCTCATGGTTTACTTACTCATGTCTCAACTTGTTCCAGACCTATGTAAGGTTTTTCCCATAGGTCGGACCTGGTATCAGAAGGCCAAACTGCAGTCCAGACCTCATGTGAAGAGTTTAGAAGAGGGTAAGTTTTAGTTCTGCTCAGAGATTGGAAATATCTATCTCCCTCTGCCCAAGTAGTTACATGACTGATTGGAAGTTATAAGCTTAATTCATTTGTTTTCACTTAGGCTCTTTATGAACTTTAGGTTCCATTTGTGTAAACTGAAAGGGCATACTAGAATCATCTTTAAGACACTTTAGATTCTAATATTCTAAGTGTTTATAAATACATTGCCTAATCTGCAAGTAGAAACTTAGCGCTAAATATTCAGTAAGTACTGAAAAGGTATAAACAAGTGAAGATGCTCCTTTAATATGATGTATTCATAGGCTTTTTTATATCAAATAGTCTAAGAGAGGAAACCTCTGTCAATATCACCAATGATAAAAGACTGTCAATTCTGGCTATTTTTTGTAATAAATATCACCCACCACACACTTTTGTTTGATCATTCTCCTTAAATGTATATTTCTTAAAGCAATATCCAATATAAACTATGATATTGGCCTCTTATCTAGAAATGTAAAAAACAAAAATAAAACGCCATTTTCAGGAGACATTGGAAATATATTCTAAATAGTAAATCAATAACAAAAATGCAGATTGATAAAAGTGAAGGTGTGTACATCTAAATTCAATTAGTTGTAAAATTCAGACTCTGTGTATGTTTGAGTGAGTTCTAAAAGTTATTTATGGTGATATTTGCCAATTAAAATGAAATTTGGGATGAGACCATTCCACGGTTTATCAGCATAATGCCAAAAGTAGTGGTTCTAGCTAGAAAACAGACAATCTCATGTAAGCGAGGTCCACTGACAATTTTGGTTATTTCATAATGCAAACACAGGCATAGGTTCAGATTTCAGCAAGCTGAAACAAAAGGATGCAGGATTAAGTTGCAATTTCATTTTAAAGGTCTGGAAAGAGCACTATGATCTATTGTGGAAAGACACTAATCGCTGAGGACCATGACGATTGCTGTTTGATAATTTTAATATGTAAGGACACCTGATTAAAATTTAAGGGCATCCTAAGTATTTGTAAAGCTAAATTAACATTTATTGAGTAGCTCTTAGTGCCAGGCCCTGGGCTGGCTGCTTTGCACATGATATCCCACTTAATCCTAATGACAACTTTGGAAGTAGGCTTCATTAGATGAGAAAAGGTTTAGATCTTAGTGAAAAGAACAGAAGTTTGGAATCAGATGGACGTGGATTCAAGATTTCTGGTACTGATTTTTTGTTGAGAGACTTTCTTAAGTGGAAGGGCCATGCAAATTGGACAGATCCCTTCTCGTTTTACACATGGAGAGATTTTGTGTGTGTACATGTTATTGAAAATACATAGTCTGTTATTCTACATATTCGAGTGTCTTCACATTTAACAGACAGACATTATACAGTATTGCAAAAGGTCTAGAGGAAAAGTTGGAGAAAAAGGGGGAGGATGTTGATATATTAATTTAAAATCAATAAAAAGAGAGTGTTTTTTCAACTAAAATTTGGGGCATTTTAAAGACCTTATTATAAGTCTGATGGCAAAGTATCACATTGGAATTGTTCAGCAGTGAAGGGCAAGTATCACTCGATCTAGCCTAGGATAGGCTATGTGATGAAATAACCATCAACCCAAAATCTGAGAGACATAACACAGAGAGCTTTATTTGTTTTTCACAACGGGTCAATTGTAAGTTGGAAGATCTCCAGGGCAACTGTCTTCTAAGTTATGGCTCAGCATTGTACCTCCAAATCAACTCATGCTTCCATGTTAAGAAAAGCAGTGGAATGAGACAGGTGGGCATCAAGCACCAGAAATTAAATGCTTCCACCTAGAAAGCACACATATTACTCTATCCACATCATTG
Organism: Equus quagga; assembly: GCF_021613505.1. Classification (NCBI taxonomy): domain Eukaryota; kingdom Metazoa; phylum Chordata; class Mammalia; order Perissodactyla; family Equidae; genus Equus; species Equus quagga. The sequence goes on along the minus strand of NC_060279.1, from coordinate 56,030,289 downwards.
GACAAAAAAGCTCAAATGACTATGCCTAACTTCCAAGAGGCAGGAAACTAAAATCTTCCTATCCAGGATAGGTAGGAGAGCGGTGGGAAACCAGATATCATCGAACAATTGTGGACTAGACATTTGTATCCTTTCTTATATATTTATTTTTTTTTAAGAAAAAATTGTCAGAGATATGCTGTCTATAGAAGCTTCCATCCTTTCACTAATATGTGGGGCAAGTTATCTAGAACTAAAATGTCCAATTTCAAAGAAAAATGTACAGAGGTTGCCCACTGGTTCATTAAGTAAGTAAAAAACGTCTGTCTGGCATTGCTTAAATTCTTAAGCCATGAGTTTCCTATACCTACAACAGTCTTCCTGAAAGTTAGAAGGTGAGCTAGCAGATTGCTGATAACTGACAGCAGCCCTCACTGAGACAACAACTGCCTGAATGTAGAATTCACTGCCAGGGATAAATGTGACATTTAAATTGCAATGCTCTTCCCCCCATGCATTTCTGTCAGAATATGTTCAGCAAGAAAATGGAATGATTTAAAAATACTTTAAAATACACAATATTTGGTGTAACATTATAATATGGCAGATCTTTCGATGAAATATTAGGTGGAGCAGGTTGCTTGATCATTATCATGAATGTCAAAAGGATGAAGTGTGATATTTAATACAATTCAGTGAATGATGACTTGATAACATCGTATTCCCTAAGAGGAAAGAAATAGGAGACCAGGAAATTCAAAGAAAAGCTCACCGTTCCCAACAATATTATATTCAAGAATAAACAGAACAGTCCATTTGAATCTAAATGTAGATGTATTTTTTCTATAACAAAACTTTCTCTTGGAGAAAAAATAAACTGAAAAATCGAGAAGATATTAATTGAAAAAATAACACAAAAACTCAGAAATATAAAATGGGAAAAAAACTTTCCTTTATATTTCTTAAATGATATGAACTTCTTAAATGTTTGAACATGGATAAAACTGTAGTTAATAATCAGAACATATATTTCAACTTAACTTCTCAGTTTCTTTATCTTAAAAATGGTCATGACAATGCAACCTTAAAAATGTATTATGAGGGTTAAGAGACATAACTATTTAATATGTCTAGCACAATTCCTGTTGTATCATGTACTCCAATATGCACCCTGGGTTTGAATCCTGGATGAGCCTCAAAATATAAATCTTAGGAATTCTGATTTAGAAATTGATTATCTAGGTATTTTTAAAAACTTAAAAGGTGATTCAATACAGGGTTTAAAAGTAGAGTAGGCACTGATAAATTTTTAAATCATGTACTTATCTAATAAATTCCCCCAAATCTGCTTGTGTGTGTATGTGATATGCATGGTGTGTATGTGCGTGCGTGTGCATAATTTCAGAGTCTTCATAAGAGCTCATCCATTGATCTTTTAGCAATCTGGGCTTCCAGGTCAAGGACCGCTGTTTTATTTTGTGAAATGATTTTGATTCTTTTTTGCTAATATTTATTGAAATAAATCATACACTTGACTTGAAGTATTCTCCTCTATAATAGTCATAAAAAACAAATACAGAATTTTGATATAGAATAAATCAGTATTCTGTTTAGTGAGTCAGCTATGTGAATATTTCAAAAGGCAACATTTTTATTCTAGTACCTTGAAATGCATTAAATATAGTACAGGTACTATCAATTAAAGTGTCTGAAAATTAATTACAACAAGGAGCAGAATCATTCAACTAATCACAGCCAGATCTAAATAAATTAGTTCTTAATCATAGCTTTGAAAGGAGAGAAAAAGAAAGCAATGTCGAGAAAGTCAAATTGCCTTCCTTTGGGCAAAGACATAATAAAACATACGATAAGTCAAGAGTTTAACTCCAATTTTGTTGATAAGATCATCATAAAAAGTTTTAATAATATTACATATTTCCCCAAATCTAGACTTTCAATATAATTGCTCATTGTTGGATAAAGGGGCATACTTGCCAAAGGTAGTGTGAAAGCTGTAGGCAGGTGACAGTAGTCAGGAGAAAATGGAGAAATATGTGCTTTCTAGCTTCTCAAACTCATTTTTCTCTCTAGACTGGGCTGAGGTAGGGGGCTCCTGCTCCACTACTTCATATATGAGGGCTCCCCTCCTCTGCATTCTTTCTGTACAGAGAGAGATGGAAAAAAGCTATCCCAATATCATTTTCCATTTAAGAGGCCAAGGATGAAAATTTATGGCAAAGTTTAGGAATCGAGACATGCTAAGAGTTTCTTTCCTTAGTTTCCACAAAAGTAAGCTTGTTGCTGCTTTTTAAAGGAAAAGTAAAACAAATTTGAAGCTAACCAGCCTAGTTCTGAATCCTGGCCTTTCCACTCACTAGCTGTATGACTGCTCAAACTCCTTAACCTTTCTTAATTTCAGTTTGCTCAATAAGTGAATCAAAAATAATTGATTATATCTCATAGGGTTCTTGATATAAAGATAAGTGATATGTTCCTCATAGCACCTCAATAATATTCAATGTTATCTAATATTAATAGTTTTGCACTTTCTGGCATTTGAAGTTTCCCTTACTGAAACATTTACTCTGATAGTTGTAATTGTTAGGCATCTGCACTTAAGCTATCGCTAAAGGTGGGACAGAATTTGTTAACCATTTGGATTTGGGAACTAGGAATGCATTCCTTTGACTTGCAATACTGATATACCACTTTTTAAAAATCTATGATGCATATCTCAGGAATAACCGCAAGAATGTCATAATATAAAGGGTATGAGATTAGAGGAAGTCTCGGCAATGCATTAAAACCACTGCTCTAAGACTCTGCTCATAAAATCCAGAACATATGTCTTTATCTGTGCATTCTGACCAACATACAAAAAAATTCTATTATCAAACCATGTTCCATACAGTAGCCCAAAGGATCAATCTGAAGTACAAATTTGACCATAGCCCCCCGGCTTAAAATCTTTCAGTATTCCCCTTTGCCTTTTCAATAAAGTTTAAACACTTTAACAGGGCTGACAAAGTCCTTCATAATCAAGTCTACGCTTATTCCCGTATCCTCACTGCAGACTTTTTTTATCTCTGGTGCTCTGTGCTGTATTCTACAACATGACCAGGACTCTCAAGCGACCTCATTTCCTATAACATGGTCACTTTCTCCTTTGCCCACTCTTTGCCTGCTCACTTGGATTTATTCTTCAATGTATGTGCTGCTTCTCCTTCCCTGAATTACACACCTTAGTTAGGGATGCAGACAGAACATCCTACCGATGACCTCTCAGAGGTAGTTCTGGATCTTCTATCTAGTATTTAAATTATTCATATATTTACTTTTCTCCATTTGACCATAACAGCAGGGACTGTCTTGCCAATCACTGTCTGCCAACCTCTAATACAGTGCCTGGAGCATAGCAAATGCTTAAAAATCTTCTATGAATGAACCAAATAGCATTGCAGTTTTAAGGGTTTTGTCCATATTTCTCTCCATATTTTGATCTTTTAAAGAAAAGAACAGTTTCAACAATTCATGCAAAAGATCTGTATTGATTTCAGAGCCCTATGCATGTTGCTTGAGAGCAGGATGCTTGTCTGACTTCGCTTTCGTTTTCACATCACTCAATACTCATCACAGAACCTGACGCTAGACCAAGAGATGTTGAACAAGAAAGGAATTAACACACCTTAGATACTTAGGATCCAGAGAATAAGTAATGAAAATACCAAGTCACCCTCTACTAACACATATTAAGTAGTTCATAAGCACTTACTTAGGGCAGAAATGAATGAAGGAATAATGACAGATACTTAATAACCTTCTGATGACTTCCTCAATTTGGAATTATCTGAATTACCATCTCATGATTATTTTGAACTATTAGAGAGGCAGTAAAATTTAGACCCTCCCTCTTAATTAGTAAGTGTATTTCTCTTTTTTAAAGAACAAGTAAAACGAATGGTCTTCACTAACTACAGGGTAATGAAGAGGGGCACATTTTATGAGATGTGCGTATGTGTGTGTACTATTGTTCCACTCTGATATCCAGACTAATTTGAAAATGCCATGATGGGTTGCTTGGCATTTGCTAAGAAATTATACTCAAAATGAATTGTAAAATGATTCATAGTTTATAACCTCAAGAAATGAACAGTAACGCTCCCTTATATTTGTATAATACATTAATCTCCATCATTGCTAGTTAATTGTATACATTTTTAGCTCCTGAATAACAAACATTTTAGGAAGACAAATAGCTTCTCCTTCTGGAAAATATTATATATGATTCTTTTGTTTAAAAAAGTCTTGCTAGATTTATTGAATGCATATCATTATATAAAATTACTACTTTAGGACAAAATGGGATCTATGACTGAGCCAGAGGATGAAGAAGAAAAGGAGGTGAAGGAGAGGGTGTTAGGTCTCTTTCAAGAATCATTGAAAGATAAATAAGTAAGTAAACTAATTAATGAACAATAATCCAATACTGTAACAACATGTTGGGGGATGGTTTGGATTGGGCTACATCTGAATCAGGAGGTAAAATGATGCCAGGACTCCTAAGTGAACAGTACCCTCTTGTGCTAACTTTACAATCAGGAAGTCTCTGTTCATCATGTTAAGCTACTCTCAGCCTAACAACTTACAACTTTTGATGCCAAAATGCATGGTCATCTCTTCCCTAATATCTGACTGCCAAATCTCAGTGAAGATGGTTTATACTTTGCTATCATTCTGACAAGAAAAGAGATGGAGTAATGTGATGGGCCCGTCTAGGTTGCTATGGTGATAGGAGGGATGGGGTAACAGGATTGATAGGCTCAGCAGAGATACATGAACTGAGGTACGAATTATTCTTTCAAGGAAATGTTAGTTATTTTTTAGAAATAAGGAGAAATTTGTATTAGATGAGTGAAAATATCAGATTAATTAATCCAGTAAAGGGTATGTGAGCAGAACATTGAACTCATCTTACTTCAAACAAAGCAAGTCTATTTTCATCTGTTTTATGTATTCGGCATCTACATGAGATTTCTATTGAAGAAACTTTTAAAAAGCTTGGAAACTTCTGACATTGATTAGCTTAAGGTTCATTTTGACTTTGAAGATTCCACTTGTTTGTGAGAGGGGAGGACAGGGTCATTAGTATTCAAGAAGGGAAGCTTATGGAAAGGGTAACAGATGATGCATCCTAAAATGAAATTAAATTCATTGCGGGAGGTAATTACTAATGATAAGTAGATAAATGTAGCAAGATAGTAAAAAAGAGCAGAGATTAAATAGCTAGCACCAAAATCAACCAATCTTTACAAGTTATGATTAATCATCCAAGAGAAAAAATACCCATAGAGTTGTGATCCTTTGTTTGCTCAATGTTGCTTTGGGGGAATCCTGGATCAGGTAGTAAATGAGTTCTTCAGAGATGAAAAGTTTAGGTTTTATAACTTCAAGAAACCGAATGTTCTTGAGAGGTGTTGGCTGGTCCTGAGTTATTGTTAGATAGCTGTATATTACAGGGTAAGAAGATTACCAAGACTATGACCTCCTCCATTAACTTCTCACCTTTCCATTTGAGAACATCATTCCTGCGGGTTTCATCATCAATGTCTGTCGTGCTGGTGCCTCAGGAGTGAATATTTCATCTCAATATGCCATAGTTGCTGATAATACTGATTATAGAGATGATTTTCAAGCACCTACTAGAAAATAATACCAGCATTCTATTAAGCATTTATCAGCCAAAATATGTCAAGTAATATTCTTTTCATCTTTTTCAAATTAGAAAGCTTAGGGCAAATAGTTAAGTACCTTGATTAAACTCAAATGGCTAACGAAATCAAACTTGAACTCATTAGATCCCAAAGTCAATTCTTTTCCCTTTGTAGCACAAGCTTTTCTACTCAATTCTTTGTTTTTTACGTCCAGAATGATTCTCACATAAAACAAAGGAATAGAATGATGGAATTTCCATTTTTTTAGTGTTGCTCCTTTTCTTCTTTTAACTGATTTTCTTATTCCATCAAACAAGCTTCTTAGATATAGGGCTAAAGTAATTTCAAATATTTTTCTCCAACTCTTCAGTCAATGCTTGCTAAAAATAGTCCAGGAAAATTTCCCTGAGTTCTTTGGCCAGGAACTTACCTTCCCTTCAGAAGGAATTGTGTAGTGGTCCATGTGGAGTCAGATGACCCCCTCCTAATTCTTTGTACCATAAGTAATATGGGGAACATCTTGTTATGAGAGGCAACAAGGGCAATTCTTTTGTTTTGAAAACAACTCTTTGCGGTTACAAAAAGGTGGAGTTGGTCAATGAGACAGAAAATTCTCCTGTATGTTAACAACAATACCATCTCATCTTATATTACAAATTTTCCTCAGGAGAGCACTTCATTTGTCATTGTAAGAACTTTTGAAATTAATACAAATCCGTGGTTTCAAAGGAAGTTAATAGAACCAAAATACAAAGCTGCTTCCTTGTACTTTATAAATTTAGAGAAAGTACTTTTCAAAGGTAATTTTTCTGAACATGAAAAAGAAATTTCCAGATTTGAGCTGCAGGGTGCCTCAGGGACTAAATATCTGAAGCTCCTTTGTCTTAAGCTAGAATAAGTTGACAGTAACATCAGAACGGAAGCAGTGTCCATGTTAGGACTCATGTCCAGAGTTTTTGATGACAAGAACATTTGGTGTTAAATTCTAAATTGATGCTGAGTGACAGAATGTCTCCCATACCTCTGCCACTTGCAGACAACTATCACAAGCTCAATTTGCTTAATAGGAACATGGCATGTTCCAGCCCACAAAAAGGCAGGTGGCTTCAAATGAGCAGTGGCCAATATGACTTTTGAGAGACACAAAAACTTGTCTGCCTTTACTGAACCAATCATTCAGCCAACTATACATTGGGGAAATTAATTCTTGGAGCAAAAGATTTCATTACATTCATAACTACAAATATTGTTCTTGGATATAAACTGCCTGGCTCTCTTGACTCAGTGACCTTCTATTTCGGTATATCTAATAGATTTATAATATGTTCTGGGAAGAAGTAGTTTTATTTTTTTTTAAATTGCTCTTTTAACTTCCTGAATATCAGAGGAATGGTAAGTCCTTCCAGAGATATCTGAGAAGTCAAAGAACTCTATGTATTTTGTAACTGTGGCTTCCAGCTTGCTTCATAGTGGCAGAATATCACAGAATCTCAGTATTGGAAAGGATCATAGGAGCGAATCAGTCTAATCTGATAATGTATCTTTCTTCCCTAGTGGATCATGAATGCCACAAGAACAAAATTAATGTCCAACTAACCCTTATTTTCCCAATGTCTGACAAAGAGTCTTATTTGGAATGTCTTAATTATATATATAATCACTAAGTGAAAAAAAAATAATGAGCTAATCTAGCTCAGAGTTTTCCAAAAAGTGGTGTATTTACCATCAATGATATAAGACTAATATTTGGACAAGTGTCAGTATGTTATTTCCTGTATTTTAATATACCTTTAATATTTATTACTTTGTCATTGAATTAAGGAGTAACAACCATAAAATTGTAAGCTCAAAATAAATAGTATATTTAAACAAAGTGTAATAAATAAACGAATAGATGATATCATTGATGGGAAAAATTGTGAAGGATAGAACGGAAGAATGACAGAAATTTATTCTACCCAATGCTGGGTTCTCTCCATTTCATCCCTCTTTTATAACACCATCAACTGCTTAGGTCTTTACTGTTATTATGATATTACCATTATTATTATTGTTATTGCTATTATCATATATAAAAATACCATATGAATTATGATGCTATTGAAATGTACAGTTGTGGTTTATTCATTGTTTCTCAACCACTTGACATCTATGTTTGCTCTTACCAGAGGAGTGAGTGCTCTCATCTGTTATAATGTCTCATTTTCATACGTTCACCTTTATCATCTGATGCTTCTATGCTTTCTTGGCATCCTAAGGTTGTGATCTAAAAGGTAGCTTTGAAGGATAATTTCTGGAAGATGTAAGTTGACTGTTCATAAAAGGCTCTTGCAAGTGTGTAGGGGCCGGGAAGAGGTGGTACTGGAATTGACATAGAGCCAGAAATAGAATTCTGGAAAGTTTTAATTTTCTTGATCCTTTCACGTTAGTGTAGGAAATACATTTATTTACTTATCTATTATCGTCTAAGAAATACTTAGAGACCCTTCTATCTTTATCTTTCATTATACACAAAGGTTCTGGCTATGGTACTTTGAAATAAATAATGAGGAGTTATTAGAAATGCAGTTTTCCTTTCTTAAAATTGGACTCGCAGGCTGTGAAATCCTCTCCTATCACTATTTCTGACATTCATTTTTATTTCCGTTTTGGAATATCATTACAATAGTGCTCATTCCACTGTCAGAATTTTTGGACAGAGCAGTAAAATGAATACATTAAATCATTCACTGAACAGGAATTAGGCTCTTAGTGCTCATCTGAATCAGAATCAGGAGAAGAGCAATCGTTTCCCAGAGCAAAGATTTAACAAGGCAGGTTTTTCTTATTTCTTCTATTATTTTTTAAATGAATGGGAGTAATGAACATGCTCATAGGTTTAGGCAGTTTGCCCCTGTAAAACATCCTAACATCTTTAGCCCTTTGCTCCTTCTGGTCCTTTTTGAAGGCGACAAGGTGTTTGAAAAGATAGAGGATCTTTTAGGAACACTGAATGCTGAGTCCCTGACTCTTACTGTGTTTGAATATTTGAAAGAATTTCCTATATAGTCTTCCATATTCCAGCTAACCGATACTTCTTACAGAAAAGAAAGATTTAAACGTTTGTTTCTACATGCTTCTAGAATACAACAAATGGTTAAACAAAGTGTGAATTCAGCACACATTTTTCCTTTGGTGTCACCATAATGTAACACTTTCCAAGTTCACATCACTGCATTTGTAACAAATGAGCAGAGAAAGATTCCTGAGATTGACTCAACTGCATATGAAAGGTCTCTGAAGATTTTTTAAAAAAGAACTTTTTCTCACAAATTATTTGCCTCCACCTTTTAACTGCTTTGTTGGGGATTTTTTGAGCTCCTAATTCAAACAACTTCTAGTCACTTTTTCTTAAATTCTATCTTGGTTTACTTATTGGCTACTTATTGGTACATAAGAAATTGAATTATATAAAGTCGACAAAACATTTATCAACGATGTTAATTTCTGATTGGTTTTCTGTAATATAATTTCAGATACTTGTGAGGGATTTTATAGTAAAGCAAAGGTTTTAGTAATCTTGGCATTAGCTAAATTATCTTGACTAGATTTGGGGGCATGATACACTTGTCTATATCTTGATTGTGGTGATGGTTACACAACTGCAAATATTTTTCAAAATGTATACAACTTCATACCAAAAAAGTTGAATTTTCCTGTACATAAATTATATTTTAATAAATTACCAACTTACTAACAGACAAAATGACCACTTTAGTTTCAAAATATCATCACAAATGTCCAAATGTTATATCTCAACTTCTTCTCTTTGTGATTTCTCTTTAGCTGATCCTGCTAACCTTTCCTCCCCACCACTACACTGAAGACCTCTACAAGACTGTTTTCAATGACCACCATTTTGTAATATCATTGCTCTTTTATCAATTCTCATCTTACATGATATCTCATCATTATTTAACTGGTATTCTAAGAAAAAAAATGTTTCTTCACTTTATTTTCAGAATACTGCAATTTTTTTTTCTTCTTTCAATACTCCTTCCATTTTACTCACTTCTTTTCAGTAACCTCCTCTTCTTCACAGTCTCCTGACTTGAAAACCATAAACATAACCATATGCTGATCTCTCTCTCTCTAGATAGAAATATAAATAGGTAGATAAATAGATATAGCTTGGGGTTCTCTGAGTTTCCTGGATCTGTGGCTTGATGCCTGACATTTATTTGGGGAAATTCTCAGTCATTATTGTTTCAGATAATTCTTTGGTTCCTTTCTCTCATTCTTCTTCTTCTGGTATTTCTACTGCTTGTATGTTACACCTTTTGTAGTTGTCCCGCATCTCTTGGATATCCTGTCTTGTTTTTTCCCCATCTTTTTTATGTTTACTTTTTAGTTTAGGTAGTTCCTAAGGAGATAGCCTCAAGCTCAGAAATTCATTCCTCAGCTGTGTGCAGTCTACTAATAAGCCCATCAAAGGCATTCTTCATTTCTGCTACTGTGTTTCTGATCTCTACATTTCTCTGTGGTTCTTTCTGAGAATTTCCATCTCTCTGCTTGCATTGCCCATCTATTTTTATATGCTGTCTAGTTTATCCATGAGAGCCTTTAACATCTTCATTGTAGTTGGCTTAAATTCCTATCCTGATAATTCCAACCTTTCTGCCATATCTGAGTTTGGTTCTGATGCTTCCTCTGTCTTTTCAGACTATGTGTTTTTACTTATTAGTATGCCTTTTAATTATTTCTTGATAGCTGCTCATGATGTACTGGGTGAAAGGAGCTGCTGTCAGTAGGACTTCAGTGATGTGGTGTAAATTGTGGGGGGAGGGGAAGCATTCTGGAGTCCTATGATTAGGTCTCAGCCTCAGTGAACCTGTGTCTCTGAACTAAACTCCCAATGTTTCTCAGGTTTTTCCCCTCCCTTAGGTGGGAGAGGATGTCTGGAGTAGGTGGGGTTGGATATTTCTCTTTCTTCAGGTCTGTTAGGCTCTGATAAAACCCCAGCAGGTTAGGTTCGAGTGAAATAATTTCTCCTGAGGGCAGAACTTGTTAATAAGAACAGAATGTTCCTTTGCTCCTCCCCCTCCCAGAGAGTGGAGAGATTTTTCTCTGATATTCACTCTGAGAACCTGATAGATCTCCATGAGTAAAAACTCACAAAAGGTTGTGGGGGAGACTGATGACTGGGTCCCCTGGACTTTTTCTCTCTCAGGCTTTCCATACTCAGCCTCCAGAAATTTGTCAATGATAGTTCAGGTTTTCCCACTCCAGCACTGGTTCCCGTTGAAAGTCTCTGCTCTAACTCAGGCTTTGAAAAGTCCAGGAAGTGGGAGGAAGGGGTTGGTAGCTTAGAAAGAGGCACCTATCTCTTGTCTTGGGAAACTATAAAATCTGAAAACCAAATTCACAACATCATAGTCACTCATCAAACCTAAAATGTAATTGAAGTTTAACTGATTTAGTTCTGTTATGCCAAGGCCAGGGCCCTTGGGAAAACCTTGGACCCTGACAAATAGGATGGAAACATGTGGATGGTGCCAAAGGGTTTAGTTCCCCAGGCTGCTCTTATCTCTCAGTGCCAGCAGAATTGATCTAGCCCTCACCAGTAGAGCTAGCACAACCCTACATGAGAAGACACTGCGAAGATTTCACTCCCACACAGCAACATGGACAACAAGATCCACTTCTGTCTGTCAAATCTGTGCTAGGTTGAGGCGCAGTGTAACGCAGCCAGGGACATGGTAGGCATGATCATGAAGGAAAGGACTATAGCCCATGAACTACAAGAATTAGCCAGCATTCACCAAACTGGATTTTGAGGGCACTCGATCAAGGCGTTCAGAACAGAAGACTGGATAAGGGAGAGTTTATTAACCTGAGGCCACTCTCTTGAGGTGTGAGATTTAACACTCTGGCAAAACCTTAGGAAAAGACAAAAACTTGCTGCTAGAGTAGCTTCTAGAATCCAGGGGAAACTGATGAGCCATTCTGAGCTAAGTTCAACCGCCTACATTACCAGGCCAGATGTGAAGGAAGGGATTGAAAGGCTCAGGTGCGTCAGCATGCTAGAAGTATTATGCTCCTTGGCAAGGCCAAGACGACACTATTCACCTAGGCCATAATGCTCTGGTGACAGGCAACCAGTATCAAAAAATAGTTTGGTAGTAGCTCTCTTCTGGAGGCTGGGATTGAATAAAAGAGGCTATCACATAATTGACTCATGGATAACAATGGGGATGTGGGGTTCTCAAAGCAATAGAGGCCAGATGGCATTGCTTACCTTCCAGAACCCAGGGGTTCATAATCACATAAGAACTGACAAGGTGGGAGTAGCAGCCAAGAGGTCTTCACCCACAAAGACTTGTGAAGATATTTAATAAAACATGATACCAACAGGAACTAGGTAGATGGGCAGCCAGTAAGAGTGCTGATAATAGAAAAACAAAGATGGATGACCAAAAAGTAGTTGCTCAAATTTAAAAAAAAAAAAATCCCTTGCCTAGTTCCTGGACCTGAGCCAGTTTTTAAACTTGTAAGATACCTGCTTTGGGGATCTACCATATTAATAAGGTTTATAGGGGTCTAGTGATCAGGGGGTTATGAAAACATTCTCTTCAAAGTAAGAGATAAATTGCATTATCTTCTATGTGCTACCTTAGAAGAAGAACCACAACACATGGTAAGCCTCTTCAGATTCTGAACCAATGCATGCGACACCTTGAATTACTGCTTTAGCCTAAAGCTTCAGACTTTCAGCTTTGAGTGAGGTCTAGAGGGGAGAATGGTTCTCCAGGAGGGGCAGCCTACGGTGTAAGCAGGGTTACTGCTTGGGCCATGGGATACAGCAGACCCTGCAGTGTTGGAGATATCAGTGCTGGGAAAAGATGCAGTGTGGAGATTCTGGCAGGTCCCAGAGGGAAAATCACAGTTCTGGAGTGAGGCCATGTTATTTGCAGTGGAGCATTAAATGACCTTTGTAAATAGCTCCTGGTGTACTAATGGGACTTGGTAGAGGCAGAATGCTTGACTATGGGACACTAAGTGACCATTTCTCTGTAACTGCCTAGCATGAGTGTGTTCTGTTCAATCTAGCAAGTAATAAAGTTGGGCAGGTGCAGCAACAATTCATCAAAAGATGAAAATGATATATCCAGGATCAAGCTTGAGCAGGACCATAGGGCATGGCAAGTTGTATGAGCAAGTAGCCCAAATTCCAGTGTCAAAAGTCACCATTGTACCATCATCCCTCTCTCAACTCAGACCTATGAGCATAGGAGAGGATCCTGTATAATCGCCAAAACAATGGGAAAAAATCCCATGCATTTTATGGATGCATCAGCTGAGAATGTGGTACACAAGCCAAAATTGGATGACGGGTGTGTTATACTCAGATGTAACTTTGAGGGCAGGCCAGCAGGTGAGATCCGTTGAAAGAAAAAAACAAACAAAACAAAACAAAAAAAGCTCAGAGGGAGTGGCCTGGTAGCGTAGCAATTAAGTTCACACACTCTGCTTCAGGGGCCTGGGCTTCTCCAGTTTTGATGCCAGGCACAAACCTCCATACCACTTATCAAGCCATGCTGTGGCAGGCGTCCCATGTATAAAGCAGAGGAAGATGGCCCACAGATGTTGGCTCAGGGCCAATCTTCCTTAGCAAAAGGAGGAAGATTGGTGGTGGATGTTAGTTTAAGGCTAAACATCCTCAAAAAAAAAAATAGTAATAATAATAAGCTCAGAAACCAGGAGGATTGTGGTAGAGGCAGTTATGTGGGAGTAGGCAAGAAGTGCGACGATGTTTGCATCACATGTTAATGCCCACCAAGAGGAAAATCCATCATGGAAGAGACACTGGGCAACCAAGTAAACAAATTCACTTGATTAATTGGCATTAACCAGGCTTTGTCGTTGGCATGATGGCTGCACAAAAGGAATAACCACAATAGCAGAGGTGGAGGCTATTGATGGCCCTAGCATAATTGTTCCTACTTACTAAAGCTGATCTAGCCACTTGTGAATGTTCAAACTGCCAGCAAGAGTGACCAATGCTGAGCGTTTACTCCTCAAGGTACCAATCAGTCACCACATGTCAAGTTGGGTCCCTTTCATCCTGGAAGAGCCAGTGGTTCATTCACGCAGGAATAGACACTTATTCTGGGCACGGGTTTGCTTTTCCTGCCCACAAGAGTTACTTATCAATAATTTCACCCTTGTGTATATGTCCAAGTGAAACTTTTCACATCTACATTAAAAGACATAAATATGAGCATAGCAATGTTGTTCATGCAAATTGTTAGAAACAACCTTAATGCCTATCATTAGGAGAGTGGATAAATGAATAAACTGTAATACTGTATCACAACTGAACATAAAACCACAGTCAAAATGAAAGTACCATCACAACGAGCAGCAATAGAGATGAATGCTAACAAAATGATCCTAAGTGAAAAACATTACATTCACAATGATACACTTTTTATGAAATTAAAAATAACTGAGAGGATGCATCCTGCATGTATAACTAAACTATAAAGGACATATTAACCATTATATAGCTGATGTATATATATTGTAGATACTAATATAATGTCTACATACACATATATCTTCTTTAGGAATAAAACTATGTGAAATGAAAAGCAAGAATATGAAAAATATGATAATCTCTGGGGAGAGTCTTAGAGATAAGATGGTGAATCATCTGGTTAAATATAGGCTATCGTCAGAGTCAGAGATGTTGTTTGGGTGGTAGTTTCATGGTGCTCATTACATGATTCCAAATAACTAATTAACTGAGTAAGTAAAAAATAAATAAATGAGAGTCATGCCTAAATTGATGTTATCATCATCAGCGATTCTCATGGTAAGTGTGTTATCATCACAGACTATAATTAATCCAGTTCTATACATTGAAGTCTAATGTGTGTGTGTGTGTGTGTGCATGTGTGTACGTTTATATACGTAGAGAATCAAGGTCAATATTGAACCAGAAAAGAGTTTCTTTAGAATATATAAATGCATTCACTGTTTATATATGTGTGATGGTTCTCAAATATGTACACATTGTTTGACAAGCCTCTTCCCCAAAGGAGGAAACCAATTTTCCTGCCATTGAGTGTGTGCTCTACTTTCTGTCTTGCTTCTAATAAATGGAATATGGTAGCAGTGATGGCATGTGACCTCTGAAAAATATCATAAAAGGTATAACAGCTTCCTACTTTCTTTGCCTTTTGGATCACTCGATGTGGGAGATAGAGTTTCCATATTTAGGAACACAGGAAACAGTGATTTTAAACTACAGATAAATAATGAGGTGTTTTGTTTTTGGTTTTGGTTTTTTTTTTTGATATAAATATGTCCCTTGAAATATTGGGAACATGCTTATACTAAAAATTTATTTGTTGTTTACCTGAATTCCAGATTTAACTAGGCAGCCTGTACTTTATCTTAGGTCCCCTCTAACAATCATATGAAGAGGTCTATGTGGCAATGAACTGGGTTCCCTGCCAAAGCAACCAGAGTGAGCCATCTTGGAGGCTAATCCTCCAGCCCCAGTCAAGCCTTCGGATGACTGCAGCCCTTGCTAATGCCTTGACTTCAACTTCATGAGAGACCCTAAGCCAGAAACCCTCGCTAAGCCACTTCTGAAATACTGAATTACAGAAACTATAAAACAACACATGTGTGTTGTTTTATACTGCCAAGTTGTGAGGTAATTTGTTCCATAGTAATACATAACTTATACAGTAAATATCTCATCAATCCTGTTTTTTAGAATTATAATCCAAAGAGGAGAGAACTGACATGCATCACTTGTTTCTAAGATATATCTCAATATATATTTTTTGTTTGCTTGATTTGTTTGTTTTAATTCTAACATCACTAGGCCTTAAATGATGATTAATTCACTAAGTTCTAGCTACTTTTAGAATAATCAGCTTTCAGGGTTGACTAAAACTGTTCTGTCCTCAAACAAATCCTTTTTCTCTTCATGGAGCCACATTTTATTTTCCTAATTCTGATTGAGATCTCAAGAGAATAGAAAGAAAGGGTGCAGATTTTGATGGGAAGTAAAAGCTGTCATTTCATAAATGATAATGCTTCCATTTCTTAAAGAAAGAAAGATATCTCCCTTTCCTTCTTCCCAGTGGAAATATATGGGTCAATTAGCTTTGTCTGCTTCATCACAAGTAGGTTCTGTGACCATTTTTTTCTCTTTGTTGATTACTTGGCAGGTTTTTATTCTACGAAAATATTCCATACTCCATCATTTACCTTTGAATTCTACAGAGCTACTTGTCTCAAGAGATTTATCTTTCTCTCATTTCCCAGTTTAACATCTGTATGAATATCTGCTTCACTGGAAATCCAACATGGTTATTTTCTGCTGAGTACCGTTTATTTCTCCTCCCAGCCCCCCACCCTGCCAAGCCCAGATGCTCCAAAAAGTAATGCATTATGATTGTAGCTCAAGTGGGAGATTGGGAGCAAGATGATATGTGTCCTAATGTTTAGGAGTCCCTGATTAGAACTTGAAAACATCCCTTTCCTCCCCTTTAAGCAGTTTCCCAGTTTAAACTGCCTCAAAAGATTTCTTTGCTGTAATAATTCTTCATTAATAAGATGGCAGCATAATGGAAAACTACAAACTGCAGGACTCCTTACAGGGAAATAGAGCAGCAAATGTGACTTCTCAAATTCACCGTGCAGAATTCAAAGTGAGACACATGGGTGAAAAATGCTTGCATCAACTTTCCTCCTAAAGAAGGTAGCTGTTAATTAACAATGGGACATTTCCTCTTGTTGAATTTTAATCTTAATTCATGTACTTCTTGGTGTACTAGAAAGCACACTGCCCTAGCAGGCAGGAGATCTGGCATCATCCCTGCTTCTGCCACATTTCACCATCTGGCTCTTGAGGATCCGTTCAAATCTTAGCTCAACTCTAGCAACTGAGTTGACCTTCATTTGCATCTTTTACTTCCCTTTCCATGACCCACATTTTATTCTCATTTTCTATGGTCTTTATTTTTAATTTCTAGCTCAATAGTTTATTATTTAATGAATGTCTTCTTATTTGAAGGCAGCTCAAAACCATGATAGGTCAAATATTGAAAACATTAATAAAAAGAAGTGGCTGCTTTCCTTGTAATGTGAGAATCGAATATGTAGCAGGAACAAAACCATTTATATAAATTATAGCACAAAATTTTGATTTTCACCACAATTCTATAAAGTAGATATCTTTTAGTCACTTTACAGATGGGAAAACATAGACAAAACTGTGACTTTCTTAGCTTAACAGCTCTAGTGACTCACTCAAATTAGGTCTAACTAATGGCAGAATTCATGTACTTTTAATTGTGCTGAAGCTAACAAAGTTAGCCTAAATCTCGTCTAAATCCTTAATCTCTCTGATCCACAGGAGTGTGGATTAGAAGCTTTCTAACTCAACTGTTCTCTAATTCTCTAATTACGAAGGCAAGAGCCCTTGGTCTAATGTTGCGTTCCACTGATTCATGAAGTTCTGCTGATGCAATAATTGTCAGCAATATTGCCAAAAATTGATGAATTTTTTTGCCCTCTTTGCCATGCAATGTGAACGGAAGAACTACACCAGGAATGACTAGTGGTTAGTCAGTCAATTTCCTTGTCTTTTCTCACCCAGTGGCCCAATTTCTTTCCTCTCCTGCACTGCTGGATTCCCATCAGTCGAGTCCTGTGTCTATTTTCCTACCTTTACTCCACTGCTGTTGACTCATCAGGCCTAAGCCCATTGCTGCAGGCCCCTGGCCAGTTCCCCTGCCTTTAGCCTCTTTCTTCCTCATGCCTACTGTTATGACTCTTCTAACACGGTACACCTGATCTGTGTAATTTCAATGCCTTCTGGTCCAAGTACTTCAGTGACTCTTTGCTGCCCTCAGAGGAAGGAAAACAGCAACAACAATAAATGCACATCCCCTCCATCATCTGATGCCTTGCCTATTTCTGCAGCCTCACCACCCATGACTCGCTCCTCTACAGTCTCATCGCTCTGGCCATTCTGTTCTTCTGTGTTGCTCAGTATGGAACACAGAGCCTGGAATTCTCTCATCCTTTTCTGCATCAATTCCTACTCAAACTCCTACTCAGTCTTCAAAATGCAAATCAAGCATCATCTTTCCTTGAAGGCTTCCACATTCTCCTCACATCTCCCAGGCCCAACTGCATGAGGTGTTAAGCTAAGTTATTTCTATGAAGATTTAATTATGAATAACACACAATAAATATAATCATTTAGTGGTACTTTTCCCTTCAAAGACTTTGAGCTCTAAGAAGGTAAATGTGTCAGTTTTATTATTGCTTTCTAAAATTACAGAGAACTTCTTATGTGCTAGGCAGTATTTTAAAACATTTTACAAATAACTTGGTTACTCCTCATTCCATTATTATGAGATAGATGCTATTACTATCCACATTATACATGTAAACAAACTGAGACAAAAAGAAACTAGGTAGCTTACCCACAGTCCTCAGCTAGTAAGTGGTAATCCTAGACAGTCTGGTTCCAGACTCTGTTCTTTTAACGCAACTGTATGCTATATATCTGTGTCCTCAGTTTCTAACTTTGTGCTTGGCAAAAAGTAGGTGTTCAAGGAGTATTTCTTTAGTGAATAAATAAACTCTATTTCTGTTTAGTGAAAAATGCAATATTAAGGGGCCAGCCCAGTGACCGAGTGGTTAACTTCACACGCTCCACTTCAGTGACCCAGGGTTCGCCAGTTCGGATCCTGGGCACAGAATTACACACTGCTCATCAAGTCAGGCTGTGGTAGGCATCCCACGTAGAAGAACCAGAATGACTTACAACTAGGATAGACAACTATGTACTGGGGCTTTGGGGAGAAAAACAAAAAAGCAGGAAAGTTGGCAACAGATGTCAACTCAAGGTCAATCTTCCTCACCAAAAAGCGCATCTTAAAAAAAAAAAAGAAAAATCACATGGTGGATTACCACTTAATTCCTAGAAAAGAAAAAAGCAACATTAAATGCTAAGTGTATAATCAAAATGTTAGTACCAAACAACAAAAATCACCCTTCAGTTGAGCATGGCTTTGCTTGGAATGCACTTCAAACTCTGGAAAATAACACTCTGTCATTCAGAAAGAAAAGAAGAGAAAAGGAAAATGGTAATATTGTCTTTAAACATAATAAAAACAGCTTGACCTTGGAGATGTACACCAATGAGTAAAACATTGAATATCTCAAAATCCATTTCAAGCTCTGTAGGGTGTTAAGATAGCAGACAGAGCTCCTCTTTATTTTAGTTTTCTATTTCATGAAAAGCATTTACTAATACTTGGTCTCTGTGGGTCTAGCACATCTGGGGTAAGGTGGCTCAGGTGGAGAAACAGTAGATGTCATGAATGGAAGTGATCAGCTCACTACTGTTCATGACTCGATCAGCATGAACGCTCAGGGTAAGAAAAACTAACTAGGACACCTCCAAATGTCACATCCATCAAAATCCACACCTATACAGGATTCCTCATGGTCTGTGATGAAAAGCATTTGAGATTTTACCCAGAACAAATTGAACAGAACAGAAGCAAAAAATAAATGCTACGAAGTACTGAATACTTCTTTTTTTTTTTAAGTTGCCATCCTGTGAACAAACTTAATTTAAGATGAACAATTAGGCATGTTTGTCTTTTTTCTCCAGTTAAAAAAAAAATGAAGTAAAATGCCACATTTAATATTTTTTAAGTGTTCTAGGTTGGCAATTTTCAACATGAGTAGATTTCATAATAATTGTGGTATTTCGTGTCAATAACAATAGCTATAATTTATCTGGGAGTCACGATAGAGTAATTTAATTCTAACAACCACTCTCTGTGGCAGTCATTATGAATGTACCTTTATTATACTTAAGAAAGTGGAGTCTCCCTGGAGTTAAATATCCTAGTAGTAGCCAGGATATAAATGCAGTTTTGTCTGATTATAAAACACATATTAAATGATCATCTCTTGCTCTTCAAAGAGCTTATGTGCTGTGTGGGTGTGGATGTGGGTGTGTGTGTTTGTGAAGAAAAATGGGTACATACAGGAAACTTATTGTATTTACTCAAGGAAACACATTTTGAAGGGAGGAACGAGGAAAAAAT
Organism: Equus quagga; assembly: GCF_021613505.1. Lineage (NCBI taxonomy): Eukaryota > Metazoa > Chordata > Mammalia > Perissodactyla > Equidae > Equus > Equus quagga. The sequence goes on along the minus strand of NC_060279.1, from coordinate 56,010,461 downwards.
CTTCCAGGGATCTCTTTGGAGTCAAGAGGGTCCTTGATTTCTTAGGCAAATAATCATCCTAGAGTGCAAAAAAAGGGAAAACATGAATGTAAATGATATGCCATCTACCACAGACTTACACCTCAGCAATGTAGTAGCAGGAGTGCTGATGGTGGTTGTAGTAGCAAGAATCGTGGAACAGCATCAATTTTTTTTAAAGAGCTTTCACATGCTACTGACCATAGCAATCACTTTACATTGTTTATCTCATGTATTCATCACAGCAATCCAAAGACAAGGCACCATTATCATCCTTGATTTACAGAGAAGGAATCTAAGAGTTGAAGTCTTGACAAGGTGTGGCAGGTAGAAATCTAAGATAGTCCTCAAGGTTCCAGCCACTCATGCAGATGTATACTCTGAATAAGATGGGATGGTCACTCCAGTGATTAGGTTATGTTATAGAGCACAGTTGAACTTAAGAAAAGGAGATTCTCTGGGTGGGCACGACCTAGTGATGTGAGTTCTTAAAAAGAACCAGAATCTTCCTGAAGAATTCATTTGAAGAGTGAGAAGGACTCGACATAAGGGGTATTCTCTGCTGCTGGCTTTAAAGATGGAGGGAGCCACGTGGAAAAGAACGCAGACATTGTCTAGGAGCTGAGAGCAGCCCCTGGGCTGATGGCCAGCAAGGAAATGGGGCCTCAGTGCCACACCAGCCACGAACTGAATTCTGCCATAATCATGTGAGCCCGGAAGACTACCTTGACCTCAAGATGAGGGCCGGGTCGAGACCTTGAGTTCGTCTTTTGAAACCCTAGGCTGGGATTACAGTCATACTGTGCCCAGACTTCGACTGACAGAAGCATGAGCTAATAAGTGAGTGTTATTTTAAGCCACTGAGTTTGTGCTCGATTTTTCAATGCAACATTTAAAATGTACATAAAATGTCACATAAGTTGCAAAGCAGAGCTATAAATCATAATACGACTCCGGAGTTCAACTCTTAACCACCAGCAACAACATGTGCCCAAAAATGAGTCTAAAAGAACTGATTTAGTAAAATTTGTATAAGGCATTTCAAATGTAAACAGGACAGCTTTGGGCTCATGGCACCATGAGAAATTTTCAGATAAAAGGAGACAGTGGGTCAGAATGTAAGAGAAGCTCTAGGCAACTAACTGCTCCACAGGTCATCTCATGGGTGGGTGGTTTTGGCCTTGCCTCTAACAGCTTAAGCAGACAGCTTGATGTGCCTTCATCAGGAACGCTGGCCACCACCGCAGGGGACAGCTGCCATACCCAGCAGCAGAGAATGGCTTTAGGGGATGCAGGTGTTTCCACAGCCTTCCACAGCCTTGGGCAATGACCTCTTTGAAGCAACCAATTGCTTTCTCGTGGTGGGCAGCACTTGTACACTGGCCTTTCGATTGTTCTGGAAGATTCTGGATGGTTCCCTGATGCAAGCCTTCAGATGTGCATCTCCTTCTGCCCAAAATGCTTTGTTCTTGGTTTTCTTGGGAATTTTCATTCTTATCTTCTATATAGCAACTTAACTGGCACCTTCTCAAGAAACTTTCTTTCATTGCTTTTTTGAGTCTTATTTCTCTGCTTTTTCTCAAGCTTCCAATTTTTGCCCTTCAGAGAACTTATCACAATTTATCATTTTTCACTTGTTTACTTTTTGTTGTTTCCCTCACTATGAATATTGCTATTAATAAAATAATAACTAACACATTTGTGAACTATCAGGTGACAGTAAAGATCCCCTGTTAAGCCCCACAGAGAATCTGGAGAGGTGGGGACAAGCATATGCACATGTTAGCAATGTTGAAGCAAGGATGAGTGAGGTTAGAGACCACGCAGTGTTATACAACAAGCAGTGATTCATTCAGGATTAAAACCCAGGCAGTTTGTATTCCTGTTTCTCAGCAGTACAGCCTTTAGACCAAACAGTAAACAATGTACACCTAGCAGGTAGCACAGTGCCCATCACACAAAAGTCACTCAATAAGGATTTGTGGCAAGAATAAATGAATGCATGCATAGCAGCAGGCGCAGAGTTGAGATGCCTTCACTTAGCCTTTCAGACAGGATAGAATGCAATACTTGAAAATAATGAGATATCAGAAAGATGAAAAAGAGGAGGAGAAGGAAGGAGGATGAGATGATCATGGTGGCCACCCCAATCTGACTATGACTTAGAATTACCTGATGTTACAGCTTTACTCCAGACCTTCAGAATCACCACCTTACAGAGTCGGGGGAGTGGGGAACACAGACTTTATATTTTTTTAAGTCACCAGGTGAATCTGATGATGTGCCAAATCGGTTTTAAGTGTGAGCATGAAGAGGCATTTCTGGTGACCACTGGAAATAGAGCAAAAATCTCAGTGCTTTCTCATTTGTAGTCTGCGCTAAACACACGCATGCACTATTTCTCACTAATATTATCATTTTTTCCTATCCATCATCAGGGCAGAGAAATAGCAGTATAGAGAAAATTATATTAATTCAGCATTATTTGTATTTTTTGTTTATATGTGTAAAGACATATAAACATGCCTGAAATTGTGTGAAGAGAACATATCTTTATATACACACACAGCTACTCCCCCAGTTAGATACTAGAATATTACCATTTTACACATGAAGAAACTGAGATACAGAGAGAGATTCTGTACCTTGCCCACAGCCAAAGAGCTGGTCAGTGACAAACTCTGATTAAATTTGGGTGCTTAATGCTTAAGTTAAGCCCTTGTCCATTTAATGGAAACCTTCTCATCTTTAAAAAATAATGTGTCCCAATTCTTGAGGGGTGATAAAAATATGCTAGGCAGCTGAAGCAAACACACACACAAATTCAGACATATTTTGGGAACTGTAATGAGTTCAATATGTTTACAGTATATAGTGTGAAGTTATAAATGAATGGTGAGATATGAGAAATAGGAACAAAAATCAGAAAATAGAGAGCCTTGGAATGCTAAGTTAAGGACTATGAAACTTCTCTTCATGATGGAGAGCTAACAAAGTTTTGTTAGTGTCCAGTTCAGGGTCAACATCATAGCAATTACACTAACTATATAACTATACACTCAACTCTCATCATAGCCTAGAATCAGTTATATGGAAATTCAAGACAAGGGAAATATTTTGGGTTCTCATGTGTAATAAAGTCCTTCTAGGATGTAGATTAAATTTTCTGTCTTTTTACTATATTTTCTGAATAGTTAAAATAGCTGCAAGGTTGAACTTCTGACACAAAAAAATGTAAATTCAAACAAACCTAATTTTCCATTTGGGAAGAAAGGGTGTGAATCTAGAGATCTTTTTCTGCTTAAAGTTTAGCTTGTATTTACCAAGGGTGGGTCTTAGCTAATAAACATTAGTAGAACCATCTCTATTCCTGCCAGTGCCAAGACAAATACATTGTACTAAGCCTATTTCAATGTGTACTCTATCTGAATCCTCTCCTAATGGCATAATTATAGCAACAGAAGTATTAGTCTATATTTTCCCCTGGATGCTTTTCAACTGAAATCTAAATTTCACATAAATATATTTTAAATGTCCCTTCCTGAAACCCATCTGGATGAGGAAATTATGGAAGGGTATACAAATGTGTAATATATATCCAATTTTAAGTGAGCATTTGTGTTACTAAACCTGAAATCAAAAGATCCATTAGAATGAACGCTGTCAATTCATGTAAGCCTTGCTTGTTGTTCTTATATTCTTTGTTTAAAAGAAAGAGAAACACAAAATAAACTATATGTAAATAAATTTTAATGTTTAAATTATGTAGCATGGAGCAAACTGAATTAAATAGAACCATATTTAAATGTGGAACGTTTTGATATCTTACATCATACTATTGCATACTTCTCTTTTTCAAATGCAATTAATCTTGAGTGTCATATCATTAAAAGATTATGATAAAATACTCAAAAGGAGAACAGAGAAAGATAAGAGTATTTCTGATGAAGCATTTCTACAGAAAGAGGGTATAACTGAGATTGCAAGAGAAAAAGACCAGAATTGACGGAAAAGCTGTATATAATAGAGCAAGAAAGAATTTGCCTCCAATGTCAGTTTCACTATTTTGTTGAACTTTATTTACTTGGTTTTTAATTATTATTTTTGTCAAATATCAGGCGTGAAATCTGGTGGAGCATCCTTAGTTTCTTAGGAAGACAAAAGAGTGCCTTTCCAAGATTGTCCATGACTTCAAATTTACTGAAAACTGAATGTTTGACATTCAAGTGCTGGGTTCTAGCGATCGAGGTTAAAAACAGAACCATATTTTTCACAGTGCACATAATACAGCATCGGAAACTCACATGCAAAAATGCACTGCAATGAGACATACAATTATAGAAGGATGAACGTGAAATAGAATAAATGCTAGAGAAGAGAAAGTAAGTAATTAGATCTGGGATTTCAAAGGAGGCATCACAGGAGAAGAGGAACTGTTCCCCGGAATAGCGCCTTTCTAAACATAAAGGATAATATAGGTCTTATGAGTTTCCAGACTTCTGTGGCCAAGGAGGAAAGGGCTTTTCCTTCTGGCTCAAATTTAACAAATCCATGGGCAAGAGTGTCATCGATCTGCGGTTGATCAAGTGTAAACCTTGAGCTATGATGACGGTCTGAGCTTGGGCCATGTCTTCACTCCCTGGATCGTATGAAAAGGCAGCAGCTTCTATTCCAACCATATAACCATAGATGGGAAAGAATGAATCTCAAAGTGGCAAAGGTGCTGTTTCCAGAAAAAACAGAGTGAGTTTATGGTCAAACAAATTTTCTATGTTCTGTTACATTTCTAGAAAAGGATCTTACAGGATGCGATTAAGTTTTATCTACACTGACAGTACAAAAGTGAAAATCTATTAAAATACTTTGTTTATAACCTACCATTTTCATTGGACCATGCATGGTTGTTTTAAAGCAGCAGAGGTTAAATTTGTCTCGTAAGGAGTGGTGATAGGCAAGGTATCTAGGACATCTGTAATATGTTGCTTTGATGCTCTTTCCTTCCCAGACCCAATAGCTAATGAAAAAAGAAAAGATCTCTGCATGATGTTCTATTTGCTCATTTTTGGTTTTTCAACTGAGAAGGAATTTCAGAACAGACCTTAGCTTCCATTCAACTCCTCGTGGGGGAGAAATGTTGAAGGATTTCTAGAAACAGAAAATTTCTCAGAATTTACATTAGCCTTGCTGATCATTCAGCATGGTGAAGCTAGTAGAAACTTCAGGGAGAATGAAGTCAAAAGATAGATCTGGGAGCTGACCCTTTGGCAGGGTGGTTAAATTCACGCACTCCACTATGGTAGCCCGGGGTTCTCCAGTTCGGATCCTGGGTGTGGATCTGGCACTGTTTATCAATCCATGCTGAGGTGGCGTCCCACATAGAGGAAGTAGAAGGACAGGCAACTATTATATACAACTATGTACTGGGGGGCTTTGGGGAGACAGATAAAAACAAAAAAGAGGAAAACTAGCGACAGATGTTAGCTCAGAACCAATCTTTAAAAAATAAATAAATAAATAAATAAAATCCCCCATTCCCCTCAAAAAGACAGATCTGAATTCAAGTACAAAATTAGAAGTTCCACACTCTAAAAAGCATGATTCATATTCTCTCTCAAATAAACTGCTCCATACTTTCCTTCAGCCTCACTGCCACTCTTTATTTGGGCAGCTTTTTCTTCCCCTGCCATACTCTTTCAACAGATACATAAACTTACTGAGGACTTTCTATGTTCCTAGCACGTTGCTAGCTGTTGGTAACATGGGCATACCTCGGAGATTCTGCAGATTCAGTTCCAGACCGCTGCAAGCAAGCAAACATTACAATATACCTAATCACATGATTTTTTTGGTTTCCCAGTACATACGAAAATTATATTTACACTATACTGTAGTCTATTTTAAAGTGTGCGACAGCATTACATCTAAAAAAACAATATGTACCTTAATTAAAAAATGCTAACCATCATCGGAGCCTTCAGCACAAATTTTTTGCTGGTGCAGATTCTTGCCTAGATGTTGATGACTGCTGGTTGACCAGGGTAGTGGCTGCTGAAGGTTAGGGTGGCTATTCTTAAAGTAAGAATACTTTAAGAATTCTTATTTAAATGTGGCAATTTCTTCAAGTAAGCCGACAATGAAGTTTGCTGCATCAATTGACACTTCCTTTCACAAATGATTTCTCTGTGGCATGAGATTCTGTCTGACAGCATTTTACTCACAGTAGAACTCCTTCCAAGATAGCAGTTAATCCTCTCAAAACCTACCACTGCTTTGTCAACTAAGTTTATGTAATATTCTAACTCCTTTGTTGTCGTTTCAACAATCTTCATGGCATCTTCACCAGGGGTAGATTCCATCTCAAAAAAACACTTTCTCTGCTCATCCGTAAGAAGCAACTCCTCACCTATTGAAGTTTTATCATGAGATTGCAGAAATTCAGTCACATCTTCAGGCTCCGCTTCTAATTCTAGTGTTCTTGTTATTTCCATCACATCTACAGTGACTTCCTCCACTGAAGTCTCAAATCCCGGAAAGTCATCCAGGAGAGTTGGAATCAACTTCTTCCAAACTCTTATTAATGTTGATATTTCGACCTCTTCCCATGAATCATGAATGTTCGTAACAGCATCTGGAATGGTGAATCCTTTCCAGAAGGTTTTCAATTTACATTGCCCAGAGCCATCAGAGGAATCACCATCCATGGTGGCTATAGCCTTATGAAATTTATTTTTTAAATACTAAGATTTGAAAATCAACGTTACTCCTGCTCCATGGGCTACAGAATGGATGTTGTGTTAGCAGGCATGAAAACAACATTAGTCTCATTGTCCATCTCCATCGGAGCTCTTGGGTGACCACCTACATTGTCAATAAGCAGTAATATTTTGAAAGGAATCTTTTTTCTGAGAAGTAGGTTTCAACAGCGAGCTTAAAATATTCAGGGAACCATGTTGTAAACAGATGTGTTGACACCCAGGCTTCATTGTGCTGTTTATAGAGCATAGGTAGAGTAAATTTAGTATAATTCTTAAGGGCCCTAGGATTTGGGGAATGATAAATGAACATTGGCTTCAACTTCAAATCTCCAGATGCATTAGCCCATAACAAGAGAGTCAGCCTCTCCTTTGAAGCTTTGAAGCCAGGCATTGACTTCTCCTCTCTAGCTACTAAAGTCCTAGATGGCATCTTCTTCCAATAGAGTTATTTCATCTACATTGAAAATCTGTTCTTTTGTGTAGCCACATTTATTAATTATCTTAGCTAGATCTTCTGGAGAACTTGCTGCAGCTTCCACACCAGCACTTGCTGCTTCACCTTGCAATTTTATGTTATGGAGATGGCTTCCTTCTTTAAATCTCAGTAACCAACCTCTGCTACCTTCAAACTTTTCTTCTGCAGCTTCCTCACCTCTCTCAGCATTCATGAAATTGAAGAGAGTGAGGGTCTTCCTCTGGGTTAGGGTTTGACATAAGGGAAGGTTGTGGATGGTTTGATCTTCTATCCAGACCACTAAAACTTTGTCCATATCAGCAATAAGGGCATTTCACTTTCTTATCATTTGTATGTTCACTGGAGTAGCACTTTTAATTTCCTTCAAAAACTTTTCCTTTGCAATCACAACTTGGCTAATTGTTTGGTGTAAGATGCCTAGCTCTCAGCCTATCTCGGTTTTCGACATGCCTTCTTCACTAAGCTTAGTCATTTCTAACTTTCGATTTCAAATGAGAGATGTGAGACTCTTCCTTTCACTTGAACACTTAGAAGCCAGTGTAGGGTTATTAACTGGCCTAGTTTTAATATTGTGTGTCTCAGGGAACAGGGAGGCCCAAGAAGAAGGAGACAGATGGAGGAAGGGCCGGTCGGTGGAGCAATCAGAACACAGACAACGTTTACAAATTAAGTTCTCTGTCTTCTATGGGCACAGTTCCTGGAGCCCCAAAACAATTACAGTAATAACATCAAAGATCACGGGTCACCATAACAAATATAACAATAATGAAAAAGTTTGAATTATTAAGAATTACAAATTGTGACACAGAGACATGAAATGATCAAATGCTGTTGGAAAAAATGGTGCTGATAGAGTTGCTTGACACAGGATTGCCACAAACCCTCACTTTGTAGAAAATGCAATATCTGCGAAGCACAGTAAAAGCAAAACACAATAAAACAACGTATGCCTGTAGAAGAATAAGATACTAAGCGTACTTATTATTGTGCTCATTTGACATTAGAAAAGAAATAAGAGCTACAATGCGAGGAGAGCAGCTAAGAGAATAAGGCTAATGAGGTGGGCGGGAGGTGGACACAGTAGGGATATTTCCAAGGAAATCTTTTCTAAAGAAGTAACTTTGGATAAAGAACCTGAAATAAAGCAGAGAACCCAATCCACAAATAAGTGGAAGAAAATACATGCTAGGCTAACTGAATGAGTACTACAAATTCAACATGCTTGGCAAGTTGAAAAAACGGTAAGTAGGCCAGTGTGGCTGGAGTACAATGAGAAAGGGGGAGGTAGGTGTGAGACAAAAAAACATAGCATGTCCAGTTTAGACATTCAGTGTACGATCACAGTATTAGCTGGTGATTCCTCTGTTAAGACTACTGGAGAGGAAACAGTATAAGGCTCTTCTCCCTGCTTCTGAGGAACTTGTGCTATATTTGGGAGGATAAAACTTGCACATATATGAAACAAGAGCAAACAATTTCAGAGCCAATGATGATGTGCAGTGCAAACTCAAAGTGCGGCTCAGAAAGATTAATCAATGAGAGCGAGGGGACCAGGGAACTTCATTGCAAAAGTGCAACCTGAGATGCATAGAATTAGAAAATCTAGAGGGAAAGAGTTTTACTGAAGACATTCTGGAATAATAATGCACAAAATACTCTTCAGTGAGAAATAGGGTTCCTGTAAAAGACAGAGCAGTTACGATAAGACCAGTCATCTATTCAACTAAATGCAGGGTAGTCATAAGTCTCTGACTCTGTTGCATTGGACTTCTTTGTTCCAAAATAATTATTAATAGCACTACCTTTTACTCTCAAAAGTGTTCTGGTTCGGATGATAAAGTGTATAGCTATCGCAGCAAAAGACGACATCTTGTAAATATAGATTGGAATCCATCCATGCAAATGTGGGACCATTTACCTAAGTTGAGCTCAGTTTCTGCACATAGAAGATATAATTAAATATGAGACAAGTTTAATCACTAGTCCATTCAAATTTTAGTGATAAAACTTGCAAGCTTCTACCAGTGAGTCCCCCACCACAAGATGTATCCAAAGAACATTTTCCAAAAGATCTCTCTCTTCCTTATTAAGTTGGTATTTTGTGTGATGGTTGGATTGTGCTAGTAATTAATGGTATCAAAATAGGAATATTAAGTGGCTACATTTTCTCTTGTATTTGAAGTTGGAAGAAATGGGTGAACTGTTTTTGTTTCTTGTAGTTTAACTAAACTGAATAAAAAAATTAAAAAAATAAAACTACAATAATCCATTAAACGGTTTGAGGTTTAAGCTATTTCATCCTCCAAGTAAGACACTTTGGAATGTACATTTTCTCCAACATTTCCTTTGGAAAGGAGCGTAATGGTGACTGATATATGCTTGGTGACACACAAAAGTAGATAAGCTCTTTTGCTTTTATTATGGTGAAAGGTTAGTAGGAAAAAGGGAGCTTATGAATAAATGAGTGTATCTGACAACAGAATTAATGAGCTCTCGGATCTTGTTTTGATCAATGAGTCATGTAGGAAGCTTTGTTTAGACCTTGGCTAATCAATAAACTATTTTGTAAAACAAGGAACATAGATTTGAGGGTATTAGATTAATTTTGAAATTTCACAAATCAGATTAAGAAAAATCTGCAGGTTTGGGGATTTTTTTAGTTGAAGCTCTTTAGAAGCGTGTCTAGTGATTACAAAGGGTATGAATCTTAAGGAAACTTTAGCATGTTATGTTTCCATTCGTCCAACTTTGACATCTGTCCCATTGACTTTAAAACTCTCTTCTGATTCTGCCCATCAAACATCGGTAAGCCTAAAAGAATCTTAGGTGACAATGAACAAGATCAGACTAGGATTGGTTTTGATCAGGCTGGGTCTTAGTCCCCTCACTTATAAAATGAGGGTATCTCATTCTTGGTCTCAAATGTTCCTATCAGTTCTAATATTTTGTTGATGAAGTCATAGGCTTTAATAAAAATATAGCAATATGTTACATATCCCTGTATCTCTATAAGGAATTTAGCCCAATTCAAGTTTTTGTGAATCAGAAGAGCCCCACAGGCCGGCCCCATGGCCGAGCGGTTAAGTTTACACACTCTGCTTTGGTGGCCTGGGGTTTGCCGGTTTGGATCCTTGGCGCAGACCTATGCACTGCTCACCAGGCTACGCTGTGGTGGCATCCAACGTAGAAGAACTAGAATGACCTACAACTAGCATATACAACTAGGTACTGGGGCTTTGGGCAGAAAAAAATAAGTTCTCATGTTCTTCTTCAGTAACCTGGGGTTTGCCAGTTTGGATCCCGGGTGTGGACATGGCACTGCTTGTCAAGCTATGCTTTGGCAGGCATCTCACATATAAAGTAGAGGAAGATGGGCACGGATATTAGCTCAGGGTCAGTCTTCCTCAGCAAAAAGAGGAATATTGGCAGCAGATGTTAGCTCAGGGCTAGTCCTCCTCAAAAAACTTAAAAAAAAAAGAGGAAGATTGGCAACAGATATTAGCTCAGGGCCAATTTTCCTCACGCAAAAACATCATACTTAAAAAAAAAAATGCAGAGCCCCACAGTCATATAATCTTGTATAAACAACTGCTCATAGATCCAACTTTTAAATATAAAGAAGAAATATCTCTTTACCATATGTGGCCTTAATGATGTGTGAGATAAACACTATTTATAGAATGACACATTTTCAGAGTTGGATGTGATTTTAGATATTACCATCCACCAGATGAACTATCAGATGACCATTGAGATTAACTAAATTTCTCAACTCTGAAAAGCAATTCAATCTATTGATTTATTAGTTCATTCGTGTGTCTGTCCAACGGCCTATTCTTTCATTCATCCATCTATCCATTTAGCCATGCCACAACTGCTATGTGTAAAACATTATGCTGCACACATTATGTGGAATATAAAAACACATAAGAGAAACTGAGATTTAGGAAGACCCACAATGCACTAGAACCTTTACTATAATTGTTAAAGATGATATGGGAATAATGAAGGAGTTATTAAAAATGAATCATTGTGTGTCCGGAGCTTTCTTATGATTTGTATTATTTTATCCTATTCTTTGGGACTGAAAGGAAAAAACGATATATAAACACACCTGAAACTAGAAAATGGCACATTCAACTCTGTGGTATGCCCTTTCCATTTCACCAGGATGTTTCACAAAGAGAAATTTAAACACCCAGGATGCAGGAAATGACAGACAGACTCTTGCTGCATTCCTAAGGCTTAAGTTTCTAAAAGATGAGAGAGATAAATCCATACCAGGAGAGAAGAAGAGTCCTTATCATGTAAAATGATAGCTCCTGCAGAACTAGATAGAAAAGGGAAAGGATTAACTTCATCCAAAAGTCATTTCACCAAGTTACATTGATGCAAGTTCAACTGGTTGTACAATCTATCCTCTATCAAGGGGATTTAGGGATGTTGCTCTGGATTTCACAAACCAGCTTTTAAAAGCAAACTTGTTCTTTTAGATTATGCAATGATATCTCACAGTTTCTAAGTCACTCCAAGCTTTCCTTGTAAATTGAGTTTGTCCTAGGTTACGTTCAAACTGCTTTTCTAAAACTTTGCCAAGTCACAGCACATTTTGTAGACGAAGGGGAAAATGAATTGGCATTTTAGAAAACAAAATTCTGACATCTGCTAGCTGTGATACTAAACTTCTAGGGATCCAGCATCCTTTTCTGCAAATAAAAGGTGCTAAATTAAATTAGGAATTGCAATCTAGTGTCCCACTGGTTAAATACCGTCTCTTAATGTGTTTTGTTGGTCAGTACTATGTTTTATTGTTATAAAATTTAACCTAAACGTCACTAGTTTGGGTGTACCTTCTTTAATTTAGCACGAGCTCCATCATTACTTAGTGCATAACATCTATTCTGTTTCACGATTTATAATATTTCATCTGGCCTCCATTAATTAACTTCATTTCTGACCCAGACTCTCTCTTCCTCCAAACACATGGTTTCAGCTCCACTTGGGTCTTTGTTGTTTCAGGACTTTGCTGAGTATGTTCCTCCCTTGGAGTCTTTGCACCAAGTGCTAATTCTGTCTCTAATGCTCTTCCTGCACAGACCTGATCTAACTGACTTACATCCTTCCATTCTTAGCTCAAATGTCATCTTCTCAAAACGGAGCATCTGATTATAAGCCAAACTCATAGAAACAGAATTATGTGAGGCGATGGAGGTATTAACTAACCTTTGTAGGGGAGGAAAAGTAATTTTCTCTCACCCTTTTAAATTCTTGGCTGAGACCCCCCAACCCCTGTAATAAAAGACAGATTAACAGGAGAAAAATAAACAAAAATTTAATAACATATAGACCTCCCGTATATGGGAGATACACAGGAAAACTGAGTAACCCCCCAAAATAACTCAAGCCACCACCTTAAATACCATCTCCAGCTATAGACAAAAGAAAGATGTTGGAGGCCAGTTACAGGAGGTTTCCGGAAAAAGCAGAGTAATTGAGGGTATGGTTATGATAAAGAGCTAAGTCCTTGCCTTCTCCATTGATAAGAGTTTCTAGAGATTTAAAGTCCTCCTTCTCTTTCAGGTACTGAGAGAAGGACACCTTTACAAATGGAGATTTCCCGTATAAATGTAACTGTCTCTTACAAAGGGTAGCTTTTACTGGGTTTTCAGAGCTTCTGTGTCTGCTGCTTCTTAAGAATAATCAGCTCAAAGAAGCATATTTTGGGGTGATATATTTCACTCCCCTTCACCTTATTGCGAGAATCATTTCACAATATATATGTGTGTCAAACCATCACCTTGCACACCTTACACAATGTTATATGTCAAATATATCTCAGTAAAGCCGGAAAAAGTTTTGAAACTCCCCACTCCAGGTCTCCCTTACTCTCCTCTACTGTTTTTTCTTTTTCTATGAAATGCTTCATCAAAACATTTCACTCCTGACATTGTTACCAGTGCATTGGGTGCTTGTTGTCCCCCAGGATGGAAACCAAGAGAGACAACAAATGGGAGTAGAAAAGTAAAAGTTCATTAGTTTGTTCACAAGGGAGCTGGTGTGGAAAGGAAAGGGCGAGTGACCAGCTCTTTAGGGAGCATGATTGCGGGGCTTTTATTAGGCAAAGGTTGGGGAGGAGTGCGTTTTCACAGCCTGTAGAGGCAGGGTTGTTCATGCACCTGCACTGTTGCATAGCATGCTACTAAATGCAACACATGTATCATTAACATGCTAGTTCTGCACCCCTGGGTGTCATTTTTACTATAGTAATGACACAAAGGTCACCTTCAGGCAACTCCTGGGTGCTAGGGTGCATGTGTAATCCCCAAAGAGCCCTGAGGCTGTGGAATGTGGATCTCGGTGGTCTCTATCCGATTCTCTTAGTTTGCCATTGGTTAGGGGCCTTATCCTGTTAGGCCGGGGACCTTGAGGATGAGCCTGTCTCATTAGGCTGGTTCCTAAACCAACATTTAAATTCCTCCTGAACTTTTCATTTGTTCTTGCCTTACTTAAATGCTAGACATTTTCTTCTTATATTCTAAATTTTGCAGTCAGCTCAGCCTAATCACAGGGATATTGTTTCATAATGGTGGCAGGATGAGAAAGAACTCAATTCAAATTCTAGCTCTACATTTTACAAATTTGGTTAAGTGCCAACTCTGCACCTCAATTTTCAAGCTCAGAAAAATAGAAAGTAATAATCACATGGTATCATATGGGATTTTGAATATCAACCACGCTCAGGGATGGTACTCTCAAAAACAATAAGTATTATTCTTATTAAATGCTCAGTTGTTAGCCACATAAAAAAATCAAGAGAGATTTATTCAATTTGTCAGAATTATCAGAATACTTTTTAAAGTTCCTGACCTAGTCTGTTTATCCTACTTATTTGCTGTTTCTATAAATCTATGAATAGATTATTACCTCAGGACCTGGTACGATATCGGATCTCTAGAAATATAAAGCAAGGACATCGGGAATTTTCTTTCAAGTTTAAATTAGGCATGTGAAACTAGTAGTATATCAAGGCAACAAAAAAAGGGGAAACGAATCTTTCTGCTAAAGAGGTTTTACTTTAACACGGTCTGCACTCCCATGATTGTTTGCAGGCAAAGACTGAAAGTCAGGAAGAGGACACAGCTACTGGAGAGACCACCAGGGATGTTTCCAAGTTTGGGAAGTTAATAATCATAAACTTGAAAATGAATCTGAATGAAGTCTCACATTGCCTTCAAAACAGTCACTGATGATGCCAGAGTTTCAGATTCAAAGGAGGAATGACATACAGGTTTATTTTAAGCGGGCGTATTTATTTTCTTATTGCCATTGCTATTGCTGTTAGTAATATTATTGTTATTGTTCTTAATATTATATTAAAAGTCACTGGAAAAAAGTCCACAGAGAAAGAGATGGTGTGTGAGAAATTTAATAGTGAACAATTCTTACAAATAAACTAGAAATGGGGCCCGCCCTGAGGCCAAGTAGCTAAATTTGCACGCTCTGCTTCGGCGGCCCAGGGTTGTCCAATTCAGATCCTGGGTGTGGACCTACACACCACTCATCAAGCCATGCTGTGGCGGTGTCCCACATAGAACTAGAATGACCTACAACTAGGATATACAACTATGTACTGGGGCTTTTGGGAGGAAAAAGAAGAGAGGAAGATTGGCAACAGATGTTAGCTCAGGGCCAATCTTCCTAGGAAAAAAAAGTGAACCACAAGTTTTTAGAAAGTTTAAAGGAATTCTTTATTCTAGGAGATCTAGCTGGAGATTCTGTGGAAACCTTTTTTGGAAGTCTTTAAGTACGTGCTTCTCAATAAAATCCTAACTGGAGAACATGATGTCCAATTTCAATATGTGGAAAATTTCCTTTGCACACAGCCCATCCAGATAATCATTCAGTCCACAGCTTGAGTACTTTTCTCAGTAGGTAATTCCTTGAAAAATCTCTATGTTACCTTTGGAGAGCCCCACCTATTAGAAAGTAAGTCCTTATGTTGAACGTAGAGGGAGCACCATGAAATTCGTTCATCTATTCATTTATTTTACACACATTGAGCACTGGGCCAGATGTTAAAAGTATAAAAATAAAAGAAGGAAGAGAAGGCACATTCTCTACCTTCAAGGAGCTCACAATTTACTGGGGACAATGAATGAATAAGCATGTATTAATAATAGAATGTGATTAAGAAGCTAACGAAATGGATTTTTAAGCTGTATTAGAGGTGAAGAGGTGGGTCACATGAATTGTCATCTTGACTATAGAGATAGAATAACATGCTTTAAAATTCAGATTTAAATAAACATATTAAAACTCAAATAATTTTCTCCCCTAATACCTTATATAATGGAAAACATATGATAATAACAAACACTTGGGGGAAAGTTTACCAACAGTAGAAAGAAAGAATAAATAAGGAAAGAGAGAGATACAACCTCATATAACAACCCTCAACAACTAGTGCCTGGGGAAAGAAAGAAAAGAAGCTGGATTGAAGTAGACAGTTTAGGAACCACCTAAAGGCTAAGTGGTAATATGACAGTATCCTGAGAATTCTCACCAATTAGTTATTACTCACTAATTACTCATCTCACTAATTACTCTGGAATACTCACTAACTACTTATCTTATCGTTTCTCCTCCTAACCTAGAAGTCATAGAAACCACCACCAAGGCAAAAAGAGTTCAGTGGGGAAAGTGAACACATTGAAGAGAGAAATGACAAAAATGAGTGGGAATTGTAAATCCTTAACTTCCTGTGTCAAGTTGATTTAGGGTATAATAAATACTCTTGCATCATAAACACTCTCACAAAAGAACAGAGGTCATGCATTTTAAAAAGTCTCTACTTTACCCTTGTCTATGCTCTCCCAACACCACTGCCCACTATCACCCCCATCCATTTAGCTTAGGCGTGTAAAAGTTGATAAAACACAAAAAGCCCTCAAGAGTTGCTCAAAATAAAACCAAACCACCGTTTTCAGATATAACAGGTGTCACCTGACTCTCTTTCTGTTCTATCAAAAGAAGTGGAGTGTCTACAAAGAGTCACTCTAAAGGAACTAAGGCAAAAATAAATGGTATGGCAAATCTACAACCAAAACTTAAAACAAAATATGGGGGAAAAAGGAATGTGCCAAGCAATTAAGAGTCAGAGACCACGATTTAGAATAAAACCTTATTCAGAAATGCTAAAAACTGCTTCATGTCATAGAATAACTTAACAAGAACTTGAATTCAATAGCGTTACAACAATCAAATAAAACAATAAGGGAAGTTGTAGGTTGCAGGAAATACATTAGAGGCCAAATGCTTTCATTATGCAACTACTACATGTTGAAATATGCAAAGAGCAGCATATAGACCCTAAGCCTAAATTACTGACACAGGGATAATCATGGTAAATACAGATGAAAACAACAGAGTAAAACAACTAGAGATAAGTCAATCGATTTGGAAGATGTCATGATTCAACATAAGGTACCTGGTTCCCTGAAGTGAAGTACTTACATACAGAGCAGAGAATTCATCTAATCATATAATGCAAGATATATGACTGAAAAGAAAAACTAATTGAATGCACAGATCAAAAGAACACGTAGTGTTTTACCATACCAAAATTTTCTGGCAAATATATATCTTAGATAAATTGTCTAACTTTGAGAATAAAACAAGAATTCGTAAAACATTGGAGCACATAAAACACAGGACCTACATGGAGAAAAAATGACACTGGTTTCAATCTCCTCCACATCTATATTCACTTCTAGAAAGATCACGAGCTATATATCAATGAAAATATCTGTATTTTTGAGGGAAAGAGAGTGACATTTGAAAATATTGAACTTAACCACGATGTCTTTAAATTATAAAGGCAACAAATAGTTACCCCAATCATTAAGGAACAGAATCAGCAGAGAATCTGTGAGATCTTCTTTGAAAAATTACTTGACAAAGTCCAGCCAACTAAAAGAAGTATCAAAGTCAACAATCCAAGAATGGGCAATTGGTGCTAAAAAGAACAATGGTGAACATAAAGCCCATTTAAGTATAAATGATAATACTAAAACAAGTAAAAACTACATCAATTATGGATATAGAAAAATGTGAAAAGTATGCTATTATTTTTATATTTTCCAGGTTTATAAACACACACACACACAAATTGGAAAGTAGGTAGAAGAAAGAGTTCTTATCTCTTCATGTTTCAAAATAGTTATTGTACTGGCTGAAATTAAAATACATCTTTAAAAATAAGTACAGTATTCAATGTTTCATTCACAGTATCTCTATTGTTTTAGCTTAAGAGAATATTTCAGCAGGCATAAGTGGTTAAGTTTGCACGCTCCGCTTTGGTGGCCCAGGGTTTCACCAGTTCGGATCCTGGGTGCGGACATGGCACCGCTCGTCAGGCCATGCTGAGGTGGTGTCCCACATAGCACAACCACAGGCACTCACAACTAGAATATACAAGTATGTCCTGAGGGGCTTTGGGGAGACGAATAAGAAGAAAGAAAGAAGATTGGCAACAGATGTTAGCTCAAGTGCCAATCTTAAAAAAAAAAATGAGTATTTCAGCAAGTAATATCACTTGTAGTGAAGAAATACTTAATTGAATTTTGTTAATCTTTTCAGATTTACTTCAGTTTATTTTAGTTATGTAATATTCAAGTAATATTCAATTTAATAATTTTCAACAGAGACCATTTGAAAATGATCTCATTTTTGTAAAACTATATTTACATCTCTCCTACTAGTTCTTCATGCTGTCTTTCTTCCCTCCTTTTTCTTTCCCTCCTTCCTTTCTTCCTTCCACTTTAGATACACCAGAAAGATGTTTGGAATAAGGGGCATCTAATGTTTAAGGGTAGGATTTGGTGTGATTTCTAATATTCTTTTTGGCAGTTTTCTGCATTACTTGAATTTTGTCTAATATATATTTTTCATTTTATAAAAATAAATAGAAATATTTTTCCCTTAAAAAAGCATTTGTAACAACAAAAACACAGAAAGCATTTATGCAAATGTACTAACAGTTGTTAATTCCTGGTGGCGTGAATATAGCTGCTGCTATATTTTTTTTCTGAAATGTTTATCCATTTAAATATGGAAGATTTGGTATAAAGCAGTTAAAGTATTTTAAGTTTACATGAGCTCTTTATCAAAATAAATGAGTAAGTGGCTTTACATTTGGGTAGAGATAGATTTAGATTCATGGTGAGGAAGATTGGCAGTGAGCTAACATCTGTTGCCAATCTTCCTCTATTTTGTGTGTTGGATGCAGCCACAGCATGGCTTGATGAGCAATGTGTAGGTCTGTGCCAGAGATCTGAACCCACAAACCTCAGGTTGCCAAAGTGGAGCACATGAACTTCACCACCACTCCACCAGACCAGCCTCTCAAGTTCATTTTCTTTTTTCTTTTTCTTTTTATTTTGAGGAAGATGAACCCTGAACTAACATCTGCCACCAATCCTCCTCTTCTTGCTGAGGAAGACTGGCCCTGACCTAACATCTGTGCCCATCCTTCTCCACTTTATATGTGGGACGCCGGCCACAGCATGGCTTGACAAGCAGTGCATAGGTCCGCAACCGGGATCTGAACTGGTGAACCCTGGCTGCCAAAGCGGGATGTGCAAACTCAACCACCGCGCCACTGGGCCGGCCCCTCAAGTTCATGTTCTTGATCTACAACATACAGCTTATCATATGGCCCTGGTGGTTTTGATACGACGCCAAATAACATAAAAATGCAGTGTCTAGCACACAGTAAGCCGACCATAAGTGATGCTCCTATCTCTTATGTTTTATTTTCCTTTTATAGTAATTCTGTGGTACCCAAATTACATAATTATGCACATTTAAATATTGTACATACATAATCACTCTGCAGCAACCATACAAAAACTTGCATGATATGGTTAAAATGACTCTCATCAAACTCAAGGTCTAAAAATAAAATTAATTGTATTTTCTCCCAGAAATCATGCAATTTACAGCAGGAAAAGTTATGTGATTTTATTAAACTATAGAGCATAAAAGTGGGCATTGAACAAGAGGAAATCTATGGCACTTTTAGAAATAAGAATTATTATCTCCCATCTCATCTTCTCCTTCCCTCCATCTCCACTACAAAGTCCATCCATATGTATCATTAGTAAACGGTTCCAGGGAAATGAAGAAATATTGACCTACAACTAGACATGTAAAAATACAAAACCTGAGAAATCCTTTCCTAGATAACTCATGGAAGATGATAGAAGGCTATCCATATAAACTAAATAACAAAATATCACTTATCGTGGGCCGGCCCCATGGCTGAATGGTTAAGTTTGCACTATCCACGTCAGCAGCCTGGGGTTTGACCGGTTCAGATCTTGGGTGTGGACAAAGCACCCCTCATCAGGCCACTCTGAGGCGGTGTCCCACATAGTACAATCAGAGGCACCCACAACTAGAATATACAACTATATACTGGGGGGCTTTGGGGAGAAGAATTTAAAAAAAAAGGAAGATTGGCAACAGTTGTTAGCTCAGGTGCCAATCTTAAAAAAAAATACCACTTGGCCAATTTTTATGTGCACATGCCTCTGAGAACACAAAGACATTTGTGGGAGAAGGGATCTTCTATGGGGAGGATTGCCAGATTTAGCAAACAAAATTATGGGACACAATTAAATCTGAATTTCAGATAAACAATAGATAATTGTTTTGGATCAACAAAATCCCAAACATTGCATATATTTTCTCTGGCCACCTATTCATATAGGATATGAGTTGTTTGAACAGGTATGTCAAGGCTGAGTAGGAGGAGCTGGCTGCCTGGGGAGGGGAGAGGAAGGAGAGGCTAGACAGACAGAAATGGAATGATCAAGGAAAGAGACATTGATACGTCATGTTTCTGGAACCCCCATCAGTTGTGTACCCAAAAAAGTCGTGTAGGGCAAGGTGGAAAAAGATGAGCGTGAAAAGTATTTGAACCTAGCATTTAAAGCCATTCCAGGGAGTTTGGAACTTACTTGATAAGAAATGGGGGTTTCATTAGGTTTTGAGCAGGCCTGAGATATGATTAGTACTGCTCTTTAGAAAATAATTGACTTTCCGCGTCTCGCACAGATAGTGGTGTGGTGGTGTTCAAGGATTACAAAATGTCTGTCAAAGCCAAACTGAACTTGGTATTTTACCATTTGTTCAGCATTTGTCATTTATTTCTTGACCTTATTTGTTCCAAAATTTTTGGGGATGGTATATGATACTACTTTGCTTTTGTACCCAGTGACATTGGTATAAAATTAAGTAAAATGCCTCTCTCTTTTAATTAAAGAAATCAATAACTTGAGAGAACTGTGAAAAGGTTTTTATTTCTCAAAATTATAAATTAAAACTTGCTTTGGCAAGGTGGTTCTTCAATCTATCAGGATATGGTAGCCTAGTTTGGAATGTGGAGCCTGCCACATAGACCTGGTTTCAGATCTTTACCCACTTACTAGTTGTTTGACCTTGATAAATAGACTTAGAAATCTCAAGTTTTGATTTCTTGATGGGACAAAACTACAGTTACAGGCTCGTTTAAAAAAGCTAATGACAGAAAACATGTAAAGCCATCAGCAACAGTGATTGACACATAACAAAGAATATTAACCTATTGCTTTGTTGCGGAAAGAACTTGATTTTGAAATCAGATGACATACATATTCATGTTATAATTCTGCAAGTTGGCTGACTGATACCAATTTATTTAAACTTTCTGAGACTCAGTTTCTCAAGGGTATTATTATTTTTAAATATTACTGGCTTCTTGTGAAGATTAATTTACATAGACAAAATGCTTGCTATGCTGCTGTACATCTAATGTGTACTTCATGATATTACATAATTGATTCATTCACTTCATTCAACAAATATTTATTTAGCACCTACTGTCTATAAGTAAACAAAAACAAACACACTGATCAAGCTCATATTGCAAATGGGATTCAGACTTTCACTAGTGTAATTACTTGATTTATATTATTTACAAACAGAGAGAATTACTTTGAAGGAAAGAAGCCTGAGTTAGGATGGGAGGACCAGGCAAGACTCCCCTTAGGAATGAACATCCCCCTTCTCTCTTTGAACCAGTTTTCTCATCTGGAAATCAAGTGACTGCAATATAAAAGACATTTTAAAATGGCAGAGTTGGGAATAAAGCTCAATTTTCTTGAATCCCAGCCTTCAGCTCTTTCTTTATCCAGGTAAGTAGTTCCTAGACTTCTGTTCCTTTCCTGCAAAATGAGGAAGGTGGTGGGAAGAAAATGATCTCTATAGAGCCTAGAGTCTGTGAATCTTTGAACTTATCACTGTTACAAAGTGAAGTTCGCAAGGAAACCCCACAGAGGAATTTACTTATTTTATCCCAAAGCATCTTTGGTCTGAACACACATATGCCACCATATGGGATACATTTAGAACATTCATTAGGAGAAGAATAATTAGTCTCCCATCGTACGGGAAAGAGAATAGACCCAGAGGATAAATACTTTAGAAATTGAAAGAAAAGACTTTTAAAATAAATCTGCCAAAGACAAATTGAAGAGAAATAAACTGGAACTCATTTGAAGAAAATCAAATGAAATGAACAATTAATTCACCTGTAAAGCTGCATAGCCCTTGTGTATTGGGGGAAGAGATTGCATTTAATCTCACATGCGTGGAAAGGAAGAATACAATCATACATATTAACACAAGTACCCAAGGAGGATTTCTCCTTTATTACAACATGGAAAGGAATTGGAGATTTAAAGAACTTAGACCCCTGCAAATGGTGATTCCTTCTCAACTCCAATGACTTTAATTTTGCCGTTAAGCACGGGATGCATATAAAAAGCTCCAGGCGACCCGCATATTTGACTAGAGTTCTAGGGGCCTGCAGAATAATGAGAAACAGTGAGAATGAAAAGGAATACAGGAGAAAAGGCACTGGAGGGAGAAAGGGGAGTGGTGTTGAGATGTTGAAGCACAAGGGGCTAGATTACTCATCCGTTAATTCAGCAAGTTCCGTTGGTTATATCTTCTAAAGAGATCCAACCTCTGCACACTTTTCAACACTTTTAAGGAAACTTCCAATACAGGCCACCATTGCCTCTGGTCTACACCGGAGTCACAGCCTCCAGTTTATTTGTTTTCACTCCTTCACCTGACAAAGTGTATTTTACCCACAGAAAGATTTTTTTTATTTATTCTTTTTGCTGAGGAAGATTCGTCCTGAGTTAACATCTGTGCCAGTCTTCCTCTATTTTGTATGTGGTTCACCACCACAGCATGGCCACTGACAAGTGGTGTAGGTCCACGTCCAGGAACTGAACCCGGGCTGCAGAAGCAGAGTGCATCAAACTTAATCACTAGGCCACAGGGCCAGCCCCTCACACAGAAACCTTTCAAGACTTAAATAAATAACATCAGGTTCCCTTATTCAAAACTCATCAGTATCCCATCAAACTTAGCAAAAGACATCCAAAGTCTTTCCCATGCTGTAAACTGCCAAGAATCTGGAACTCATCACTTACTTCTCTGACCTCATCTGCCTCTCTCACCTTCTCTTTCTGCTCACTCTGGCCCACTACCTCTTAGTTTTTAAACGTTAAATTTGTTCCTACTTCAGGGATTTTTTGTGTTCTTTTCTCTATTTTCCCTTTTTGTGAACTACATCTTCACTCAGATTCCTAAACATCATATGCTAAGTCAGTCCTATCAGAATACTTACCCCATCCTTCTTCTCTCTTCCATTACTCTGATTTATTTTTCTCCATAGCATGTATTAGCACCTGAAATTATTTTTATATTTTTTCTTTCTGCCCCACTAGAATGTGAGCTCCATAAAGGCTAGGACCTCGTCTTACTAGTTCATAGCAAAATCCGTAATACCTAGAATATTGTGTGAGACAGATTAGGAACTAGATAAATACTTTTGAATGATTATTAAATTATTTCCATTATGAATAGGACAAGCACTTACAGAGAATTTAGTATGTGCTACACCATACAGCATGTTCTGGGCTACACTGATAGGAGCATAGAGATTTGACCTCATGGGGCTTTTAGTCTACTTTGTGAGATAGTCAAGATATTGTGAGATAATCAAATTATTATACTAATTTTAAAAATTATCACTGTGATGAGGACAGAGAAGGAAAGGGCTAAGAGCCAGGCTGGAAAGCCCAGGAATTTTTCTTGAGGAAATTATGGTTGAGCAGCGACCTAAAGGATAAGTAAGAATTAACTGATAAATTTAATTAAAAGTGTGACAGAGCACCCCAGGCAAGAAAACAGTGTGTGAAAGAAGACAAAGGAAGGCATGAGGATCTGAAAGGTCAGTGTAGATAGAACACAGAGAGCAAGGGGGAAGAGTACGGTGCCTGACGAGTGATCCAGTATCGAGTGCAGTGTAACAAATCACCACGAAGCTTAATGGCTTAAAATGACAGTAACATTTATTTTGATGACGAACCTGCAATTTGGGCAGGGCTCAGTAAGAACAGCTTCACTGCTCTATGTGGCTGGAGCAGGGGTGGCTTAGACATGATTCAACAGTTGGAGGCTGGAAGCATCACAAGCATATCCAACAGGCATCATTGGGTGTCAGCTGAGAGCTCAGCTGGGGCTGTCACCTGGAACACATTCATGTGGTTTCTCCACATGGCTACTTAGCTTTCCCTCACCTTGATGACTGAGTTTTGAGAGTGTGTGCTCCAGAGAACAAGATGAAAGTGATTGACAATTTTTATGACCTGGCATTCCTTCGACATTACTCTATTGATCAGTCTGGGCACAAAGGTGGCCCAGTTTCAAGGAAAGGATGCATACATTGTATGATTCAATGAGTGTAAACATCACATTATAAGAACATCACGTGGGATGGGGCATGTCGTGGCAGTCATCTTTGAAAATATATAATCTGCCATGATAAGGTTACATACAGAAGTAGAGCTGGACTAGACAAATCTTGGAAGTCAATTTTAAGTTTTGTCTTTATCCGTAAGGAATGGGGTGTCAGATTGGTGGTTTGAAACAACTGCTTTGGGTGCCGGGTGAAAATAGAAAGAAGTAGACAATTTCATGAGATAATTCTTTGGAAGATAAAATCATCCAGGCCTGGTGACAGATTGATTATGAGGATGGAAGAGAGAAAGGTATGGAAGTAAATTGCTTGTCTACCTCCTAGTCACAAAATCTAGGTACAATTAGCCTGAATTTTATAAAGATATCTTGGGTTTCTCAATCACTTTGGTATAAAAGACTTATCATTCTCTCCATCCATTCATTTGTCCATTCATTTATTCAAAAATTTTTTGAGTGCCAAGCATGAGCAAGGTATATACCAGGAACTAGAGACTATAATTTCAGGACAGTTGACAGTATAGAATTGACAGTCAATTGGCTGGGGCATATTCCTGTGTGCTCCTTGGAACATCCAGTGCAGACTCTACCAAAGCATGATTGCCATAGATGAAATGCACCTGTTCCAGAGGCTGTGGTTAAGGAAAGTATCTCTGATGTGACTACATTGGAACTAAGTTTTGAAGGATGGGAACATATTAAATGAGGAAGTAGCAGAGACAGGTTGGCGTGAGGGTTTAAGCAGAAAGAATAATATTACAATTGCACAGAAACATTAACACTACATTGAGAAATGGTGTTCCAAATCATTATCTAAAACTACATGTATAGATGAATCTGGAGATTTTGTGTGTGTGTGTGTGTAGGTGAGGAAGGTTGGCCCTGAACTAACATCTGTTGCCAATCTTCCTCTTTTTGCTTGAGGAAGGCTGCTGCTGGGCTAATATCTGTCCCAATCTTCCTCTATTTTATGTGGGATGCTACCACAGTGTGGCTTGATGAGTGGTGCTGGGTCTGCACACGAGATCTGAACCTGCGAACCCCCAGCCGCTGAAGCAGAGCATGTCAACTTAACCACTCCGCCACTGGGCCAGCCCCTGAATCTGGAGATGTTTGACATGGTCCACATCATTAAAGAGTATAAGTGCTCGCTAAAGAGTTCCAAGTTTCTGGCTTACTCTAGATTTGACTCTCAAGGTTTCAAGAAAGGTGATAATATTATCAGACGTGTTTTCAAATAATTACCTTGTTCTCCTATTGCCTGCAGTGCTGTAAGTTTAGAGGTAAGGAAACCATATGGACCATTCTTGAACGAGTCTGGACATGAAACAATTAAGATCTGGAGCCAGGCTAGAACATTGCAGAGAGTGAGAAGTGGATAAACTCAAGAGGAATTGAGGAATCTCATCATCCTTCAGGAGTTTCCAAGTGAAGCTGATCATTAAAATGACATGAGGAGATATTTTATCTTGTTTTATTTCTTTAAATAGTGATTTTTGGCCTCACCCTGAGAGACACTGAATCGGTAAATAAATTACATATGAAGATGGATTTCTATTTTTAAACTTTTTAGCAGCAAGATTTCAAATTTATTGATAATGGTGAGTACCTTAATAGTACTTAAAATTAGCTAGAAATTATTCTAAATACTTTTTATACATTATTTCTTTAAAACTCACAACATCCATATTGGCTAAGTTGTTATTATTATCTTCAATTTATAAGTGAGCAAAGTGATGCTGAGATGTTAAGTAACTTGTTCAGGGAAACTTGGCCAGGAAATGGTGGACAAAGAACTTAAGCCCAGTCACACTGGCTGTAGACTTGTTGACTATTTGATCCCAACAGGAAAGGGTCTAGGGTAAAGCAGATGGGGCACTCACCACTAGCACAAAATTTAAGGGGATGCCAAAAAACTCAATAATCAAGATAAATAATATTTAATGCAATATATTAAAAATTCAAAACTAATGTAAAAAATTCACGATGAACAAAATACCAAAATTTTAAATGAAGTCAAGATCAGGATGTTATCATATCCTTCCTTTCCCACTACAGGAACTACTGAGATGACTCCTCTGGATGAAGAGCATGTTTTGAAGCAGAATTCGGATGTCTCATTTGAGGAAGTTGACTTTGGGGGCTGTGTTTTGCTTCATTGGAAATATCTAGCACGTCTGGTTGAGGCCACGGAACCAGATGGAGCCAGAAGGGGAGAGCATGTAGAGTGAAAAACAGAAGCCAGTGCAAAACCAAGAAGAATACTTCAGGATCAAGCTAGTATCCCAGATGGATTGACCCATGATATCAAGAATATTGCCAGGATAGACCAATATGACTTTAAACGATGGGGACCAATTGAAAAAACAGTGAAAGAACATATCTGCTTTCACATAATAGATGTTTCTCTCTCATGGCTTGTATAAATAAAATTTTACAACCTACCAAACCACAGGTAATTTCAGAAGCTAAAGTACTTATTTAGTGGAATCAACAAGGATAATAATATAATAAATATTAATTAAAAATAATAATACATATTATTGCATTAAGCTTGA
The DNA here is from genome assembly GCF_021613505.1 of Equus quagga. NCBI lineage: Eukaryota > Metazoa > Chordata > Mammalia > Perissodactyla > Equidae > Equus > Equus quagga. The sequence continues at coordinate 55,983,777 of NC_060279.1, read as the reverse complement.
AGAGTATAGTTGGATTTACATATTTGCATCAATATTGGAATCAAATACATGTGGGTTAGAATTCATAGATTTGCCACTTAGTAGCTATGTTAGTTTCACTCTGAGAGACTGTTTTTCTATCTATATACCAAGAAATCTAATCATGGTAATTACATAGTAATGTATCCAAAGTCTCCGTTTCAGGGCTCAACACTCTAAGCATTATATGGTCTTTCTAATTCTCCACTGAAGAGAAAGGGAACAAAAGCAAGAAAAAATATTTGCAGTGCTTTCCCTTCTTCCAGGAAGAAATACACTTGATTTGCCAACCTTCGTTTCAGCGCCATAGTCTAAGACCCGGGCCATTTTCTTACTAATATGGACTTTACAGCATTCTCCACTTAGTTTACAGAAGTTCTGCTGCCCTGTGACCTGCACCAGCACACAGATGGCCTCCAACAGAACGTCCCTCAAAAGGCATTTACTTTTAAATCTGAATCTCCACACAACCTTTTCCAAAACAGAGGTGACTATGGACATTGCACTTACGTATAAATATCATTAAATTTATTTACCACTCAACATTGGAGACTATTGATTCACTAATGAGAAATAAAATATGAAAAAGCAGGAAAGAAGAGCCGCTTCATACCCAAATGAAGGGCAGCCAAACACCTCTTAAAACATGCCTGAGAATGTTTTATCACAACCTTACAAAATTGCTCAGAGCATGACACAAAAGGGATTCCTGGAAGCATATGGAATAAATGGAATTACCAGACCTTAGTTCCCAGTATTTTCATCAGCTACTTTCCCCCGAGGTAATTGTGATTTAATTTTTTGAACAATCAAATCCTATGACCAATGGTGATCTGATCACAGCAAATCACATTAAAAAAATAAATAGCAAGGGCCTCCAGTAATATAAACACAAATGGGAGAATGTAAGCTATAGAACTGAGGGATGGATCTGGTAATTTGAGGAAACATTATTTATTATAATAAATGTTTTGATGCTTAAAATATACAAAATGCGCACTCTCTCCCCCATATACATCACTATATATCATTCTATGTCTTTCTATGCATCAATTACTCTCTATAATGCATGTACATATATGTCAATGTGTGTGTATATATACATGGCTATCTATCTACACACACATACAGATACACTGCATAATCACTCTATACTGCAGAACACTTTTTGGAGAGATAAAGAAAAATGAAAATAGCAGAAAAATAACTTTGGCAAAATAAGAATTATGAGCCAAGGAGTTTATAAGCTAGTTGGAAAGCCAAAATAATTACAAATAACAAAAATAATAATTAATCCTAATTAAGGGTATAATTTTTGTTAGCTCTATTTACTATTTATCTCCTTGAGCAGAGTTTGGCAAATTATAGCCTGTGGGCTGAATCTAGCCCACCATTTATTTTTGTATGGCTCATGAGTTAAGAATGATTTAAATTTTTAAATGTTATATAAATGTCTACATAATATCCTCCATTTTGCCTCTTGGCTCAAAAAATCTAATATGTTTACTATCTGGCTCTTTACAGAAAAAGTTTGCCATCCTTTATCCTAGAGGGGTGTCTTGTGTTTATTCAGAAGATGGTGTTCATTCATACCGAAATTGAGTGCTTACTATGTGCCAGGCCATATCCTAAGCATTTTACATGGATTATCTCATTAAGAGTCCATAATAGCATTTTATGGTAGGTAGCTGCGTTATGATCTGTTTTCCAGGAAAAGAAATAAAGTCTCAGAGATTACAAATTTCTTACCTTGAGTCACCAGGTCACCAGGTGCTAAGTGGGATGGACACCCTGACCTTGTGACTGCTGAGCAGGCACTTTCAACCTTTCTACTGCCTTTCCCTTTGCTGAATTGTAAAGTTAGTTATTGTATAAAAAAAAGTAAGAAATAAAAGCAAAACAACCTAGACAAAGGAAATCAAATGAGCAAAGCCACAAAATCACTATTTAGAAAACCGTAGTTGAGGAAGCATGCTAAGCATTGATATGAACAAGGTGCGGTTCACAAGAAATGAAGAATAAGGTTGGAGTTGCAGCTAGGATTCAACTGGCAAAAAGTGTTAAAGATTAGATACATTTCCTTTTGAAAATGAGATAAGCAGTAAGAACCAACACTCAGCCCAAAGCCCGCAAGGGAGGAAGGAGGCCCTCTGAACACTTGGCCTCCTATGGGCTTTGTGAAGTCTTCCCATCAGGCATTCCCACTGCTGTCATGGACCACAATGGATGAAGGTCCTGAGACTGAGGATCATGCCTCGGAGGGTGCTTTGGGGGGCTGGGACACTCCTATAACCTAAAACAAAATAGGCATTCAAAGATCAGGCAATCAATCCAAGAGGTCTCAATAAAGAGATGAAACATTTAAAAGCAAAAAACATAAGGATTATTGTTGAGAAAGATCTCAGACACTCTGGTGCAAGATATTTAACCCCTCTTTGTCTCAGTTTCCTCATCTGTATTATGACAATAAAAATTCCTGGAGTTGTTAATATCAAATAAGTTGATGTATATAAGCAGCAACGGGCAGATGGTAAGAGCTATGTATTTATTCTTGTTGTTGCTGTTGCCATTATGATGATGATGATGCTATTCGTGGTAGAGAATGAAGACATTAAAACTGCACTTTTGAGGAAAGGGAGAAAAGAAGGACTAGTATGAGACTACCATAATATTTAAGGTCCAAAATGATAAGGGGATAAAAATGTGAAAAGAAGGAGATCTAAAAAAACATGTCAGAGAACTGAAAAAATTTTTTAATAAAGTGAATATGTTGTATAAATGAGGCACTACTCAAAGATGGTTTGTAATAAGACAAAGACATCCACAGTGTTACTGTCAGATTTGGGTTCAACTGAAACATAAGAGTTTCATCTTTTGCAGTTTCATCTGCAAAAGATGAAACTCTAAGAAAATACAATTGTTGCCATTTTCTGTTTTAAGAGTAACTCTGAATAATTATGATTTAGGTACTAAGGAAGAATTTCACCTAATGGAAAGAAAGTAATTTAATGCTCTTTTGGGGTTCCAGTGACTTACTGTTAGAGACATGCATATACATTACTATGACAACATCTTACATCAATACAGTTACCACAGTAATGGTCTAGTCCAAGAGTTGGCAAACATCTTCTGTAAAGCAATAGAGTAAAATTTTAGGCTTATGGTCTTTATGGTCTCTGTCACAGTTCTGCTGTTGCAATGTGAAAGCAGCCATAGCCAATATGTAAACAATTGGGCATGATTGTTGTCCAATAAAATTTTACTTGCAAAAACAGGTGGCTAGTTGAATTTGGCCTATGGGCTACGGTTTTCCCACTCCTAGTGTAGCCAATAACAGAATCTATCTGTGCAGTTTATTTGTTTTTTTTATAATAGTGCACTCACATGCTCATATGTGTGTATCTAAGGAAAAATGTCCATCACATCATTGGCAAACAAACACCAGTAATTTATAAAGCAATGTGGAGTAATTCTAGTGGTATTTTGAAGTTTATCAAAATGGGTCAGAATTTTGACTAGTTTGGATATATGAATATTTACTGAGCCTCAAACCTAATGTGTAAATATGAGGCAGGGAAGGATGACAAAATTTTTGTAAGGATTCGAGTAAATGTAGGTGAAATGCTTAACACAGTGCCATACTAGGTGAAGTTTTTGTTTGTTTTGTTGGGGTGTTTTTGGTAAGGAAGATTGGCCCGGAGCTAACGTCTGTTGCCGATCTTCCTCTTTTTCCTTGAGGAAAATTGTCCCCGAGCTACTTCTGTGCCAACGTTCCTCTATTTTGTACATGGGATGCTGCCACAGCATGGCTTGGTGAGCGCTGTGTACCTCCATGCCGGGGATCTGAACCTGTGAACCCCTAGCTGCCAAAGTGGAGCATACACACTTAACCACTATGCCACCCAGCTGGCCCCAAAGATTTTTTTTTTATTGATAGCTAATATATTTATTCTTATAATAGTACCTTAGGAAATTCAATTACCTTGAACAGATAAGATCATGAATGTGTTAATATGTGTGTATGTATTTTTTCCTCTTCAGATATACTGATAAATAGATACATAGAATACAGTTCACAAGATAGATTAGAAATAAGACATTCTATCTTAATAGTAGGCAACATATCAAGAGAAAGTTCCATGTCTTTAGTGAATCTATACATTGCAGAACATGAACTCGGATGGTTCCTTTTCCTTCTAATTTCTCTTTGATCACTCTGCTCAGCCCACACAAATCTTCTTTGAGTGTGAAATAGCCAGTTATAAGGGATAAATACTATGCTAGTTGAGTAGGTCAGGGAATAGAAATATATAAAAAGACAATTTCAAAAACTAAAAAGGCTAAATTCTAATTGCACAAGAAATGTTCAAATAGTTTAAATCTCTTGCATCAAGAAATATGAGTGCCTTTTAAAAAATAAAAGTGGTTGTTCATTGAGTCTATGGTCAAAATGGTAAAGGTTTTATGTGAGAATCTCTTTGCTGATATAGACAGGAAAAGGTGCTTCATGCAGCTGTAGTTGGAACTGTTGAAGAAGTTTATGACTCCTTGAAACATGCAGAAGTTGTTACTCTCCAATTGTATTTCTAGGATGATGGCTACTTAAAATGAGGTGACTCACCTTCAGAACATATCTGATAATTACCTGGCTCCCCCTACTGTAGTAAGGTGTTAATTATAGAAGTTAATTAGTGACCTGTTTGAAGAAGATCTGATCGTATGGGTTTTCATTTACGGATGCTTCTGTTCTCTATAGGCGCTGTGGAGAAAACCTTCCAGCAGCACAGATTATTACCATTAATTCATTTTTATTACTTTTCCCATTCAATGGGAGACCACAGAAAGTCAACAATGTAGTTAATTTGCTTTAGCAAACTGGGAAATGCAAGATAATATTATTTCCTCATGAGTTAGAAATCGCTGAACAACATAACTACAGATTTTAAAAGTTTAGTGTGGCGTCTAAATAGCAACCCCTGTTTTGCATATCTCAACTTTCCTATTTCCTGTGAACACACATAACATATTAAACTGATAACACAATCAAAATTTGAGGGGGACTATGAAAATTCTTTCAAACTAGATCCTTGTAAACTTTGTCTAACATCTCTATAGCTCAGTTTGGAATTTGAGTTGAAGGCCAACACTTTTTTCCTGGTTTACCACTGGAAGAAAACACTCTAGTTTGAAAAGAAAGAAAACATAATAGTCTTCTCTCGCTCGCTCTTTTCTCCTGCGTCAGAGACCCCAGGTTTGTACCAATCAGAAATGTTTCTAGTTGTCCCTTTTTGATGTACTTATTAGTTTTGATATGACTATAGTATATTATTTCTCCCTGGACTGACTCTATCACTACCTATTTTTCTATATCAAAATATGAACTGCTAATTACTAGGATAATAGGGCATGAGATAGGGAGAGAGGGTTGGTAGCTCACCATATTGGGAAGCAGAAAATCAGCAAATAAACCATAGACAAGGATAGCTTGGGTAAGAATTAAGACTGGGGATTTTACTTGTGATATATTCTTGGCTGAAGCTTTTAGAGAACCAGGAACTAAGTTCAAGATAAGATTTTAATTCAGTGTATAAAACTACCCTAATTGGCCAATCGATAAGTCAACCAAAAAGCAAAAAGCTTTGTTCATAATCCAGCAATCTTCACTATAGATCTGAAAAGGGAGGGAGGGGTCTAGACATAATCAAGGTGACAATACTCTGTGTCTTAAGATGGTTCATTTCAAAAGCAGAGCTTGAAAAAGGGTAATTGTGAATAAGGAGTTTATTTGGGAGGAAATAACAAGGAACAGGAATAAGGGGCTGTGAAAACGGAAAAGGAAAGAAAAAAGGCAATACAAATGTGTCTTATTAAGTCACTTAGCATGTGGGCAACTGGATCCAGATCTCACTAGAGATCTTCTTTGGGAGAAATCAAAGAAGCCCTCTCAGAACTGGCAATTGGAGAGGGAAGCATTAGTCTTTTGGCTATTTCCTATTTTTTTTTTTTTTTTGGAAGTTTCTCAGAGAGCATTAGCTGCCTCACAATTGTGAGTTGTGACATGGCATTGGCAAGGAAGAAGCCCAAAGAAAGATAGCAAGACTCATGAGTGAGGCAAGAAGCCATCAGAGCAAAGTAAGCTGGGGCCACATAGAATTTATCTTCAGCTGGAACGAGAGGTGAGGGCTGAAGTAGGGCAAAGGAGACGTCTGATACAATCAGGATCGAGGTTGATCCACGTCCCTGTGCACACTGTTGAGTCAGTTCAGATCACGCTGAATCCCTATAGAGCTAGTAGGTGGAAAACGATGAGCCCTCTGAGTTTGAGAAAAAGAACAGTGCATCATCGTGAAGACACAGATGATCCTACCATTCAACCCAAACTACAATTAAAACTAGAAGAAAATTCAGGGAAATGTTTCACAATTTCCAAAGAATCCAAAAGCCTCATCTCTATGAGACAGTTTTTCTTTCTTTATCTTTAGCAGCACTTTATCAATGGGATAACAATGCGCCATTATGAGGAAAAAAGATACTTATATGATGGTGGAAAAGAAACAACTGTAAAGGAACTGAAAAGGCAACAGAAGAATTTATATACGCAAACAGACAGTAAAAGGAACTGAGATTGGCATCAAACTGGATTAACAGCATAAAAGGCAAACTAAGAAGCTCTCTCAAGAAATTAGCAAAAAGGTGAAAGGAATGTAAAGGAAGGCAGGTGGGTGAAAGTGCTGTGTACTATACAATCCTATCCTGTGTACTATACAATCACTGCCCTATAGCAACTTGGCAGCCACATAGCCCAGGTGGTAGGATAGCCACAGGAGGAAAATGGCCTGGATCTCTGAGTCGGCATTTGGAAGAGAAACGCCCAGAACAATTGTCTGAATCACACCTTACCATCACAACAACAACAACAAAAATCTTTTATTGTGTGAAGCCAGTGAGTTTCCTTCTCTCTCTCCTTTCTTCTTTTCTTTCTTTCTTTTCCTTCTTTCTTTCCTTCTTCCTTTCCTCCCTCCCTTCTTTCATTCCTTCCATCTGATCTATTTACTCATTGCTGCACAATAGCCTACCATATCCTGATTGAAATAAAAATAGAAAATTAATACTTGTTCTATACAAATTCACAATACCTTTGTTATCTCAATTTTTACTCTTTAAGATTACGTTTGTCACAGAAGAACACTTAGTGAAGATGAAGAAATATATGATTGTTTACCTATGAATCAGAATTTTTCATCTAATTTCTGGAGATCTATATTAATTATGACAATAGATAGAAATGGTTTCTGAACATCCCAATTGCAATAATCGTTTTCAGATTATATACTTTCCCAATCCAAATATATGCTATTTAAATGAATGTAGTTACAAAAATGTTAAAATGATTGACAAATAACTCTGAGATATTATTTATTTCAGACTAAATGAAAATAAAAGCTAAACAGCAGTAGATAGGAGGGAAAACATCATTTCATATTGATAAAAGGTATAATTCATGATGGAGTTAATAGTCATAAATCATTACGGAACAAAATATTGAATCAAAATAAAGTAGAAGCTCTTTGAAAATGAAATGTGACTTCAATACAACTTTCTAAATTTTGAACAGATCAAGGAACTCAAAATGAAGCTACAGAGGTTTTGAGTAATTTAATTTAAAGGGCTGAAATACATAAATAAAATGTACAAAGGAATAGCCAAACATTAATGAACATTAAAGTGAATAACTAATACCAAGACCTGTTCCCTTAAAAATAAAATTGCCATCAGTTGCATATCAGATGCTTTACCATATGCGGGGAAGTAGTCTTTAAACATGGGAATGAATAAGGAGAGAGCGAAAACAACACTTTTTGAGTGACCTAAACTCATTTTTATTTTAGTCTTTTAAAAGTTTCCTATGGTCAATGGATGAATTCCAAATCCTTAATATGATTTTAAAGTCCCTCCAGGTGGCTTGGTGTGATGAGTATTTTTTCAAACACCTGGCTAAGGCGTAAGGCATTCCGTCAATAAGAGGGGCATGCATTAGGCTGAGCTAGAAGAGATCTGAAAAATAAGGTTTGGCTGAACACCATAGAGAAAAAGTAGAAGAATGCTTGATCTTAAAACACTACAAGTAAATGTGACTGTCATGGGTCATATAAATTCAGTCTTGTGCCTGTTGTTATAATTATGCCGTAGCAACAACTGTACATTTTACATGATTTTTTTCATTGAATAACCTCTTCTTAGAAAGGTCGGTCCATCACCGTTTGTATCTGAACAGGATACTAACTTCAGGAAGTGTTCTCAGACATAGCAAGAGAGGAAAGGGAAGCAGGGTCTGGCCAACTACTTTCAGGGGACTTGAGACTTCAAGGTGACGTCCAGATGAAGTACAAACAAGAAGCTAACTTGTTTGTGAGGGCAGAATTGTGATCAGTGTTCAAGTGAATGAATCGGAGTGCTGAGACCTCACCTATCTCAGCTTTAGGAGTGTTGGAGAACTCCGAGCTACATAGGACAAACAGAGAAAATGGACTTGGGTCAAGAGTCCTTTGAAGACATGAGAGAAGTAGCACAAAGTGGAATCGAGGTCCCTGTAAGTCGGGATATAACTCTCAAAAATAGCAGTTATTAAACTCAAGCAATGATATTAAACATCAGTATCCATTAGTCCCTGGATGATCCCAGATCAGAGATGAAAGAGCTGGAATCTAAGGGTGGAAGATTAACACAGAAGATCTAACGTGGACAGCATTTTGTTGAGGCAGGACCTATTCTTAGGACTGAACCCATCAACAGATTCATACCTCTACTATCTTGAAAGACGAGAAGTTATAAGCCTGGCATCTGATATCATTGGGCAATTCTTACTTTCCTCAAGAAATTAACAAATATCATCAATAATGATGGAAGAGTAATTTTTAGGTAACTGTGTAATAGCTGCTGCAATAGCTGATATTTGTATAAAACATTGCCCAAGTAAATAGGAATGCACATTGTTAGTTGTACAGCTGTATCGTTAGTCTTGTATATCTATACTTAAATATTGAGGAACTTTCTAAGATTCAAGTATATTGGAAAGAGACCATAGAGATTATTGAACCCGTTATGTATGAATCTCCCTCAAAAACATGCATTCACGGCTGTCCATTTTCCCCCTTGTCCAAGCCACTCATGCCTTCCTTCTTCTACTTCTCCTAGCACAAACCATCCTCCAAAGAATAACCACAATGATATTTTGAAAATATAATTCCTGCCATTCTCCCTTTTAAAACCTTTAACGTTTCCTGCTACCATTTGATTGAAATCGAACTCTGCTCATGGCCTTCGAAGCCATGCAAAAGCTTCCTTCTCATGGAAGAGGTCTCCAAACTCATCAATGCCAAGCCCCCTTGCCAAGCACACTGCAGGCACATTGGCTTCCTCCTGGTTTCTTGAGCTTCAAGCCCCCTCACAATGTTGGTGCCTTTGCACTTGCTGTTACATCTTCTTGGAAAGCTCTTTCTGCTGGCTGTGGAAATTACTGGCTCCTCCTCACCTTCTGCATGTCAGTTTAAATATCACATCCTAGGGGCCCTCTCCCACTTGTATGTAGTCTTTATCACATTAAGCTGTTCAGAGAATGCAATAAATATTTTTATACACAATAGAAAGACTACTTTCCTTAGTTATGTGTTTACTTATTTATAGACCCTCTCTCTTATTAGAATTTAAGCCCCCTGATGTAAGCAACCATGTCTAACCTCTCTGTCTCAATTTTATAGGAGTACCTGGTATAAAGTCAGCATTCAATACTTATTGAATGAGTGAAAGGATGCATAAATTAATCAAGAATGAATGGTTGTTGATCCTTGATTGTGGAACTAATATCATCAGGCGTATGACATCTCCTGACAACATAAAACTTTCAAGGTTAGTAGCTAAGGGACAATATCTGCGGGGAGAAATGGCTGGAGCAGGTGTTCCAAATTCTGTTGCTCTTAATATCCCCTTCCCTTCAAATAGGTTCTCATCTTATTTCTACTTCTTATGCCACCACTGTCTCTTTTATATTCTGT